>NC_081555.1:144882581-145211741 GCF_963082655.1 Stomoxys calcitrans | reverse complement strand
TTTATGGATTTTTAATGCTGTCACGAATTAAGGTCCATTTCCCTCTACGACGCACAGTTTAGGAGATACAGCCACCTTAAGTTTTCTAAGTGAAATTTCGATTTTTAATGGATTTTTGATGCAGTCACGGATTAAGGCCCATTTCCCTCTACGACGCATAGTTTAGGAGATACAGCCATTTTAAGTTTTCCAAGTGAAATTTAGATTTTTAATGGATTTTTGATGGAGTCACGGATTAAGGCCCATTTCCCTCTACGACGCATAGTTTAGAAGATACAGCCATTTTAAGTTTTCCAAGTGAAATTTAGATTTTTAATGGATTTTTCGAGGAGTCACGGATTAAGTCCATTTCCCTCTGCGACGTATAGTTTAGGAGATACAGCCGTTTTAAGTTTTTCAAGAGAAATTTCGATTTTTAATGGATTTTGATGGAGTCAGGAATTAAGGACCATTTCCCTCTACGACGCATCGTTTAGGAGGTACAGCCATACCAAGTTTTTCAAGCGAAATTTCGATCTTCGACGCATAGTTTAGGAGATACAGCCACTTGTAGGGTCATTTTCCTCTACGACGAATAGATTTTTGATGGAGTCACGAGTTAAAGCCCAGTTCCCTGCACGACGCAAAGTTTAGGAGATACCGCCACTTTAAGTTTTCTAAGTGAAATTTCGAATTTTAATGGATTTTTGATGGAGTCACGGATTAAGGCCCATTTCCCTCAACGACGCATAATTCAGGAGATACAGCCATTTAAAGTTCTCCAAGTGAAAATTCGATTTTTTTTAAGGATTTTCAATGGAGTCAAGATTTAAGTTCCATTTCCCTCAACAACGCATATTTTAGGGGATACAGCCTTCATGACAAACGGACAGCAAATGCGGCCTGTATCTTGATCACAAGAACACATGGGCAGACAGGCGGGCATAGCAAAATCAAATCAGGAAGTGATTATAAGCCGATCGGTGTACTTATTAATGGGATCTGTATCATTGGAAATGAACAAATTTAAAATACCCTGTACCACATTGGCAGTGTAAAGTATAAAAATATATATAAAACAGGTAAAAAGGCGTTAAGTTCGGCTGGGCCTAACTTTGGATACCCACCACCTCGGGTATATATGTGAACCACCTTTCATCAAAATCCATAGCAGTTATATCGAAATATGATCCGATTTGGACCAAATACTAACAAGTACAAGTCATTGTTCAATTGTGTAATAAAATATTGGTCTTTTTAGTAGCCATATCTTAAAATAAACCGATCTAAACCATATTCAACATAGATTTAAAAAAGCCTAACATAAGTCAATGTGTCAAATTTCAGTTAAATCGGATTATAAATGCGCCAAGACTTAGCATCGAGATATAGGTCTATACGGCAGCTATATGCAAATCTTGATCGATCAAGACCAAATTGCAGAAATATGTGAAGGGGCTTAACTTAACTCTCTGTCCCAAATTTCGGCCCCATTGGACAATAAATGCGCTTTTTATGGGCCCAAAATACTAAATCGAGAGATCGGTCTCTATGGCAGCTATATCCAAATCTGAACCGATCAGGACCAAATTGGAGAACAATGTCGAAGGGCCTAAGACAACTCACTGTCCCAAATTTCAGCAAAATCGGATAATAAATGCGCCTTTTATGGACCTAAGACCCTAAATCGGAGGATTGGTCTATATGGCAGCTATATCCAAATCTAAACCAATCTGAGCCAAATTGACGAAGGATGTCAAAGGGCCTAACGCAACTCCCTGTCCCAAATTTCAGCAATAACGGACAATAAATGTGGCTTTTATGGGCCTTAGACCCTAAAACGATAGATCGGTCTATATGGCAGCTATATCCAAATCTGAACCGATCTGGGCGAAATTAACAGAGGAAGTCGAAAGGCCTAACACAACTCACTGTCTCAAATTTCAGCAAAATCGGATAATAAATGCGCTTTTGGGCCTAAGACCCTAAATCGGAGGAACGATCTATATGGGGACTATATCAAGATAAAGTCCGATATAGCCCATCCTCGAACTTAACCTGCTTATGGACAAAAAAGGAATCTGTTCAAAGTTTCAGCTCAATATCTCTATTTTTGAAGACTGTAGCGTGATTTTAACAGACAGACGGACAAACGGACGGACATGTCTAGATCATCTTAGATTTTTACGCTGATCAAGAATATATATACTTTATAGAGTCGGTAATGGATATTTCGATGTGTTGCAAACGGAATGACAAAATGAATATACCCCTATTATTCGGTGGTGATTTAGGGTCTTAGGCCCATAAAAGCCACATTTATTATCCGATTTCGCTGAAATTTGGGACAGTGAGTTGTCTTAGGCCCTTCGACCTCCTTCGTTAAATTGGCCCAGATCGGTTCAGATTTGGATATAGCTGCCATATAGACCGATCCTCCGGTTAAGGGTCTTAGGCCCATAAAAGCCACATTTATTATCCGATTTTGCTGAAATTTGGGACAGTGAGTTGTGTTAGGCCCTTTGAGATATTTCTTTATTTTGGTCCAGATCGGTCCAGATTTGGATATAGCTGCCATATAGACCGATCCTCCGATTTAGGGTCTAAGGCCCGTAAAAGCCACATTTACTATCCGATTTCGCTGAAATTTGGGACAGTGAGTTGTGTTAGGCCTTTTGATATATTTCTTCAATTTGGTTCAGATCGGTCCAGATTTTGATATAGCTGCCATATAGACCGATCCGCCGATTTAGGGTCTAAGGCCCATAAAAGCCACATTTATTATCCGATTTTGCTGAAATTTGGGACAGTGAGTTGTGTTAGGCCCTTTGAGATATTTCTTTATTTTGGTCCAGATCGGTTCAGACTTAGATATAGCTGCCATATAGACCGATATCTTGATATATGGTTTTGAGCTCATTTATTGTCTGATGTCGCCGAAATTTGGAACAGTGAGTTTAGTTAAGGCACTTGACATACTTCTGCAATGTCGCACAGATCGGTCCAGATTTGGATATAGCTGCCATATAGACCGATATCTAGGTTTTAGGTGTTGGGGCGATAAAAGACGCATTTATTGTCCGATGTCGCTGAAATTTGACACAGTGAGGTTGGTTAGGCTCTTCGACGTCTTTCTTCAATTTTGCGCAGATCGGTCCAGATTTGCATATAGCTGCCATATAGACCGATCTCTCGATTTAAGGTTTAGGGCCCATAAAAGAGGCATTTATTGTCCGATTTCGCCGAAATTTAGGACAGTGCTTTGTGTTAGGCTTTTCAACATGTTTATGCAACTTGGCCCAAATCAGTCCAGATTTGGATATAGCTGCCATGTAGACCGATATCTCGATTTAAAGTCTTGGCCCCATAAAAGGCGCATTTATAATCCGATTTCACTGAAATTTGACACAGTGACTTATGTTCGGCTTTTCGACATCGTGTCGTATATAGTTCAGATCGGTATGAGGTATATGAATATAAGGTATGAAATTTTCACCGAATTTTGATGAAAGGTGGTTTACATATATACCCGAGGTGGTGGGTATTCAAAGTTCGGCCCGGCCGAACTTAACGCCTTTTTACTTGTTGGAAACAAATTTGTGCCCACTTCCGTGGTATACAATCGATGAGTGTTACTGCCGAACGAAGATTGAATCGGCTTATAATGTGCTTTTTACTCGATATAGTATAAATTTCGTATGTAGAAAATCTTTAACAGAATCCATGGTGGTGGGTTCTCAAGATACGGTCCGACCGAAATAAGCCCCGACCCTACACCATCACTTCCCCCCGCCAACCTCTTCTGTATACGTGTCTTACTGTATGTTATGCGCTACGGTAATCTGCTTCCCACAACAATTTAATTTTTCTTCCCAACGGCTTCCCAATTCACTTGTCCTTATGCCGTATGGACCCTTGCAAATGTTAGAGGACTATACGTATATTTCCTAGATTTACGTCTGTTTGTAGTTGATGTTGTAGTTAATGATTAATTTTCTTGAAAATGTAAAACGCTTTTACATTATTCTCTTCGGAGTACAAAATGAACCAACAAACAAACAAGCAAGCACACGACGTCATTAACATACACAACGCCAACAACAACAACAGCAGCAGCGACAACAAAAAGAACAGCAACAAAAACGTAGGCCAAACATAAAACCAGAACAATGGCAATCAGTTAAGAAATAATGTTTTGTTCTGCTTGCAACATATCGTCGTACCAGCAACAACAACAACAATAACACCCAAACAAAACGAACAATGGCAATGGCAACAACAAAAACAATGGTGTGTAGTGGACTTTTACGACAGCAACAACAGCAAACCTACAGCAGGAAATGAACATAAACCATGGGAGTTGGTATTCTCTTTGGCTACTTAACAAAAACTACAACATGACCATGAATGAGAATGTGAATGTGAATGCGAATGCGAACGTATTAAGTATAAGAGGGTGTGTGTTCGAGGCATGTGCATGGATTACACCATATGAACTTGACTGTATGCTAAATACGAGGGCAAGCGTGTATGTGCGCCTATGTGTATGTGTGTGAGGTTACACAAGTAGCCTTATTTACATTAGCATTCATTGAAACAAACGGGCTTACTCTCCCATGCACGTAGAAATGTAATTAAAGGGGCACCTAAATGGGGTTCTTTTTAATTTTGTTGTATTTGCTTGTGTGTGTGTGTGTGTGTGTAGGTATTGCACTGGCTACCGAATTAACTTGAATGGTTGTAAGAACATTTCTTTTTTTTTTTTACTTGTGTAGAAGTGAAATTTATTATTTAGGTGTAGTGATTCGATTAAATACTCCAAATAAGTAGATTAGCTTTGGGTTTGACTTGTGGCATATAAGAGATGTAATCCTTTCAGCATCCTACGTGCTGTTTGAATGTTTAATCAATTTAGCTGTGCTTTATAAAATCAGAATATCAAGGACCAACAGATGGATACGATTAAAGGTGCCAAATCTGTGGCGAATAGGAGTACTTGTAAAACTTCCCATGAACATTCCAATAAGGAACAGGGTATACTTCTTTCACGTCCATAAGTGCAAGCCGCTTAAAGTCTAGAGCTCAATGATAAGCGGCTTCCTTTTGCATGCCGAGTCCGAACGGCGGGCAGCTTAGCGACATAACTGGGTAGAGAAGTTTTTATATGGAAGAATACCTCACAATTATAGCCAGCTTTAATAAAAACAAGGTGTAAGAGCGTGCTAAGTTCGGCCAGGCCTAATCTTATATACCCTCCACCATGGATCGCATTTGTCGAGTTCTATGCGCATTATCTCTTTTTAGGCAAATATTGAATATTGAATAAGAATATGCTATTGTGTAATATTTCAGTTCATTCGGATAAGAATTGCACCTTGTAGGGGCTCAAGAAGCAAAATCGGGAAATAGCTTTATATGGGAGCTGTATCAAGCCGTTGATCGATTCAGACCATATTAGACACGTATGTCGAAGGTCATGAGAGAATTCGTTGAACAAAATTTCCTCCAAATCGGTTGTGAATTGCGCCCTCTAGAGGCTCAAGAAGTCTTGATCCGAGATCAGTTTATATGGCAGCTATATCAGGTTATGTATCGATTTGCGCCATACTTAGCACACTTATTGAAAGTCATAACAAAACTCATCATGCAAAATTTCAGCCAAATCGAATGAGAATTGGGCACTCTATTGGCTCAAGTCAAGATCCAAGATCGGTTTATATGACAACTATACCAGATCATGAACCAATTTGAATCATACTTAACACAGTCATTGGAAAGATACCAAAACACCACATGAAAAATTTCAGTCAAATCTGACTAGAATTGCGCCCTCTAGAGGCTCAAGAAGTCAAGACCCAAGACCGGTTTACATGGCAGCTGTAACAAAACATGGACCGATTTGGCTCATTTACAATCCCAACCGACCTACACTAATAAAAAGTATTGTATAAAATTTTATGCACTTCATATTAAACAGATTCCTATTTTGTCCATAAACAGGTTAAGTTCGAAGATGGGCTAAATCGGACTTTATCTTAATCTATTGGGTTGCCCAAAAAGTAATTGCGGATTTTTCATATAGTCGGCGTTGACAAATTTTTTCACAGCTTGTGACTCTGTAATTGCATTCTTTCTTCTGTCAGTTATCAGCTGCTACTTTTAGCTTGCTTTAGAAAAAAAGTGTATGTATATTTTATTAAAGTTCATTCTAAGTTTTATTAAAAATGCATTTAATTTCTTTTAAAAAAATCCTCAATTACTTTTTGGGCAACCAATATATCTTGATTTAGGGTCTTATGCACATAAAAGCCACATTTAAAATCCTATTTGGATGAAATTTGGGACAGTGAGTTCTGTTAGGCTCTTCGACATCCTCCTTCATTTTGGCCCAAATCGGCCCAGATTTGGTTATAGCTGCCATAGACTGATCCTCCGATTTAGGGTCTTAGGCCCATAAAAGGCGCATTTATTGTCCGATGTCGCCGAAATTTGGGACAGTGAGTTAAGTTAAACTCCTTGGCATACTTCTGCATAATATCACAGATTGGTCAAGATTTGGATATAGCTGCCATATAGACCGATCTCTCGGTTTTAGGTTTTGGGGCCATAAAAAGCGCATTTATTGGCCGATATCACCGTACTTTGGGACAGTGATTTGTGTTAGGCCCTTCAACATCCTTCGTCAATTTGGCCCAGATCGGTCCAGATTTGGTTATAGCTGCCATATAGACCGCTGTCTCGGTGTAAGGTTTTAGACCCATAAAATGAGCAATTACTTTCCGATGTTGCCGTAATTTGGGACAGGGAGTTAAGTCAAACTACTTGATATATTTCTGCAATATGGCACAGATCGGTCCAGATATGGATATAGCTGCTATATAGTTTTAGGTTTTGGGGCCATAAATGACGCATTTATTGTCCGATGTTACTGAAATTTGAGACAGTGAGTTTGGTTAGGTTCTTTGACGATTTGACTAAGATGATGCTAGAAAATATTGAAATCTCCAATGGAAATGTCAGATTGGACCTGGCATCACTTAGTGTTATCTAGGCCAGAAATTTATATAGCAGTTCTTGTATCGAATGCGGATTCACGAAGTCAGCAGATAATTAGTGGAAGGAAATCAAAAGGCAAGGGCAAATTTACCCATGAACATTCCACTAACTTCTCACATATCAATGAGTGCTGTCCGATTCAAGTATGTGCTCAATGACATGGGGCCCCATGCGTGCAGAAGTGCGACATCTCTTTTGTAGAGAAGTTTTTAACGTGGCACAGTGGGCCAAATGGCAAAAAAATTGGAAATAAGTCTACAACTTTTTATCTGTTGATTTTAGCCATACAAAATGTTCTAGACATTTGTAGAGGAGGACATAGGCTTTCAGAAAAGTGCTGTTGTTGGTCCATATCTTTAATACAGGGTGAGCTACAGGGTGTCAAAGTTGACCACTTTTGACTTCTCCAAGCTTCTGGGGGCCATAACTTTTGATCTACTCAACCGATTTACATGATTTAGGACTCTAGAGAAAGAGCTTGACAAGATCTAAAAAACTTATGCATAAAGTACCATGCCATCGTGTACTGTTAAGGAGTTATGAATTGTTTAATTTTAAAATATGAAAATTTGGCCTTGGTTTTTTTCAGTGTTTTTTAAATAACTCCGTCAATTTTAAAGCTATAAACTTCATACTTCACACAAATTATGCCAGCATATGTGTGCATAAAATACAAAAGGAATCACGTGAATATCTTTGGCGGTTTAAAAATGGCATCGTTTTCAATATGAAAAATATTTTTTTTGTCAAAAAATTGCAAAATTTTTCAAAAAAGATACTCCCATTTCCTTTAAGTTTTCGCAAACTTTGGCCATCAAAGCATTATCATTTCTTTCCATTTTCACAAAGTCGAGGTATTAAGAAAAGTTTTAAGTGCTAATTTGGCTAATTTCGATATCAAACAACACCGTTATCTTAAGACCAAAATGGCCAATTTTTTTACTAAACATCAAAAGTTTCTCACTGGAAAAAAAGTTCCACGGGGATTTTTTCGCTTTTTTTGAACTTAAATGAAAGCTTAAAATGTTCCCAACATTTTAAGGTATGTCTCGCCATATCCTAGCCATAAATGAGATCGTAGCGATCAAAATACTGAAAAAAGTCAATTTTCAAGTAGTGCTATATTCATTGCTAAAAAACAAGTATTACGTCACATTTTATTGCAAAGATGTTAAATAAACTTTTATTTGGTAACACTTCTTCTACAAAACACAAAAAGAATCATGGAAATATCTCTATTCTATTCCATTTTATGGAACCGGCAATAAAAAAGTCAATTTTTCAAAAAAGTCGAATTTCCCAAATTTTGTTTTTGTTGTCCTAATTGCACATGACACACTATAGCCATATTTACGCAACATACCTTATCGTAAAGGAAATTTTCATACCTTTCCAACGATGTATAAAACATTTCTCAACTCGGATTCTATCTACTCTAAAATTC
Source organism: Stomoxys calcitrans (assembly GCF_963082655.1). Lineage (NCBI taxonomy): Eukaryota > Metazoa > Arthropoda > Insecta > Diptera > Muscidae > Stomoxys > Stomoxys calcitrans. The sequence continues at coordinate 145,203,262 of NC_081555.1, read as the reverse complement.
ATTTACACTTCATTAAACTCTATATAAAAATGTCTATTTGTGAAATGGAACCTTATATGGGGCCTACACTAAAACATTGATAGATTTGCCCAGGGTTTACAATACAAATGTGTTAGAATAAAAAAAGGTCTCCTGCCAAAGTTTAAAAAAATTGGAATAAAAATATGTGTTTTAGAGCGAAAACACTTCGCATCGGCGTGCGTTTGTATAGTACCTACATCTATTTTTAATGTAAGCTGATGATTTTTGAATAAAAAGTAACCTAGAAATATACCTGCATATATATATATATTTGTGTTAAGATTTGATGCAGACAAATGTTACCTGTTTCGCTATGTCGAATTCCCAGGAAATCCACCGTATCAATGAATGTGAAAAAACCTACCCATAAAAAATTCATTGTCATTTTTTTAACCAAATTCGAGTCCAGGTAAATAATTATAGAAGAGTAAGTAAAAAGAGGCACTTTGGACCCCTTTTTACGATTGCGTCTGATACCTGAAATGGGTCATTAATTGTGAATATATTGCATAAATATTTGAACAAAATCCAAATTTTCTTCATTATATTTTGTAGAGGCGTAAAGGACATTTATAAGTTATGGAAGTCATACTGAAGTATTCCACTCTTTCGAAAATTGTATGGGACATCAAAAATGATTCCAAATCATACACGGAGTCATTTAAGGAACTTGTTTACACTTTGGACCACATATATGGAATAAGGCTAAATAAAGACGCTTTAGACAAACTTGAAAAATTCTACAAATCATTTGAGAGAAGGTTGCCAGAATGTTCATTCGCAAAAATCAAGTTTTTCAAAATGTATGAGAAGTGGCTGAAATCGGATCTACTTATTGAAATTAAACCGCTGATTCCCGGCCGGCCTAGCAAAGCATACGACGAAGTTACGGAGAAAACCAAAAAGAAAAAACAAGAGGAACTATTGGCGGCACATCCGCCAAATTTAATAAAAGATACGTTCAAAACAGCATTGTTAAAAACACAACCAAAAAATGTTGGACGAATTGTCGATGTTTTACCATTAGCATCTCCGAAAAGGGTAAAGAGAATGGTAGAAAGTATTCCAACTCCAAAATCGACTACAGAATTCACGGAGGAAGATGCACTGGCCCTGATTTTGAACCTAGGCCTCTCAAGAAACAAATACTCAACAATGAGGAAGGCTCTTCGTGAAAAAGGATGGGGTTGTTTACCCTCAAAACATAAATTGTACAACACCAGGACGAAAATGGTGCCATCAAATATTTACGTGGACGAATTAAAAGCAAGAGTGAAACTTGCTGATCTTGTTGAAAATACAGCTGTTAGAATTATTTCTAATTTTACTGAAGAACAGTTGAACACATGTAATAATTCCGAAGTGGTTTTGATCAGCAAATGGGGTTGTGATGGATCATCTGGATTTTCCGAATATAAGCAACAAACAGAAATAGATACCAACTTCGCATCAATTTTCATGGCATCATTAGTACCATTGAGAATGAGATTGTACAAGGACCAATCTTCATCATCGAAAGAAAATGCATTTCAAGATATATGGATAAATAGAACACCTGGGTCAAAATATTTATGTCGCCCAATTCGGTTTGAGTATACAAAGGAAGACCGGAACACAACACGATCTTTGGTGAACGAAATAAAGGAAGAAATTGCTGCATTACCCATGATTGTTATAAACCAATTGGGAAGAAATATAAAAGTTTCGTTTCAACTACAACTCACTATGATCGATGGAAAGGTGGCAAACGCATTAACTGGCGTTATGTCCAATTGGAGATGCAATATTTGTGGCAAGAAGAATGGGCAATTCGAGGACAAGTCTGATGAAAATTTAGTAAACGAAAATGCGCTCAATTTCGGTATTTCGCCCCTGCACTGTAGAATTCGATTCATGGAGTATTGTTTGCATTTATCGTATGACCTTAAATATCGGACTAGCCCTGGAAACCGCGATGTCTCTGCTAGAAACAACCAAGATCTTCACAAAATGAGGCAGGAAGAGAAGAATCGAATCCAGTTGGAGTTTAAACAAAAGGGACTTATAATAGATAAACCTCTTTACGGATACGGAAGCACAAATGATGGCAACTCGGCAAGGCGGTTTTTTGAGGACCCCGTATCGACATCTAAAATAACCGGTCTTGATGAACACTTGCTAAGACGATTCAAAGTGATTTTGGCTGTAATCAATAGCAAAAAGATGATAAATTCAACCAAATTTGAAGCTTATAGTAATGACACAAAAAACATTTTATCTGATTTATATTCGTGGAAAGCTTTAACACCGACAGTACATAAAGTCTTACATCATGGCAAGGAAATTGTGGAATACAACATACTTCCGTTAGGAGAACTTACAGAAGAAGCTCAGGAATCCCGTAATAGAGATGTTAAACAGTTCCGGCTTTTCAATACCCGAAAGAGCACCAAATTTAACCAAAATTATGATTTACTTCAATATTTATTGTTATCGTCTGATCCGGTACTATACAGCATCAGAACTAAATGGCTACCAAAAATATGTGACGATATAGATAAGGACGATCCCGATGCCATTCAAATTAAAGAGCTTTTAAATTTTGATACCTTAGATTATTTGGTAGAGAATAAAATCAAATAATACAAAACTAAAATGCTTTTTTATTTTGGGAGTAGCTAATATACATATAAACGCACGCCGATGCGAAGTGTTTTCGCTCTAAAACACATATTTTTATTCCAATTTTTTTAAACTTTGGCAGGAGACCTTTTTTTATTCTAACACATTTGTATTGTAAACCCTGGGCAAATCTATCAATGTTTTAGTGTAGGCCCCATATAAGGTTCCATTTCACAAATAGACATTTTTATATAGAGTTTAATGAAGTGTAAATGAATTTTAGAGTAGATAGAATCCGAGTTGAGAAATGTTTTATACATCGTTGGAAAGGTATGAAAATTTCCTTTACGATAAGGTATGTTGCGTAAATATGGCTATAGTGTGTCATGTGCAATTAGGACAACAAAAACAAAATTTGGGAAATTCGACTTTTTTGAAAAATTGACTTTTTTATTGCCGGTTCCATAAAATGGAATAGAATAGAGATATTTCCATGATTCTTTTTGTGTTTTGTAGAAGAAGTGTTACCAAATAAAAGTTTATTTAACATCTTTGCAATAAAATGTGACGTAATACTTGTTTTTTAGCAATGAATATAGCACTACTTGAAAATTGACTTTTTTCAGTATTTTGATCGCTACGATCTCATTTATGGCTAGGATATGGCGAGACATACCTTAAAATGTTGGGAACATTTTAAGCTTTCATTTAAGTTCAAAAAAAGCGAAAAAATCCCCGTGGAACTTTTTTTCCAGTGAGAAACTTTTGATGTTTAGTAAAAAAATTGGCCATTTTGGTCTTAAGATAACGGTGTTGTTTGATATCGAAATTAGCCAAATTAGCACTTAAAACTTTTCTTAATACCTCGACTTTGTGAAAATGGAAAGAAATGATAATGCTTTGATGGCCAAAGTTTGCGAAAACTTAAAGGAAATGGGAGTATCTTTTTTGAAAAATTTTGCAATTTTTTGACAAAAAAAATATTTTTCATATTGAAAAACACTGAAAAAAACCAAGGCCAAATTTTCATATTTTAAAATTAAACAATTCATAACTCCTTAACAGTACACGATGGCATGGTACTTTATGCATAAGTTTTTTAGATCTTGTCAAGCTCTTTCTCTAGAGTCCTAAATCATGTAAATCGGTTGAGTAGATCAAAAGTTATGGCCCCCAGAAGCTTGGAGAAGTCAAAAGTGGTCAACTTTGACACCCTGTAGCTCACCCTGTATTAAAGATATGGACCAACAACAGCACTTTTCTGAAAGCCTATGTCCTCCTCTACAAATGTCTAGAACATTTTGTATGGCTAAAATCAACAGATAAAAAGTTGTAGACTTATTTCCAATTTTTTTGCCATTTGGCCCACTGTGCGTGGCTGCCACATTCTTTTTTATACCCTCCACCATACGATAGGGGTATACTAATTTCCTCATTCCGTTTGTGACACATCGAAATATAGAACTGAGAACCAACAAAGTATGTATATTCTCGATCGTCTTGACATTCTTAGTTGATTTAGTCATAGCTAGGTGCTTGAAATGCTGCATAAATACTTCCTATAAGTGGAGGTCAGTTGGGATTGTTTTGGTAAAGCTGCCATATAAACCGATATCGGATTTTGACTTCTTGAGCCTCTAGAGGGCGCAAGTCGTCGTCGGTGTTCGCCGCATAACAACATACTGAGAAATAAACTCTGTGATCAACTTAGAGCTGCTGTAAGTTTCGAAAATTTTTAAGACTCTAATCGATTGGGCAATCTGTTTTTCCAAAATCGAATATGATAATAATGTCCTTAAACGAAAGGACGAAATATTGAATATAAATAAATAAATAACAATTTTACCTTAACCTCGAGCTTGAGATTTAATCAACACAGAATTAAATAAAATCCTTTTCTTTACTTACCAATTTTAGTTATTTCCCTGACTTATTCATTATCTTGGTCATTTTTATGCTAAATCTGATTAAGCATAATTCTTGTTGGCCAAAAAGTTTTAGACAAAATAATCATATTCTAGTCTAAAGACCATTACAAGCTTATTTATATTACAATCTACTTATCTCGTATGGGAAACATTCTCGAAGTGAAACTGACTTATGGCCACTAAATAAATTTATTAATTTGCTACACTATAGCTGAGCTGTGGGAAAATACAAAAACTGGTATGATAGCACAAAAAACAACTGCAACAAAAAATAAATAATCATGTAACATATTCTCTTCACAAATGCGGCCAACATGCTTTTGGTAAAAACTTTGGCAGACGGAGAAAAACATATCCGATAAGCTAAGCAAAAGATGTGCTACACTTGTTTCGAGATATTTTGGGTCAATCGGCTAATCTTGATCGTTTCCATATGTGAAAGGAAAATGAAATTGAAGAAGAATGTTTTGGATATTCCATTACAAATGTGGGTTATCGTCTTATTTATCAAAAAACAAGTAAGAAGGCGTTAAGTTCGGCCGGGCCGAACTTTGGATACCCACCACCTCGGGTATATATGTGAACCACATTTCGTCAAAATCCAGTGAAAAATGCATACCTTAAGCCCCATAGCAGCTCTATAGATATCATCCGATTTAGACCAAATGCTTATAAGTACAAGTCATTGTTCAACCGAGAGATCGGTCTATATGGCAGCTATATCCAAATCTGGACCGATCTGAGCCAAATTGAAGACAAATATCGAAGGGCCCAACACAAGTCATTGTCCCAAATTTCGTCGACATCGGACAAAAAATGCGCTTTTTATGAGCCCAAAACCTTAAATTGAAAGATCGGTCTATATGGCAGCTATATCCAAATCTGGACCGATCAGGGCCAAATAGAAGAAAGATATCGAAGGGCCTAAGGCAAATCACTGTCCTAAATTTCAGCAAAATCGGATAATAAATGTGGATTTTATGGGCCTAAGACCATAAATCGGAGGATCGGTCTATATGGCAGCTATATCCAAATTTGGACCGATCTGAGCCAAATTGACGAAGAATGTCGAAGGGCTCAACGCAACTCACTGTCCCAAATTTCAGCAAAATCGGATAATAAATGTGGCTTTTATGGGCGTAAGACCATAAATCGGAGGATCGGTCTATATGGCAGCTATATCCAAATTTAGACCGATCTGGGCCAAATTGACGAAGGATGTCGAAGGGCTCATCGCAACTCACTGTCCCAAATTTCAGCAAAATCGGATAATAAATGTGGCTTTTATGGGCCTAAGACCATAAATCGGAGGATCGGTCTATATGGCAGCTATATCCAAATTTGGACCGATCTGGACCAAATTGACGAAGGATGTCAAAGGGCTCAACGCAACTCACTGTTCCAAATTTCAGCAAAATCGGATAATAAATGTGGCTTTTATGGGCCTAAGACCCTAAATCTGAGGATCTGTCTATATGGCAGCTATATCGAAATTTGGACCGATCTGAGCCAAATTGACGAAGGATGTCGAAGGGCCCAACGCAACTCACTGTCCCAAATTTCAGCAAAATCGGACAATAAATGTGGCTTTTATGGGCCTAAGACCCTAAATCGGCGGATCGGTCTATATGGGGGCTATATCAAGATATAGTCCGATATAGCCCATCTTCGAACTTAACCTGCTTATGGACAAAAAAAGAATCTGTGCAAAATTTCAGCTCAATATCTCAATTTTTAAAGACTGTAGCGTGATTTCAACAGACAGACGGACGGACATGTCTAGATCGTCTTAGATTTTCACGCTGATCAAGAATATATATACTTTATAGGGTCGGAAATGGATATTTCGATGTGTTGCAAACGGAATGACAAAATGAATATACCCCCATCCTTCGGTGGTGGGTATAAAAAAAAAATTATTTTGGGAAAAATTTGCGCAATTGGAAATATGGGAATGAAAAAGATGTTTGTATCTTTTATTTATTTGTAGGGTTTTGATTAGGAAATTTACCTACAATTATGATATTATGTTCATTGCAAAAAATGAGAATAGTATCATTTTGTTAGGGTTGAGGGTTTGAAATATTTTGTTATTAAGGGGATAATCCTGTCCCACGGTTGTTGCCATCGTGTCTAAGCTCATTTGGTAATGACTTTGTTATATGGTGTTGAGATCTGGTGAGCAAAATTTCAGAAATCCATTTACTTTTCTATACCGAGTCAAGTGCAAAATATGTTAAGGTAGTGTATGACACTATCGAAGTATCATGGCTATAAAGAGAAGGTTGTTTGATCACTGTAGTGGTTTAAGTTCAAAATTCACCTAATCTGGGTATCTTAAGATTATTTTTTAGATCGGCTCAATATAGCTTTAGCTCTATTAAAAAACGTACCTGGCTTAGACTGTAACTCTGCACTCAGTTTACAACCTCCAGGGTTCGGGGAAAAAACACATTAAAGTGGGGCCATAACACCAGCTGCCGCCACACATACACATACACACACACTTCATCACTTTACCAAATGTCCACCCTTCCTATTATACCCACCACTGTAGGATGGGGGTATACTAATCTAGTCATTCCGTTTAATCCGATCGTCTCGACATCCTGAGTCTTGACATCATGAGTCATGACATCCTAAGTCTCGACATCCTGAGTTTTGACATCCCGAGTCTCGACATTCTGAGTCGATCTAGCCATGTTCGACCGTCTGTCCGTCTGTTGAAATCACGATAACGGCCGAATGCGTCAAGCTAGTCGCGTGGGGATTGCAAGTAGGTCGATGGGGATTGCAAATGGGCTATATCGGTTCAGATTTGGATACAGCTCCCATATAAACCGATTTCCCGATTTGACTTTGAGGCCCTGGAAGCCACAATTTTCATCCGATTTGGCTGAAACCTTGCATATAATGTTCTGAAATGACCCACAACAACTGTGCTTAGTACGGTCCAAATCGGTCAAGAACCTTATATAGCTCCCATATAAACCGATCTCCAGATTTGATTTCTTGAGCCCTTGGAAGCCTCAATTTTCATCCGATTTGGCTGAAATTTTGTTCATGGTATTTTGTTACGACATTCAAAAACTGCAGCGGGTACGGTAGAAAATAGGTCAAGAGCCTGATATAGCTCCCATATAAACCGATCTCCCAATTTGACTTCTTAAGCCCCTGGAAGCCTTAATTTTCATCCGCTTTAGCTGAAATTTTGTTCATGGTATTTTGTTACGACTTCCAAAAACTGCAGCGAGTACGGTCAAAATGGGTCAAGAACCTGATATAGCTCCCATATAAACGGACCTCCCGATTTGACTTCTTGAGGCGCGGGAAGCGTCAATTTTCATCCGATTCGGCTGAAACTTTGCACATAGTGTTCTGAAATGACCCACAACAACGGTCCTAAGTACGGTCCAAATCGGTCAAGAACCTTATATAGCTCCCATATAAACCGATCTCCAGATTTGATTTCTTGAGCCCCTGGAAGCCATAATTTTCATCCGATTTGTCTGAAATTTTGTTCATGGTATTTAATTACGACTTTCAAAAACTGCAGCGAGTACGGTCCGAATGGGTCAAGAACCTGATATAGCTCCCATATGAACCGATTTACCGATTTGACTTTTTGAACCCCTGGAAGCCTTAATTTTCATCCGATTTGGCTAAAATTTAGCACATAGTGTTCTGTTATGACTACCAATAACTGTGCTAAGTACGGTCCAAATCGGTGTATAATAAGATAAAACTTCCATATTTTAGCAGAAACCATGGTGGTTGATTCTCAAGATTCGGCCCGGCCGAACTTAGCACGCTTTTTCTTGTTGTCTTTATCAGGTTTGGTAACTCTAAAATGATAGGTTATATTAGACTAGGTTGAAAAGAGGATGCCGATATAAATCCGCCCCATGCCACTATGGATATACACCAAAGCCAGTAATCGGCTTGTTATGGGCTCTTAATACTAAAAAAATAACCTCAAAAAAGAAAACCTAAGTTAGTCCTATGTGTCCCGTTATGATACCGAGAACTATACTGTCCTCCTTTTTACTTCCTTTCAGTAATAGCCTCGTCTTCTCACGATCTGGATCACCCCATAGGATTTTCGCCGTCCTACAGACCGTTTCGTTGTTCCATAGGGTTGCATTCGTATTCATACCCCACTCCCTTAATTCGGAATGCGTCGATCCGAAAGACTTCGGATTAACCAAATTTATTGGCAGCAGTCCTCTGGCTATCACCGCCAAATCCTCCCCTTACTAAGTTATGGCCCGCCACCCAAACGATGCAGATTTTGCCATCCTCAGAGAAGGCTTTAATCTCGTTCTTACATTGCAAGACTGTTCGTGACCTTACCGTCCTGGGTGTTATTGCCCTTATGGCAATTTTATTCTCTGTAAAGATGTTCACACTTGACGTCCTCGCGTTAGCACCACTCCACTTCACGCATTCCTTAATCGCCCGGATCTCCGCCTGCAGGACAGTATTATGGTCGGGCAGTCTAAAACTGATCTCAGTCCTTGGGTTCACAATGTAGACCCCCAGGCCCACTCTGTCCTCTAGCTTTGATTCATCCGTGTAGCATGATCTTCCAGATGGCAATACTAGGTTTCCGTCAATCCAAGACTGTGCCGATGACAGCGGTGCCTAGCACTCGATTTCAAGGTTCATCTCAGGAATCCAATCGGAAACCTCCTCCCTTCCTTCCAGGATTCCTTTCGTCGCCTCGATTATACAGCGATGGTATGAGCTGCTCCCATCCTCAATCCATTTTCCCTGCGCTTTAAGTCTCATAGCCGCAGTGGCTGCCTCCCACCTAATCTGTATGTCAATGGGTCGGATATCTAGAATAGTCTCCAGGGCCCTAGTGGGCGTGGTCCTCATCGCTCCGCCTATGCCAAAACAACATGTTCTCTGAGCCTGTGGTATGGTCCTTATGATGCACTTTTTCTCCATAGCAGTCCACCAAACTACTGAGGCGTAAGTAAGTATTGGTCTAATCACGCTCCTGTAGAGCCAATGGACCATCCTCGGTTTCAGGCCCCATTTCGAGCCTACGGCTCGTCTACATAGTGCCCAACATCTGTGAGCCTTCTTAGCACGTTTGTACTTGTTGCCTATTATGATAAATCGTTCAAAAAACTTGACAAATATATTTCAAGTTGGAGGGTATATACGATTCGGCCTGGCCGAACGTAGCACGCTTTTACTTGTTACTCGTTTACTTTAACTATCGCAAAGCAACATTTATATGCATGTACCCAAGTTTTATTATGTACTTAACTTTAAATAATCAAATAAAAACATCACATAGACCAACAAATTACTTTGCTGTAATATGTGGACTCCTCTCACTATACACTCATTTACATGAATCTGGTGATTTGAGTTTTTCATACAGTTTTTTTGTGAATATTGTCTATATTTGAATTTTTTTTTTTTTTTTTTTAAGAAAAAGTTTCCCTTTAGTAAGCTGTATTTTCCTTTTTTACTTGTAGAAGTCAAAGGTTAGCTTAAGCATTACATCAACCAACATTCAATTGAATTTTATGCTCTATTTACTTAAGTCAGTTTTTTATAGCCACCACCATAGGATAGGGGGTATACTCCTTTAGTCATTAACTTTGCAACACATCGAAGTATCCATTTCCGAACCTACAAATTAAAGGGTGATTGTCGATTTATGGATTGATCAGTAAAAAGCATTGCAAGAGCTACTAATGCATCCAGAAAAAGTCACGGTTTATGGGCTGGTGGCATCATTGGACCGTACTTCTTCAAAGGTGATGCGATTCGTAGCGTAACTGTGAATGGTGAGCGCTACGTGAGATGATATCCTACTTTTTTTTTATCCAAAATGCAAGAACTTTACTTGCATGACTTGTGCCACAACAAGATTTAACGCCTTTAGACTATTTTTTGTGGGGCTACGTTAAAGCTCATGTCTATACAGTGAAGCCCGCTTTAATTGACGCATTGGAGGACAACATGGAAGCATTTATCTGTGAGATTCTGGCCGAAATGATGGAAACAGTATGCCAAACTTGGACTAAACGGATGGACCATTTGAGACGTAGTCACGGTCAACATTTGCATGAAAAAATCTTCAAACATTAAATTATATGGACCGTACCAACGACGATAAAGATTTCATGAATTTTTCTGATTTTTATACCCTCCACCATAAGATGGGGGGTATACTCATTTCGTCATTCTGTTTGTAACTACTCGAAATATTCGTCTGAGACCCCATAAAGTATATATATTCTTGATCGTCGCGACATTTTATGTCGATCTAGCCATGTCCGTCCGTCTGTCCGTCCGTCCGTCCGTCTGTCGAAAGCACGCTAACTTCCGAAGGAGTCAAGCTAGCCGCTTGAAATTTTGCACAAATACTTCTTATTAGTGTAGGTCGGTTCGGATTGTAAATAGCCCATATTGGTCCATGTTTTGATATAGCTGCCATATAAACCGATCTTGGGTCTTGACTTCTTGAGCCTCTAGAGTGCGCAATTCTTATCCGATTGGGATGAAATTTTGCACGACGTGTTTTGTTATGATATCCAACAACTGTGCCAACTACGGTTAAAATCGGTTCATAACCTGATATAGCTGCCATATAAACCCATATTGGGTCTTGACTTCTTGAGCCTCTAGCGTGCGCAATTCTTATCCGATCAGAATGAAATTTTGCACGACGTGTTTTGTTATTATATCAAACAACTGTGCCAAGTATGGTTGAAATCGGTTCATAACCTGATATAGCTGCCATATAAACCGATCTTGGGTCTTGACTTCTTGAGCCTCTAGAGTGCGCAATTCTTATCCGATTGAAATGAAATTTTGCACGACGTGTTTTGTTATTATATCCAACAACTGTGCAAAGTATGGTTCAAATCGGCCCATAACCTGATATAGCTGCCATATAAACCGATCTGGGGTCTTGACTTCTTGAGCCTCTAGAGGGCGCAATTCTTATCCGATTTGAATGAATTATTGCCCGAAGTATTTCGTTAAGATATCCAACAATTTTTGCACGACGTGTTTTGTTATTATATCCAACAACTGTGCCAAGTATGGTTCAAATCGGTCCATAACCTGATATAGCTGCCATATAAACCGATCTTGGGTCTTGACTTCTTGAGCCTCTAGAGTGCGCAATTCTTATCCCATTGAAATGAAATTTTGCACGACGTGTTTTGTTATGATATCCAACAACTGCGCCAAGTATGGTTCAAATCGGCCCATAACCTGATATAGCTGCCATATAAACCGATCTGGGGTCTTGACTTCTTGAGCCTCTAGAGGGCGTAATTCTTATCCGAATGGAATGAAATTTCACACGACGTGGTTTGTTATGATACCCAACAACTGTGCCAGGTATGGTTGAAATCGGTCCATAACCTGATATAGCTGTCATATAAACTGATCTGGGGATTTGACTTCTTGAGCTTTTAGAGGGCGCAATTCCTATCCGATTTGGCTGAAATTTTGCATGACGTAATTTATTTTTACTTTCAACAACTGTTTTAAATAAGGTTCAAATCGGTTCATAACCTGATACAGCTGCCATATAAACCCATCTGGGATCTTGACTTCTTGACCCCTAGAGGTCGCAATTATTATCCGATATGCCTGAAATTTGTACGACGGATCCTCTCATGACCATCAACAAACGTGTTTATTATGGTCTGAATCGGTCTATAGCCCGATACAGATCCCATATAAATCGTTCTCTCTATTTTACTTCGTGAGCCCCAATGGGCGCAATTCTTATACGAATTGGCTGAAATTTTACACAGGTCTCCAACATATAATTTAATTGTGGTCCGAACCGGACCATATCTTGATATCGTTTTAATAGCAGAGCAACTCTTTTCTTATATCCTTTTTTGCCTAAGAAGAGATGCCGGGAAAAGAACTCGACAAATGCGATCCATGGTGGAGGGTATATAAGATTCGGCCCGGCCGAACTTAGCACGCTTTTACTTGTTTAGCCTAAGGACGAACGCTCTCATATATATGCCCTGCCATATTTACACTTATATGGTCGCAATAACCACAACTTTTAGCCGATCTGCGGGAAATTTGGCAGAAATTGTTTTGTTATCTATCTGAACAATTTTTACTATAACTCATCAAAGCTGGCTTGAAGTTAGCTATAGCTCCCATATATATGAATCCTTCGATTTGCACTTACAAGGCGTAGGTGCAGGGTACTATACAGTCGGCTTCGCCCGACTTTAGCCTCTCGTTACAGGTTTATCTATGACAATTTACTTCAATCAATTATATCAGTTTCTTAATCCAACACAAAATTAATGCACAGTTGACCCACTTGCATCTCTTTCCCAGACACAAACTGCAGAACTTATTTGTTGCATCTCAGAGTCGTTCAACTTTTAATTGCTTTCGTTTCCTCCATCTCGACACAACTTTAACGATTTCCTTTGAAAATAATTTTTGCATATTTTACCCCTTTTTTTTTGATTTCTACAAGCCTTTGGCTTTCCCCGTTATTTTCTTTTACATTTCGCCAACACAACTTTTATTGAGTTTTTATTTTTAATTTTTGTACTCTTCATCATGATGTTGTGGTAGATGGTTATGCACTAACTGGTCGTTCATTAGAAACTACAAAAATTCATTAGAATTTTAGCGAAAAAGCGTTTGGGGTGTTGTCTCAACGATTACATTGCCCATAGGGATTAATAAGGACTCTGAAAATCTTTTCATAATTTCCCTGAGTTATGTTATGAACTTTTACTAGCCATGCCAAGTCGAAGGCAGTCCAAGAAGCAAGACAAACAATGCTCGTGGGAAGTTCATCGAAAACAAAGTCGACTGGGTCTGTGTGACTATGTACCACCCCAGCAGAAGAATTGGCGGTGCTGCTGCTCCGTTTAAAATTTCTGTCTAGGATCATCAAGATTCTGGAAATGTCGCTGAGGAGGAGAGACAGGCGCTCTTTACTCAGAGATTAAAGTACCGAATTTTAGACTTCCGTCTCTGATCGAGATCACTCCAACGTAGGAGGCGAGGTCAAAATGCGTGGTGGAATACACATCTCGAATATACCAGGAACGGGCCATCTGGCGAGTTATTAAATGTCCATGGGCGGAATAACTCAGCAGTTGCCGAAGAAGTCGTAGTAGCTAGGACTAGGACATTGCGACATCAAGGCTGCAATTTTGATACTAATAGGTTAAAAGGTTGAGGATAGAAGTACTCTTACTATGGGAAGTACTCGAGCTTGTACTTGAGGAATTCCAAAGAAAAGGCCTACTTCAGAAGAACCAGAGCGTAGTTTTGGACTCGATGTTAAATATGCAGCCCATCATCATTCGGAACTGTGTCGCCAAGGTAACGTTCAGGCTGAAAGAGCTTGGGATGGCCACAGTATGCGTATGGCCATAGCCCCATTCTGGATGCTATATATATATATACCGAAGCTAAACTGATTAAGATCACAGACGAACTGTCATCGGGACCGATTTGAGTTAGGTCATTTAGTATCCTAGACTGAGGAAAGTCTCAGATTATCTACTGGACATTAGGACGGATTCAAGATAGGATCTTCAGGAATCTTCAGGTATTCGAAAAGAGATGATTGGGAGCTGAATTCAGTGCTTGTGAACGTCGAGACCTACATCTTCACTTACGTTCCCAAGATGAAGACGGGAGTGAAAGTAGGTCTACTCTGACTCATATGACATTGGTGTATGGCTGGGACAACGGACGCATTTTTAAGGTCTTTAAAACAGATTTCTGTAAAAACTCATAACATCATAAAGCTGACTTAGATAATTGGAAGTAACGATATTTACGAAATTAGGAAGGTGGACGAATATGCCAAGAAAAGGTTTGTCTTAGAAGAGCTAACCGTTCGCCGCTCTTGGATGTGTATCATTTGTTGAGCTATTGATCATATCTGAGGTGATAATTCTGCAGTTATTGAAAAAAACCGAAACACCTAGAACTACTTCATTGTGAGGCAACAGTATGATGGTAAGCTGTAGTTTTGAGGACTGGTATTAACGAGTACTAGAAGGTCCAAAGACTAGCTAGTATCGAAAGCAAGGGAGTGCTGTGATTCACACCACAGGCAGGTTTGGAAAATATGATGAATATAAACCTCAGGCCTTTATTTGAAACTGTGTCCTGAAGGTTGCGTTCGGACTGTGGGATCTCAGCATGCTGAAGGATGACGGGTGCATCCGCTATTGACTACAAAACCGTTCTGAGGTAACATCTTCAGGTTTCGACCTCCCAAAAGAGAGGATTTCGAGGCGATGATATTAGTTTTACACTGTAGGCTCCGAAATGGAAACAGGCACGGGATTATGTGTTTACTCTGATGTCGTCGATATCGATATGTTACTGAGATTACTAGACGAAAGTATGGTCATTCCTGCAGAAATGTGTGTCATTACCATAGCCGCAACTAGAATTCTGAGAATTGATATTCCACGTTCTATTTAAGGATTTATGTAGGTAGTATGGCAGCGCTCATACAGTAGCATTCGAGTATTGTGAGCTGTAAGTGCATGGCGGAATATGTTTAGAATGTGAGTAATGACTCATCTTCAGTTGTCTATGAATGCCGTTTGTTGTTGAAACACTGAATCTAGTAATGTCAATATAACAAAAAAAAGAACATTGATAGCAAGCAAGCTCTGGCCTACCCTTGACTGGAGAATGACGGATGAGTACAAGATTGTTAATCGCAAGTATGGTTGTTGTTGTTGTAACAGTTTGTTTAGTTCTATCTTTCGTCTGCTCGATTCTGTTGAGTGTCAAGATCCAGAAACTCTGCGACTAAAAGGGGGTACGTCCGACTGAGCTGGTTTTGAGTCCAGTGGATCTGGCTGGCTAGTTAAACAGGTGACGTATGCCGTGTGGTTGCTGCTCATAATCGGGGATATACATCCTGCACTTCGGCATCAATCGCTGCTCTGTTGGATTCGTGGTGGCTGCTTCTGCCAGATCGTAATTGAGCCACAACTACTCTGGTATGCCGGGGGAGATCAATTTCTTCAGGTGCAATGGGAGGCGGTCGTTCTCTAAGAACTACATTCACCCGGTAGGTATTTATGGCATCTGCTACCATATCTGCATGAGTGTTGTCTAGACCCGCTTGATAAACCGCCTAATCTTGAAATTCTCCTTTGTAGTGCTAAACTTCACGCTCTAGATCATGAAGACCGACCTTAAGGCTTCTGGGTGGTGGATACCTATCCTCAAGAAGATGATTTGGATGGTCTCTGGGATAAGAGCCCAAGAGGTATTGCATAAACAGCATATAGTTATGGATTTGCATTGGTAGGATATTTGTCTCCTTATGGAGAACTGAGGAGACAGCAAGTATCGTTAATTGAAGCCTGTTGTTTGCAGCCCCAATTTGGCGATAACGAATGTGCAATGGCTACCGAACCGACCCAAGTAGAGATGATCCCCTTCCATATACTGGCTAGAAACTATGTCAAGATATGAAAATTTGGACTGGAACACGTCAAGAAAACCCATTCGTAGCTGGGAGTGGTAAATCACGATGCAGAACTGACAAAGGGGATAAAAAAACTTCCCAAATATCGTTGCTCGTGTTTGTTTGTGTGTTCCTTATAGACTCAAAAACGGTTGAACCAATTTTCTTGAAATTTTCACTGATGGTGCATAATGATCCCGTGGTATAAATAGGGAACTACATTTTTTAATATCTGAAGGGGGAGCAGCCTCTCCCCCTTACACTAATTTTCAGAAACGCCAGATCTCGGAGATAGGTGGTGCGATTTCACCGAAATTTTGTGTGCTCTCTTATAGTAACCTACAAACAAAAATTTAGTATCCAAATTTCTGAAAGGGTACCTAAAGGGGGGCGCCCCACCCCTACAACCTACCAAATATATATATATACACCAATCACGGCAATATGGGACTCAAATGAAAGGTATTTAAGACTAAAAAACGTATCTGATATCTAATTGTCAGACAAAGGGTTTTGGGGGAAGAGCACGATGCTGATATTTTTCAAGGCAAAGTGTCTGGGGGACCACCTCACCTCCGAAAACACCCCTAAATGTCCGGCTGAAGTAAAGTATTTTAAAAATGGATTACACTTTACATCAAAACATAAATTCGTAGACCAATAAAGATCATATGGGATTCAGATGAAGGCACTTATATTGTTAAACTGTTAGTCAAGCGATATACTATTTTCGTAGCATGGTATTTCACTAAAAGCTCTTTAATTGTCGAAAATAAATATTCCAAGGAAACTTTTGTTCCATATAAGGTAAAAGAAGGCGAAGCGGAGCGGGCCTGAATCAGCTAGTATAGTATAGGAAAGAATAATACGGCTATAGAGCTGGCCCCCACGCCAAGAGCCATCATCTTACAGTTCTTCGGTATCGGGGGTAGGAGATTGGAACGGATTTAGATGTAGAAATCATGCATTGTTTTTAGTATGGGTAGATAACATCATTCGAACATATCACGCCTACAGCGCAACAAAAATAGATGGGCGGATAGACAGACAGACCAGATTTCCTTCAATTAGGAAATAATGTTAAATCGTTCGGTATACCTTATGTCCGTTAAACTGTTAAAAAGTTCAAATTCACAAAATTATAATACCCTATAACACAGAAAGGAACACATCGTTGGCTTTCGAATTTGAAGATTTTGAGGAGGTACATGTGCATAAACAGAAGTTCTTATACTCATTATTCTACAGTGCGTAATATAAAATTAATTACATTTGGTTTGTAAAATACCCAATGACACATTTTGGACAAGAAATTATTCTTTGCCAAAATATGACTCCAAATTGCCCATTACATATTTTATGAATTGTGTTTTAATAATCAAGGTAATTTGAATGTGTTGTTTGCCCCCTCCCCCCCCCCCCCCCACACACACACAACACAAACAAACTCAAAAATATATTTCCATACACCTTTTACAGATAAACGAAATGAAATTTATATTAACTCTCACACACACACTCACACACAAATTCAATGGAGGACACATTGCCGCATTTTACGACATTCTTAAATTACAATTTTTTCATTATTGTTTTTATTTGCCAACTAATTTATTGAGGCAATGGGCCAGGCCGAACTGTCTACCGATGTTAAAGACACACCGTGGAAGGACGTGAGTTTTTCACTTGTCGTTGTTTCTCAACGTGGTCATCCTATGTCATCTGGATTGGGGTAGACCATTCACCGGTCATTTACTGTCGCACAAGCATTTAATATTGTGTTGATGCCATTGGGCTTTCGGTTTGGGGTAATACCGTTTTGTTTTTGCGTTTTTATTTATTTTAATAACAAAATAAACGTTTAATACTCTTTTCAAAATATACGATCATAAAAATCGCATTGCAGCATTTACGCACATGGACATGGAGCACAGCTCAGCGCAGCGTAACACATGCACACGCACTCTAGTTATTGGACACAGCCGTTGATTGCCTTCGAAAGGTAGTTGTCCTGAAACAAATACGATATTCAGCTACTGACACACACGTGTACCCATAGGCGAACATGTACCATGCTTGTTGTTTTAAAATGTTAAATTAAAAGCATTTTGCAATACGTTGAACCCGAAAATCACTAAATGCGCTTCCAAAAAAGTCATGATCATGTTTTACGTGCCATTTTTTAATCGAATCGAGGATAGTTGGGAAAAGTTATGCTAAAGTATGACTGACGTATTACGTAGGGGATGTTTTATGCAAAACAAGCAACAAGGTTTCTAGCTCGGCCGGACCGATCTTTGGATACCCACCACCTCGGGTGTATAGGTAAAGCCCCTTTCGTCAAAATCGGGTGAAAATTGGATAACTTATGCAACCAAATACGGCACGGACATTGAGTGGTCTAATATATATGGCACTATTCAATATCAGATATATTCAATTATAAACCGATCTGAACCATATTAAGGTGGGAAATCGTGAGGCTCAGAAAAACTCACTGTTAAAAATTTCAGCGAAATCGGGTAATAATGGGCTTCAGACCCTTTATCGGAAGATCGGTCTTTATGGCAGCTATATATAAATATCGACCGATCTAATCCATACTTAGAGCAGATATCGGAAGGCTTAAAATAAGTCATTGTTACAAATTTCAGCAAAATCGGGTAATAAATAAAGGTTTTATTGGCTTCAGACCCTTTATCGCGAGATCGGTCTATATGGCAGCTATATCAAAATGTAGTCTGATCGGAACCATATTTGGGTCAGTTGTTGGGAAGCTTTAAACTACTCACTGTTTTAAATTTCAGCAAAATCGGGTAACAAATAAAGCTTTTATGGCCTTCAGACCCTTTTTTGGGAGATCGGTCTATATGGCAGCTATAACGAAATATAGTCCGATCTGAACCATATATGGGTCAGGTGTCGGGAGGCTTAACATAACTTACTGTTGCAAATTTCAGTGAAATCGGGTAATAAATAAAGCTTTTATGGCCTTCAGACCCTTTATTGCGAGATCGGTCTATATGGTAGATATATCTAAATATAGTCCGATCTGAACCATATTTGGGTCAGTTGTCGGGAAGCCTTAAACTACTCACAGTTTCAAATTTCACAAAATCGGATGGAAAATAACGTTTTTATAGGCTTTAGTCCCTTTATCGGAAAATCGGTCTATATAGCAGCTATATCTAAATATAGTCCGATCTGAACCATATATGGGTCAGATGTCGGGAGGCTTAAAATAACCCACTATTTTAAATTTCAGCGAAATCGGGAAATAAGTAAAGTTTTTATTGGCTTCAGACCTCTTATCGGCAGATCGGTCTATATGGCAGCTATATCCAAATATAGTCCGATCTGTACCATATTTAAAACGTATGTTGGTAGGCTTAAAATTGCGCACTATTCGAAATTTCAGCGAAATCGAAAACAAATTAAAGCTTTTTTGGCTTCAGACCCCTTATCGGCAGATCGGTCTATATGGCAGCTATATCTACATATAGTCCGATCTGTACCATATTTAGTTCGGATGTTGGTAGGCTTAAAACTATGCACTATTCCAAATTTCAGCGAAATCGAATACAAATTAAAGCTTTGATTGGCCTCAGACCCCTTATCGGCGAATCGGTCTAAATGGCAGCTATATCTAAATATAGTCTGATCGGAATTATATTTGGGTCAGTTGTCGGGAAGCCTTAAACTATTCACTGTTTTAAATAAAACTAAAGCTTGTATGGTCTTCAGACCCTTTATCGGCAGATCGGTCTATATGACAGCTATATCTAAATATAGTCCGATCTGTACCATACTTGAGTCGAATATCGGGAGGCTTAACATAACTCACTGTTGCAAATTTCAGCAAAATCGGGTAATAAATAAAGCTTTTATGACCTTCAGACCCTTATGTCGAGAGTCTACAGAAAACCGATTCTGCGAAATTTCGAGGGAATCGGTTCAAAATTGCATTATTACTGCAAACCGGACGGACATATTTATGGGAGCTAAATCCAAATCTGAACCGATTTTTTCCAATTTCAAAAGGCTTTGTCTCTAGGCCGAAAAATATGCCTATACCAAATTTGAAGACGATCGGATGAAAATTGCGACCTGTAGTTTGTACACAAATTAACATGGACAGACGGACAGACACCACCACCAATGATTCTGGTAGAAATTTATACAAAACTAGCCAAAACGGGCCGCCTCCGCTGCGCCTTCATTCACTCTATAATATCTTTTTAGGGTGAAGACATTTAGCCCTGAAAGCGGGTATCGAATTCGTGCCATTGTAGCCTATGACGCTGAACACGTTCGAATCCTGGCGAGTACATCGAACAAAGCGGTGTTTACCCCTCTTAATGTTGGCGACATTTGCGAGGCGCAATGCCATGCATGGTTATTAAAAAATTGTTCACCAAAGAGGTGTCGAAAAGTCCCCTATCACTGAGTTTAAACTTGAATCGGAAAGAACTCACTTATGTGTGAGAATTTGCCCCTTCTCGGTTTCTGGTGGTAATGTTCTTCCCTAGGGCAATGTTCTCATTAGAGGAGGGATGAGGTGCCAGACATTTTGACTCAAATATGGATATCAAATTCGTGCTGCACTTCCCAGTCCCTTTAATTTGAGCCCCAATATTAACATGGCTGGTAAATATGAACCGTTTGGAGGGTGTTTTGGGCCTGGGAAGGCCACCGGCATTTTCCACTGAAAATAGATATCAAGTTTGTTCTTTATTCCCAACAGAAATGAAGTTCAGTTTAGAGGTTGCTTTAGGGCGTTCTCTAAAATACACTCCAAAACAGGATATCAAATTCGTTTTCTACTTTCAAATACCTTTCATTTGAGTCCCATATTGTCATAATGGGTCAAATAACCCATTGACATATATTTAGGAGGAAAAGCGCCACCTAGACTTGAACGCAAATTTTAATGTCATATTCGTTATCAACTCCCTAATAACTTTCATTTGAGTCCCATATAGCTATGGTTGGCTAATATGCCCATTTGGGGGTATTTGGGGGTTGGCGATCTCCCATTACTTGGACCTAATGTTTTATACCATATTTGTAATCTACTGCCTATTACTTTTCATTTGAGTCCCATATTGACATGATCTTCGAGTATATCTGTTTAGAGGAGTTTTTGGGTTAGGGGGCCGCTGGGTACTTGAACCCATATTTTAATTCCATACTCGTTTTCTGGTCTCCAATACCTTTCATTTGATATACTTATTGAGCCCATCGAACCTCTTTCGGATATGGGTGGCGTTTTTTGGGGTAAAGAGGAGGGTCCGCCTCCTCCCGATATCTAAAAATTATTAATTATTGCCCAAAAAGTAATTGCGGATTTTTTAAAAGAAAGTAAATGCATTTTTAATAAAACTTAGAATGAACTTTAATCAAATATACTTTTTTTACACTTTTTTACTAAACAAGCTAAAAGTAACAGCTGATAACTGACAGAAGAAAGAATGCAATTACAGAGTCACAAGCTGTAAAAAAATTTGTCAACGCCGACTATATAAAAAATCCGCAATTACTTTTTGGGCAACCCAATAGCTTATGTTTCCTTCCAGACAGACGAACACAATCTATGTACCTTTTTCAGAAAATCGGTTCAGCCAACTATCATATAGTCATAATGGGTCTAATGGCGTTTTTGAGGGGTGGCGTGACCCCCTGTACTTCAATCTGATTTTGTATGCCAGATTCGAAATCTACTCCCGAATACCATTCATTTGAGCCCCATATTGAAATGAACGTTCAATATGTCTGTTTCGAGTTCTGGGGTTGGGGCGGCCCGATGGGTACTTAGCCTCAAATGTTAATACCATATTCGTATTCTATTCTCCAATACCTTCCATTTGATACCTATATTGTCCCAATTGGTCCACTTTTGATTTTGGGTTGTGTTTTTGACATAAGGGGGAGGGTCCGTCCCCCTTTCGATACCGAAAAATTATTTAGCCTATGTTTCCTTCCAGACCAACCTACACAATATGCGAAAATTTCAAGAAAATCAGTTCTGCCGTTTTTCAGTCAAACCGAGTCCCATATATCCGTGATTGGCTAATGTGCCCATTTTGGGCGTTTTTGTGGCCGTGGTGTGACCCCCAATACTTCTAAAGGGTGATTTTTTTGAGGTTAGGATTTTCATGCATTAGTATTTGACAGATCACGTGGGATTTCAGACATGGTGTCAAAGAGAAAGATGCTCAGTATGCTTTGACATTTCATCATGAATAGACTTACTAACGAGCAACGCTTGCAAATCATTGAATTTTATTACCAAAATCAGTGTTCGGTTCGAAATGTGTTCATTCACCGTTCAGCGATGAGGCTCATTTCTGGTTGAATGGCTACGTAAATAAGCAAAATTGCCGCATTTGGAGTGAAGAGCAACCAGAAGCCGTTCAAGAACTGCCCATGCATCCCGAAAAATGCACTGTTTGGTGTGGTTTGTACGCTGGTGGAATCATTGGACCGTATTTTTTCAAAGATGCTGTTGGACGCAACGTTACGGTGAATGAACACATTTCGAACCGAACACTGATTTTGGTAATAAAATTCAATGATTTGCAAGCGTTGCTCGTTAGTAAGTCTATTCATGATGAAATGTCAAAGCATACTGAGCATCTTTCTCTTTGACACCATGTCTGAAATCCCACGTGATCTGTCAAATACTAATGCATGAAAATCCTAACGTCAAAAAAATCACCCTTTACATGAATTTGTATGCCAGATTCGTTATCTACTCGCGCATACTTTGCATTTGATACCCATATTGTCCTTATCAATCCACTTTTGATTTTGGGTTGTGTTTTTGGCAAAAGGGAGAGGGAGGGTCCGTCCCCCTTCCGATACCGAACAATTATATAGCCTATGTTTCCTTCCAGACCAACCTGCATAATATGCAAAAATTTCGACAAAATCGGTTCTGCCGTATTTCAGTCTATACGGAACAAACAAACCGAGTCTCATATATCCGAGATTGGCTAATGTGCCCATTGTGGGCGTTTTTGTGGGGGTGGGTGATGAAAATTGTGGCTTCTAGGGGCTCAAGAAGTCAAATCTGGAGATCGGTTTATATGGGAGCTATATCTTAATCTGAACCGATATGGCCCATTTGCAATCCCCAACGAGCTAAATACTTCGATGTTAAGTATCTCTGCAAAAATTCAAGAGGCTAGTTTTATGCGTTCGACCTCTATCGCGATTTCGTCAGACGGACGGTCGGACGGACATGACTAGATCGAGTCAGAATGTAGAGACGATCAATTTATGGGATCTTAGATCAATATTTCGAGAAGCTACAAACGGAACGACTGGATTAGTATACCCCCATCCCATGGTGGTGGGTATAAAAAGAATTGGAAAGACTTGAGTGTGAGTATGATTGAATTTAGATGTACAGGAGTCAAAATGAAGTCCGGAAATTCCACCATAGAGTTAAACATCTCACCGATGGCTTTGGTGCAGGCACATCCTTCTGCAGTGATAAAGAAGAAAATTTGGTAACTGATACAGATAGTTTGAAGATATGGAACGAACATTTTACCCAACTGCTTATGTCCGAAGATAGCGGCGGAAGGTTACCGCAGAACCAATCTCTGATGATGGTATAGTATGCTTAGCAGTAACCCAACTGAGGAACAATAAGGCAGTAGGAGCCGTTGGGTTGCCCACTGACCTATCTAATACCGTAAGCAAAACACTGATAGGGCGTATTCATCAGCTTGTCTGTGCAATCTGTCTAGAAGAACGCATACCCGATGATTGAACCCTCAGATACTATGTCCCGTACACAAGAAAAGAGACAAAACGGAATGTACCTACTACAGAGGAATAAGGCTCCTTCCCATCGCATACAAGATACTCTCGGGCGTACTGTGTGAAAGATTAAAACCTAAAGTCACTGAGATAATTGGGCAATATCAATACATCCTTAGACCTGTTAAATCCACCCTGGACCAAATATTCACACTGCACTAAATCCTGGAAAAGACATGAGAAGAACAGGTGAACTCTTACGATACCTTTGTTGACTACAAAGACGCTTTCGATGTTCCAAAGTATGTCTGAATTTGGTATCCCTGCAACATGAATAAGACTCTGCAGGATGACACTTGCTAGGGCAAGGGCAATTTGTGACAGCAGACAAGGTAGTGCTTGGAGTATTTGAGAGAAGATTCCTCGTAAAATTTATGGACCAGTCTGCATTGATATATCGGCGTCGTTTGCATAACGAACTGTATGAGCTGCGTGAAGACGTTAGCATAGTTAAACGTATCTAAATACAACGGTTTCGTGGGCCAGGTCTTGTTGTCAGAATGAATGAAGGAGCTCCAGAGAAGAAAACTTTTAAACGCGTTCATGGTGGTACTTGTGCAAAATTTTATGACAATTGCTACCTGTACCTTGATTACAAGAACACATGGTCATCGAATCAGGAAGTGATCCTGAGCCGATTGCTATAGTTATCCATGGATCTAGATCTAGATCCTTCTTAGCGTTACAAACAAATGCACAAAGTCATAACACCCTGTGACACAGTGGTTGTGTAGGGAAAAATATTCCTCCCATCCCATTGTGGTGCGCATAAAAAAATACATTCTCAAATTAATCACTTATCTTTTGTAAAATGCCCTCGTACTTTCAAAAACTGAATTCGCCCCATGAGTGAATGTTAAAAAGGTAAGCCATTAAACTGTTTATAGAAGAAACAAACAAACAAAGAGTTTGGCACCAGGTTAAATGGCCTGATGCTCTCTCCAGCACACAGATACAATTTCATGTTCAATAATATTATTGCTGTATAAAACATATCATATTCACACATTCATACACCTATAAATGAAGATATTCACCAAACGAGCCTATTTAAATCCCAATCTATAAAATCTATACAGGTAGATGGCCAAAAAGGGCTATGGAGCACTTTCGACACTCATGTAATTAAGCTGTAACGGCAAGGATTGCCAAATGGAAATTCGTAAAAGGTGGTTTTTTTCATCCATCACCAAAGGATGGGATGGGTGTACATAATTTAGTTATTCCCTCAATATATATTGGATACGATAATTATATCCTTTGGATTTTCGTAAGAATCTATAAAGTTTTTTTTTTCTAGGCCTCATCGCCATCATCGACTGTGTGTCACAGTTTTGATTTTTTCGAAGTAAAGTTTCAAGAAAATAATGTACAATTATGAATTTGTCTTTCTCTTGAAATCTAAAATTTTGTAAAAATATTCCTAAAATTTAGTAATTTTTTTTTTAAAACTTAGTAAAAAAAAATTCTTAAAATGTAGTAAAAAATTTCTTAAAATTTAGAAAAAAATTTTCTTAAAATTTAGTAAAAAATTTCTTAAAATTTAGTAAAAATTGTCTTTTTTGTATACATTTTCTAAGAAAATGTTTAATTTCTTTTAAAGTTTTCTTAAATTTAATAAAAAAATCAGTAAGGAAAGGCAAAAGTCGGGCGGTGCCGACTATATAATACCCAGTAGTGTATGTGGTACTTTTTATATGTAGAATTTAAAACCTTGTAAGATTTTCCTACCATAGGACAAACGATTTGGATTTCCACATCTTTAAAAGGCCATATCAGATAAAAGATTATATGGGATTTATATCGAAACCTGTGTCAATTTTAATGACCCATATTGGGTCATGAAATAGAACATCTGACGCCCTACATTGTAGAGATGTGATTAAAATTGTGAATTTTACTGCCTTAAAAGTCCATATGGGATGTAATATACACATTGGAGCAATATCTAAATTAAGATTGACTTTAATGAAAATTTGCGCACGTATTGGAACGTCAATTTAAACGTCTCATGCAAAATGGGACAAAAATTGTGGATTCTTTAGCCTTAAAAGGACATATCGGATGAACGATATGTATGGGAGCTATATCTAAATCTAAACCGATTTTTATGCAATTATGCACACATATGAAGACGTCAAATAAAGCACCTCATTCAAAATTTTTTAAAGACCGGACCAAAATTGTGGCTTCTAACGCCTTAAAAGGCCAAATCGGATGGGAGCTATATCTAAATCTGAACCGATTTCGATGAAATTTTCTAGACAAGTTTAGATCAGTAACAAAACAGTCCGTGCCAAATTTTGTGCAGATCAGTTGAAAATTGTAGGTACTACCGCCATTTATGTGCAAATCGGGCGATACATATATATGAGAGCTATATCTAAATCTGGGCCGAATTTTATGAAATTTCACACACATATGGAGACGTCAAATGAAACCCCATGCCAAATTTTGTAAAGATCGATTTTCATGAAATTTTCTACAGATATTACGACGTCGAATGAAACACCTCGCGCAAAAAATTTTAAAGATCGGACTAAAATTGTGGCTTCTAAAGCCTTAAAAGTTAATATCGGATAAAAGATATATATGAGAGGTATATCTGAACCGATTTCTATCAAATTTGCACACATATGTAGACCTCAAACAAAATATCAAAAGCCCAATTTTGTAAAGATCGGACAAAAATTGTGGCTTCTACAACCGTAAAAAGCCATATCGGATGAAAGTTATATATGGGAGCTATATCTAAATCTGAACCGAGTTTTTTCAAAATCAATAGCGTTTTTCCTTGGGTCAAAAAAGTGGCATGTGCAAAATTTTGTGATAATCGGACAAATCGAAATACGACCTGAACTTTGATTACAATAATACATGGACTCACAGACGGACAGACAGATGGACAGCAGGACATGGACATGGCTAAATCGAATCAGAAAGTGATTCTGGGTCGATCGGTATACTTATACCCATTGATAAGCTCTTCTTCTCTTAGCGTTGCAAACAAACGCACAAATCTATAATGTACCACTGTACCACTGTAGTGGTGTTGGGTATAAAATTGAATTTGTGTTTGTTTGTTTGTTCGTATAGACTCACAGATGGTGCATAATGATCTCGTGGTAAAAATGGGGTACTACAGTTTTTGATATCCGAAAGGGGGAGCGGACCCTCCCCCTTACCCTAATTTTCAAAAACGTCAGATCTCGGAGATGGGTGGTGTGATTGAAGCGAAATTTTGTGTGCCGTCTTATAGTAACCTAAAAACAAAAATTTTTTATATAAATTTCGGATGGGGTTTCTAGGGGGCCGCCCCAACCCCAAACCCAACGAAATATATATAAAGACCAATTACGACAATATGGGACTCAAATAAAAGGTATTTGCGAGTAGAATACAAATCTGATATCCAAACGTGGGACCAAGTTTCTGGGGGGTACTCCCCTTCCCCAAAATAGGACGTTAGGATTTACTGATCATGCCAATATGGGTCTTAATTAAAAGGTACCAAGTGTTTGGGATGCTACCACAATTCGAAAAACACCCCTTATCGTACAATAAGGGACTCAAATGAAAGATATCTGCAAGTAGAATACAAATCTGATATCCAAACGTGGGATCAAGTTTCCGGGAATCCTCCCCTTCCCCAAAAGACCTCCCCCTCCCAAATAGGACTTATTTACTGATCATGGCAATATCGGTCTCAAATTAAAGGTATTTGAGTGTAGAATATGAATCTGATATTCAAATGTGAAACCAAGTGTTTGGGTCGCGCCCCTCTCCGAAAATAACAAATTTACGAGCATACCAATATGGGTCTCCAATGAAAGGTCTATGGGAGTAAAGCAGGATTCTGATATCGATATTCAGGAAAACGTGTATATGGGGCCACCCCATCCCCATAACACAACCTTAATAAGACGTATTTGCTAACAATTGCAACATGGGACTCAATGAAGAGCTATTTTGGAGTAGAACATGAATCTGATTTTTTCAGAGCCTAGTCACTGAGTGCCGCCTCATCCCCCAAAACACCATAAACCAAACATGTCTGCCGACTATGGAAATATGGGGCTCAAATGAAAGATATTTGCGAGTAGACCACGAAACTGAAGTCAACATTCGGGACCATTCGGACCATAACAACCCCCAAATAGAAAGTATTTTCTAGCCATGTCAATCCCCCAAAACACCCCAAACCGAACATGTCTGCCGACTATGGAAATATGCTCAAATGAAAGATATTTGCGAGTAGACCACGAATCTGGTCATCGTTCGAAACTAACTGTCTAGGAGACGTCCCACCCCCATAACAACCCCTAACAGCCATGACAATTTGGCCATGACAATTTGGGTCTTAAAGACAGTCGAGCTCGATATTTATAGTTTTTAAGGCCCATACCCCAAACTGGACATATTTGCTGACCTTTGCCCTAAGGGGTTTAAATAAATATAATTTAATATCCAATTTTGAGGCCAATGACAATATGGGGTTCAAATAAATGATATTTGAGGGCGGAGCACGATGCTGATTTATTTTCAGGGCTAAGTGTTTGGGGGACCATCCCACTCCCCGAAATACGCCTAAACCGGACATATTTACCGACTAGGTCAGAGTGGGGCACAAATAAAAGGTATTGAGGAGTAGCAAATGAAATTGATACCCACTTTCGGGACCAATTCTCTGGAGGTCCACCCCTTTTCCCCAAAACAAACAGTAATTATTAGCTGACCATCGTAATATGGGGCTTAGATAAACGTATTCGCCGCCCCTTCCCCCAAACACCACACAAAGAGTAAAAATTTACCAATATGTGGCTCAAATTATTGGTATTTTAGATTAGAAAACAAATTTGATAACCTACTTTGGGCCCAAGTGTTGGGGGGACGTCTCATGCCATAAACTACCATTAAACCAATGGCAATATGGGGCTTTAATAAATGGTCTCACTCCATAAATTCCCCTAGGCCAATGGCAATTGGCGCTCAAATCTGATCTGGCCTAGTGTATCAGGGATGCCTCACCCCATAAACTCTCCCTAAACCACACATATATACCGACTAAACCAATATGTAGGTCAAATGTAGTTTTTTGGAGAAGGGTATAAAATTGATATCCACTTTCGGGGCAAAGGGTTTGGCTACTCCAATCCACCACCAAAATCAAGAGAATGAAGTGGATCCAACATCCAAACTTTAATAGGTGGACCCACCTCTTACCTTTTTTTCAAAAACGCCAGTTTTTGGAGATGGGTAAAACGAAATTTTAATTGAACTGGGAAATCTAGGGCGCCGCACCTCCTCCAAAACCGGCCAAATGGAAATATATAACAAACAGAGCAAGAATCTGATATATGGGCGTCCACCACACCCCAAAAATACTCCCATACCGGATATATTTACCGACCACAACAATCTAAGGCTTAAATGAAAGTTGTTTGGGAATGGAGCACAAAAATGATATCCACATTTGGGCAAAATATGTGAAAGGCCGTATCGGCATCCCAAAACAGGACTTATTTCCTGACCGTGCCAGTATAGTGCTCAGATAAAATAAGAGAGTGATAGAAGACGCAGCGGAGCGGGCCCTGTCCAGCTAGTATAGTCTATAGGGTCAGAAATGGATATTTCGATGTATTGCAAACGGAATGACAAAATGATTATAACCCCATCCTTCGGTGTTGGGTATAAAAATCGTATTTGGAAAAAATTTGACTATTTACTTATATTTTTCTTGAAAATTTCACATGGCAACCCATCCTTTTAACTTCATTGCAGATTAAGCTTTGCTTAATTTCGGCAACTTTAAACACCAGGGGATCCTTGCCCCAGGAGTTCAAGCTGGGGGGCATGCAATCATACGTGAGCTTATTTATTAAAATTCGCTTGAAACGCGTTTATGTGTTTTTCGCACAAAAAGACCAATTTGCCGCCTCGCCCCAAAGAGGCGTGTGAATAAGTGAGCGCGACACTCATATGGATGTTAT
This sequence comes from Stomoxys calcitrans, assembly GCF_963082655.1. Lineage (NCBI taxonomy): Eukaryota > Metazoa > Arthropoda > Insecta > Diptera > Muscidae > Stomoxys > Stomoxys calcitrans. The sequence continues at coordinate 145,173,410 of NC_081555.1, read as the reverse complement.
GGTTTGCGTGAGGCATTTAATCCGCGTTCATCAATTTCATTTACGGTTGCAGCACAAAGCTCGTCAAAGCCCACAGTTAAACGTACTGCAAACAACAAAAGCGCACACACATTCTCGATGTATCATCAAAAGTTCATACTCGAAAGGTTTCATCAGGGGTTATTATGGCCTATGCACTCGGGCAAGGGTGTGTATGTGAGTGTGTCTGTTTATATTGAGGCCATAAAATGTTGCCCACTTTAACGTGCATCATAGATACCCTCATGCGAAAGCAACAAAATGGCTCCTTAAGCATGGTCTTGTCTGCCACCAAATGGGACACGAGAGAGGTGGAGATATTGGCATTAAAAATCCATCTCCTACCTACATCATCACCATTGCCATCGCCATTGCCATGAGTATCATAGCACAGTCAGGGGAAATTACTACTGAGAAATTGCTTTAATACTTTCTTCTTCGGGTAATTATACAATAATTATCTGCTTCATTTTTCCAGGAGATTAGACCATAATAATCAGGTTATAGCAACGTTTGCTCTAGGCCATGAAATTTCTAGTAATCATGACTCTTTCTATTAATATCTGGTATATGAAAAAAGATTTAATATAATTATTATTTTTTTACTAAGAATTTTAGGATAATTTAGGAGTAATTGAGATAAGACTAAAATTTTGTATGATAACTGCCACGGGACTATTGCGCAACTGTAAATAGTTGAGACGGAACATATGAACCGAGACTTGTTATTAGTTAAACTACTACTATTGGGTTGCCCAAGAAGTAATTGTGGATTTTTCATATAGTCGGCGTTGACAAATTTTTTCACAGCTTGTGACTCTGTAATTGCATTCTTTCTTCCGTCAGTTATCAGCTGTTACTTTTAGCTTGCTTTAGAAAAAAAGTGTAAAAAAGAATACTTGATTAAAGTTCATTCTAAGTTTTATTAAAAATGCATTTACTTTCTTTTAAAAAATCCGCAATTATTTTTTGGGCAACCGAATAGATGATAGGACTTGCCATATGTCATTTAATAAAATCAACTCTGGAAGTTGTGCACATCGTGTGATATGTATACAAAATTTAAAATGACCACCGGATTTTGGAATAAATATGCAATTTTTATACTCTCCACCATAAGATGGGGGGTATACTAATTTCGTCATTCTGTTTGTAACTACTCGAAATATTCGTCTGAGACCCCATAAAGTATATATATTCTTGATCGTCGTGAAATTTTATGTCGATCTAGCCATGTCCGTCCGTCTGTCCGTCCGTCCGTCCGTCTGTCTGTCGAAAGCACGCTAACTTCCGAAGGAGTAGAGCTAGCCGCTTGAAATTTTGCACAAATACTTCTTATTAGTGTAGGTCGGTTGGTATTGTAAATGGGCCATATCGGACCATGTTTTGATATAGCTGCCATATAAACCGATCTTGGGTCTTGACTTCTTGAGCCTCTAGAGAGCGCAATTCTTATCCGATTGGAATGAAATTTTGCACCACGTGTTTTGTTATGATATCCAATAACTGTGCCAAGTATGGTTCAAATCGGTCTATAACCTGATATAGCTGCCATATAAACCGATCTTGGGTCTTGACTTCTTGAGCCTCTAGAGGGCGCAATTCTTATCCGATAGTAATGAAATTTTGCACGACGTGTTTTGTTATGATACCCAACAACTGTGCTATGTATGGTTCAAATCGGTCCATGTTTTGATATAGCTGCCATATAAACCGATCTTGGGTCTTGAATTCTTGAGCCTCTAGAGTGCGCAATTCTTATCCGATTGGAATGAAATTTTGCACGACGTGTTTTGTTATGATATCCAACAATTTTAGCAAGTATGGTTCATATCGGTCCATGTTTTGATATAGCTGCCATATAAACCGATCTTGGGTCTTGAATTCTTGAGCCTCTAGAGTGCGCAATTTTTATCCGATTTGAATGAATTTTGGCACGTAGTATTTTGTTATGACATCCAACAACTGTGCCAAGTATGGTTCAAATCGGTTCATAACCTGATATAGCTGTCATATAAACAGATCTGGGGATTTTATTTCTTGAGCTTCTAGAGGGCCCAATTCCTATCCGATTTCGCTGAAATTTTGCATGACGTATTTTATTCTTACTTTCAACAACTGTGTCAAATAACGTTCAAATCGGTCCATAACCTGACATAGCTGTCATATAAACCGATCTGGGATCTTGACTTCTTGATCCCTAGAGGTCGCAATTATTATCCGATATGCCTGAAATTTTTTACGACGGATCCTTTCATGACCATCAACAAACGTGTTTATTATGGTCTGAATCGGTCTATAGCCCGATACAGATCCCATATAAATCGTTCTCTCTATTTTACTTCGTGAGCCCCAATGGGCGCAATTTTATATGAATTGGCTGAAATTTTACACAGGTCTCCAACATATAATTTAATTTTGGTCCGAACCGGACCATATCTTGATATCGTTTTAATAGCAGAGCAACTCTTTTCTTATAGCCTTTTTTGCCTAAGAAGAGATGCCGGGAAAAGAACTCGACAAATGCGATCCATGGTGGAGGGTATATAAGATTCGGCCCGGCCGAACTTAGCACGCTTTTACTTGTTTCGATTAAATCGAGCTTTCATTTCATCGAGCATACATATTGTCGCATGTATAAAAAAACAAGTAAAAAGGCTTTAAGTTCGGCCGGCCCGAATTTTGTTGGATACCCAACACCTCGGGTATGTGAACCACCTTTCGTCATAATCCGGTGAAAAATGCATAACTTATGTCCCCATAACAGCTATATCGAAATATGGTTAGATTTGGACCGAATTTGGCACGAAAATTGAGTGGTCTAATAAGTGTAAGTCATTGTTAAATTTTGTAAAACAAAATATTGGTCTTTTTGATAGCTATATCCATATATAGCCTGATCTGAACCTTAAACGACACGGATGCCGAAAAGCCTAATATAAGTCTCTATGTCAAATTTCACCGATATAGGAATAAAAATGGGCCTTTTAGGGTGCCAAGATTTTAAAACAAGAGATCTGTCTATATGGCAGCTATATCCAAATCTGAACCGATCTAGGCCAAATTGAAGAGGGATGGGCCCAACCCAATTCAGTGTGCCAAATTGTGGTGAAATAGGACAACAAATGCGCTTTCTATGGGCTCAAAACCTCAAGTCGAGAGATCGGTCTATATGGCAGCTATATCCAAATCTGCGCCGATCTGAGCCAAATTGACAAAGGATGTCGAAGGGCCTAACACAACTCACTGTCTCAAATTTCAGCAAAATCGGATAATAAATGTGGCTTTTATGGGCCTAGGACCCTCAATCGGAGGATCGGTCTATATGGCAGCTATATCCAAATCTCGACTGATCGGAATCAAATAAAAGAAGGATGTCGAAGGTCCTCAGACAACTTATTGTCCCAAATTACGGCGACATCGGACAATATATATATCCAAATCTGCACCAATTGATTGACAAATTGAAGAGGGATGTCGAAGGACATAACACAACTCACTGTCCTAAATTTCGGCGACATCGGACAATAAATGCGCCTTTCATGGGCCTAAGACCCTAAATCGGAGGATCCGTCTTTATGGCAGCTATATCCAAATCTGGACCGATCTGAGCCAAATTGAAGAAGGGTATCGAAGGGTCTAACACAACTCACTGCCCAAAATTTCGGCGACATCGGCCAATAAATGCGCCTTTCATGGGCCTAAGACCCTAAATCGGAGGATCCGTCTTTATGGCAGCTATATCCAAATCTGGACCGATCTGAGCCAAATTGACAAAGGATGTCGAAGGGCCTTACACAACTCACTGTCCCAAATTTCAACAAAATTAGATAGTGAATATGGCTTTTATGGGCCTAAGACCCTAAATCGGACGATCGGTCTATATGGCAGCTATATCCAAATCTGCAACGATCTGAGCCAAATTAACAAATGATGTCGAAGGGCCTAACACAACTCACTGTCTAAAATTTCAGTAAAATCGAATAATAAATGTAACTTTTATAGGCCTAAGACCATAAATCAGAGGATCGGTCTATATGGCAGCTATATCCAATTCTGAACAGATCTGAGCCAAATTGAAGAAGGATATCGAAGAGTCTAACACAACTCACAGTCCCATATTTTAGGAAAATCGGATAATAAATGTGGCATTTATTTGCCTAAGACCCTAAATTGGCGGATCGGTCTATATGGGGGCTATATCAAGATATAGTCCGAAAAAGCCCATCTTCGAACTTGACCTGCTTATGGACAATAAAAGAATCTGTGCAAAGTTTCAGCTCAATATCTCTATTTTTGAAGACTGTAGCGTGATTTCAACAGACAGACGGACGGACATGTCTAGATTGTCTTAGATTTTTACGCTGATCAAGAATATATATACTTATAGGGTCGGAAATGGATAGTTCGATGTGTTGCAAATGGAATGACAAAATGAATATACCCCCATCCTTCTGTGGTGGGTATAATAAATTGTAACCTAACACAAGTGCAAGTTTTTTTGAAAATAGTGAAAATGAAATTTATACTGAAATGAATATTTATTGGATTTTAGCTGATTTTTATGAAAAACTTAATTCCAAGCTTAAGATACGTGTTTCACTTAACCGTCTGACCTTCCAACATTCTAAAATACTTGTTGTATAATCGTTTGTAGTTCACCAATCATGGAGAATTCAGTGCACCCAACCGTTACCCCAGCATTTTCACGCAACGATATATCAATGATCGCTACAGCAACGACTTGTGAACCAGCATCTATGACTCTAGCCCATGAAATTATAATACAAGCCAATGACGATGCAAGACCACATAACGTTAACACAGCATCAGCAGATGTAACAGCTAGCCGGATTGCTGGAGCTGAATGGCACACACTCTAAAATTCAACCAATTTATTTGCACCTGTAATGCCGGCACAAACCCGGCCTACTCAAAGTATACCGACCACTCCCTCTTTTACGCAGTTGATCTTTGGTCAGCCATACTACACTTCAGCGATGACTGATTACGGTAATGGAGACCAAATTCCAGTCACAATGAGATCCAATATGTCTAGTACACATATAGGCTACCAGTACAACTCACCCAGGTTTCCATCTAGTTTTAGCAGATAGTGTCCGAACTACCAACAAACTGCTAGCCGACACGATTACTCTAATCAAATTTTTATACTCACCACCGAAGGATGGGAGTATATTCATTTTGTCACGCCGTTTTCAACACATCGAAATATCCATTTCCGACCCTATAAAGTATAAATATTCTTGATCAGCATAAAAATCTAAGACGATCTAGACATGTCCGTCCGTCTGTCCGTCTGTCTGTTCAAAAAAAACACTACAGTCTTTAATAATTGAGGTATTGAGCTGAAACTTTGCACAGCTTCTTTTTTTTTTGTCCATAAGCAGGTTAAGTTCAGGATGGGCTACATCAGACTATATCTTGATATAGCCCCCATATAGACCGATCCTCCGATTTAGGGTCTTAGGCCAATAAAAGCCACATTTATTATCCGATTTTGCTGAAATTTGGGGCACTGAGTTGTGTTAGGACCTTTGACATCCTTCTTTAATTTGGCTCTGACCGGTCCAGATTTGGATATAGCTGCCATATAGACCGATCCTTCGATTTGGGGTCTTAGGCCCATAAGAGCCACATTTATTATCCGATTTTGCCGAAATTTGGGACAGTGAGTTGTGGTAGACCCTTCGACACACTTCTGCAATTTGGCCCAAATCGGTTTACATTTGGATATAGCTCCCATATAGACCGATCCACCGATTTAGGGTCTTAGGCCCATAAAAGCCACATTTATTATCCGATTTTGCTGAATTTCGGGACAATGAGTTGTGTTAGATCCTTCGATATCCTTCATCAATTTGGCTCCAATCGGTCCAGATTTGGATATAGTTGACATATAGACCGATCTCTCGATTTAAAGTATTGGCGAAAGTGAAAATCCTGAGATAAGTATATAAAGGAGCTACATACAAATCTAAGCCTATATTGATGAAATCTTGCAGATACGTTAAGATCAGTAACAAAACAAACCGTGGCAAATTTTGTGCAGATCGGTTGAAAATTGTAGTTACTACGGCTATTTAAGTGAAAATTGGGCGATACATATAAATGGTAGCTATATCTAAATCTGAACCGATGTTGATGAAATCTTGTGGATAAATTAAAATCAGTAGCAAAACTATCGCTGCCAAAGTTTGTGCAGATCAGTTGAAAATTGTAGCTACTACGGCCATTTAGAGGTAAATCGGGTGGTATATATGATGGGAGCTATATATAAATCTGAACCGATTTTTACAAAAATCAACAGCTTTTGTCCTTGGGCCAAAAAGCTGACATTTGCAAAATTTCGTAATGATTGGACAACAAATACGACCTGCACTTTGATTACAAGAATACATGGACTCACAGGCGGTCAGACGGACATGGCTAAATCGAATCCGAAAGTGATTCTGAGTCGATCGGTTTACTTATTAATGGGTCTAGCTCTTCTCCTTCTTAGCATTGCGTACAAATGCATAAACCTACCACAATGTTGGTGTAGGGTATAAATATAGATCTATGCCATATATCTGCTCAATAAGTGAATCTGTGAAGGAGGGCAGCCAGACAATCGCTTTGAATATTACTTTTGTGTGGTTGAAAATGGATATATCTCTGTGCAGAAAGCGGAAGGAAAAAATGAATTTATCTCCTCTCCCCTTGTGGTTAGTATAAAAATCATATATTTAAAAAAACTGCGTTTAATAATGTAACCCATAGCTCGGATTTAAACCGGACAGACAACACCTCATTTAACTTTAACATTCAGCTCATTTTCGCCATGACTATCACCTGTGAAATGAACCCCAACAAAGCCATAAAAGTTCACGCGACATGAATGCTTTCATTCGTATACTTCATTCGTGGCTGCAAGGGCAGCTGGTGTGTGTGTGTGTTTGTGTCACTCAATAATGTTGTATTGACAGATATATGTTTGAAAACTGCACTCAAAAGAAGCAGCCATTGAATGTCCACATCAATGATGGCACAAGATAAATCGCATTTACATTTGAGAGTGTTTGCTACTATGGCAACTGGTTTCTACTTTTCATTTCGCATTATGCTATAGTATGTTATCTATGGATGAATCACATACAAACTGTTGCAGCTGGGATTAGCGACAGAATTGCCAAAGGAAGTAGTCAAAGAATAAGTATAAAGAAATACAGATAAAGACTGACGAACTGTGATAATTTTCGCATCAAGACAATTTTAATGAAACTTCAATTTCACTGAAATGTCATCATTGGTTATAGTATTATAGAAATTTTAGGTTGTGAGAATATTTTATTCATATTCTCATCTAAGTTTTTGCTGAAATTCTTTTCAAGTTTTGAAATATACACCAGGCAGCACTTGTTGATATCGTAGAGGTTAGGTAAGGTTAAGGTGAAAACAGCTACTATGGTTAAAACAGCTACTATGGGCACACACTTAAGCCAGTAACTGAAATGCAAATTTTGCCTATGAACATTCCACTAAGGAACTAGGGCAAACTTCTCACATATCAATGAGTGCAGTCCGATTCAAGTTTAAGCTCAATGATAAGGGCCCCCTTTTTATAGTCGAGTCCGAACGGCGTGCCGCGGTGCGACACCTCTTTGGAGAGAAGTTTTACATGGCATACTACCGCACAAATGTTGCCAGCATTAGGAGGGGAAAACAACCTCTGAAGTTTTTTGTGATAGTTTCTCCGGGGTTCGAATCCAGGCTTCTAGCATTATTGGCGGACATGCTAACCTCTGCGCTACGGTGGCCTCCCCATCTATCTGTCTAAAACACGCTAACTTTCGAAGGAGTAAAGCTAGCCGCTTAAAATTTTGCACAAATACTTCTTATTAGTGTAGGTCGGTTGGTATTGTAAATGGGCCATATCGGTCCATGTTTTGATATTGCTGCCATATAAACCGGTCTTGGGTTTTTACATCTTGAGCCTCTAGAGGGCGCAATTCTTCTCCGATTGGCATGAAATTTTGCTCGACGTGTTTTGTTATGATATCCAACATTTGTGCTAAATATAATTCAAATCGGTCCATAACCTGATATAGCTGCCATATAAACCGATCTTGGGTCTTGACATTTTAAGCCTCTAGAGGGCGCAATTCTTATCAAATTGGCATGAACTTTTGCTCGACACGTTTCGCTATGACTTCCAACAACTGTGCTAAGTTTAAGTTAAATCTGTCAATAACCTGATATAGCTGCCATATAAACCGATCTTGGGTCTTGACTTCTTGAGCCTCTAGAGGGCGCAATTCTTATCCCATTGGAATGAAATTCTGCTCAACGTGTTTTGTTATGATATTCAAGAACTGTGCTTATTATGGTTCAAATCGGACCATAGCATAATATAGCTGCCATATAAACCGATCTTGGGTCTTGACATCTTGAGCCTCTAGAGGGCGCAATTCTTATCCGATTGGAAATTTGCAATTTAGCACGAAGTATTTTGTTATGATATCCAACATTTGTGCCAAGTATGGTTCAAAACGGTCCATAACCTGATATAGCTGCCATATAAAGCGATCTGGGGACTTGATTTCTTCCTATCCGATTTGGCTGAAAATTTGCATGACGTATTTTATTATGACTTCCAATAGTTGTGCCAAACATGGTTTTAATTGCTTCATAACCTGATATAGCTGCCATATAAACCGATCTGGGATCTTGACGTCTGGAGCCTCTAGAGGTCGCATTTATAATCCGATTAGGCGAAAATTTTGTACAACGATTTCCCTCATGACCTTCAACATATGGTCTGATTTGTTCTTCAGCCTGATAAAGATCCCATATAAACCGATCTCCCTTTTTTACTACTTCAGCCCCTAAAGGGCGCAATTTTTATTCAAATTGGCTGAAATTTTACTCAACGATTTCTACATTCAGTCTAATTATAATCCAGACTATCGGACCATAAGTTGATATAGCTCCAATATCATAGCAATTTTTTTGTTTTATCATATGTTTGCCTAAAAAGAGATACCGGAAAAAGAACTAGACAGATGCGAACCATGGTGGAGGGTATAGAAGATTCGACCCGGCCGAACTTAGCACGCTTTTACTTGTTTCCGGATGCATTGATAGCTCCTGCAATAGGGTGTAGGGTATTATAGAGTTGGCACCGCCCGTCGCACAGTGAAACGCATCGTCTTCCCTATATGTCCTGAAAATGCTAACACTTCTGCACTGACTTAAGATAAGTGAGCACGTAATTCTATGTGTCCCCTTATGACATCATAAGCTAAACTGACCTCCTTGTTATTACCTGTCAGGTAATAACAAATCTCCCCATAAGATTTTCGTCTTCCTACCGACCGCTTCGCTGTTCGTGTTCGTCACCCACACCCTTAACTCTGACTGCTGCAACCCGAAAGGCTTCGGGTTAACCAAGTTTATTGCCGCCAGTCCTATGACCTACACTACCAAATCCTTTGCTTTTTCAAACGGTTGCGGTTCGTGACATCCTCTAAGAAGGCGTAAATTTTCTTCTTACATTCCAGGACCGTTTGTGACCTTACTTGTCCTGGTTATTACTGACTTGATGGCCAGTTTACTGTCCATAAAGAGGTTCACAATCAAAGTCCTCGAGTTAATACCACACCACCTCACGGATTTCGTGATCGCTCGGATCTCCGTTTGGAGACCTTATAATGGCTAGGCAGTTGAAAACAGATCTCTGACCCAAAAAAAGATTTCAGTCCCTTGGTTTTCAATGTTTAAGCCCAGGTCCACTCTGTCCTCTAGCTGTGATCCATCTGTGAAGCATGATTTCTCAGATGGCAATACCAGAGTTCCGTCAATCCAAGACTAAACCGCTGGTAGCAGTGTCTCGCACTTGACCTCACGCCTCCCAGATCCGATCGAAAACCACTTCCATTTCTTCCAAGTTTCCTATAGTCGCCTCGATTATACCGCGATGGTATGACCTGCTTCTATCCATTCTCTCCTTAAGTCTCATAGCCGCAGTGGCTGCCTCACACTAAATCTGAATGTCTATAGGTCGGATATGTAGAATAGCCTCCAGAGCCCTAGGTCCTTATTGCACCGCCATGTTCTATGAACCTATTTTTTATCCTGTAGATATCAAATAAAGTTGCCATTTGTCCCCAATTGCAATTTCATGAGGACATTTGAAATATGTTCTTAAAAAGACCGATTAATCTCTTAAGCCCAAAACTTGGTTACATTAGCCTTCATATATATGAAAATTTCCTCTAAATCATATGTAGTCAACACTTATTTTGCCATAAAACATATTTGCTCTCTGGGGCCAATTACGAAATGTTTAGCTCAAAATAATTCGCCTGGCTCGTATCCATCACTGGCTTATTCACCCTAATGGCTGTATCCCATAGAGAAAGAGAGTGAGAATGAGAGAGACGTAGCGAGATCCTGTAAATCATGGTCTACTTTTTAAAATGACATTTTCACTTAAACACATGCCGACTTTTGCCAACACAAACACATGTAAATTTATTTGCATAAAATAATGTGAGAGTCGTTGAAAGAAAGAAGCTCCGTTGGCGTCATGTCTTCCACAAACACACATACACACACACACACACACACACACACACACACACACACACACCCACCCACATGTGCATACTTATATCGTATGTGCAAATGAGGTTCATTATTTATTAAATTATTTTTCAAGTAATAAATTTTGTGAACGCGAACGTTGTGCATTTCATATACACTTTACTTTTGTAATGAATGTAACGAATTTTCCTTTAATAAAAGTTTTTTTTAAGTATGTACATATACGCACATTATAATAATTGGAAAAGAGTGGGAATATTTCAATACCTAAGATATGAACTTAAGCACTAAAGATTTGAAGATTTTAAAATTTATTTAAGACCAGATACCAGGAGTACCGAAATGCTACTGAAGCCAACCAAGCCAATAGCAACAATGCAGTCGGTAACAATGTCCCCGACGACAAAAAGGCATCGGAAGAAAAGGAGAGAGGGATAATCTATTTCGCAGCAAGCAGAGAGATAATCAACAAGGTGAGCGAATCGAAATGTTCAGGAGCCAGAATGAAGTCCGTAAAATCTACCGGAGAATATACATTTGCAGATACATAGAGGCCACCACAGCGCAGAGGTTAGCATGTTCGCCTATGATGCTGAAAGCGCGGGTTCGAATCCACCCTAAAAATGTATAAAATCTTTTCATCGGTGGTTATATCCTCCTATGGGGATATATGTGAGGTTCTATGCCACGCGTAGAAGCCATGTAAAAATTTTCCCCAAAAACGTGTCGTAGTGCCTCACGCCATTCGTATTCGGCTACAAAAATGAGGTCCCTTATTATGAATCGGACACCATTAATAGATTTGTGAGAAGATTGTCTTTGTTCCTTATGAAATTATAACCAGTAGAAGGTATTAATGGGTAATTTTTAAATGCACCGTTAGATAAAAAACAAGTAAAAAGGCGTTAAGTCGGCCGGGCCGAACTTTGGTGAAAATTTCAAACCTTTTACTCATATACCTCATACCGATCTGAACTATATACGGATGTCGAAAAGTGGCTGTGTCAAATTTCAGTGAAATCGGATTATAAATGCGCCTTTTATGGGGCCAAGACTTTAAATCGAGATATTGGTCTACATGGCAGCTATATCCAAATCTGAAACGATTTGGGCCAGGTTGCATAAACATGTCGAAGAGCCTAACACAAAGCACTGTCCCAAATTTCGGCGATATCGGACAATAAATGCCACTTTTATGGCCCCAAAACCTAAAACCTAGATATCGATCTATATGGCAGCTATATCCAAATCTGGACCGATCTGTGCGATATTGCAGAAGTATGTCAAGGGGCTTAACTTAACTCACTGTCCCAAATTTCGGCGACATCGGACAATAAATGAGCATTTTATGGGCCCAAAACCATAAATCAAGAAATCGGTCTATATGGCAGCTATATCTAAATCTGAATCGATCTGAACCAAATTGAAGAAATATGTCAAAAGGACTAAGACAACTCACTGTCCCAAAATCGGATAATGAATGTGGCTTTTATGGGCCTAACACCATAAATCGGAGGATCGATCTATATGGCACCTATATCCAAATCTGGACCGATCTGAGCCAAATTAACGAAGGATGTCGAGGGGCCTTACACAATTCACTTTCCCGAGTTTCATTAAAATCGGATAATAAATGTGGCTTTTGTGGGCCTAAGACCCTTAACCGGAGGATCGGTCTGTATGGCAGCTATATCCAAATCTTAACCGATCTGGGCCAATTTAACAAAAGAAGTCGAAGGGCCTAAGACAACTCACTGTCCCAAATTTCAGCGAAATCGGATAATAAATGTGGCTTTTATGAGCTTTATACCCTAAATCTGAGGATCGGTCTATATGGCAGCTATATCCAAAAAATTCGGGCGGTGCCGACTTTAAAATAGCCTACACGTACTCTATAAACAAAAAAGGGGGCTAAATCTAATTCTGAACCAATTTTGTTGGAACTCGGCGGATGTATACAGATAGATTATAAAAATTCCTGTATCAAATGTCGAGCAAAGCAAATATGTTCAAAATGTAACAACTATGGTTGACAAGTGACAACAAATTACCCATAATCTGAGGAACAAATACATGGGAGCTTTATCCAAATCTGAACCGATTTCGACCAATCTTTATAGATATTGTGGAATTTGTCGAGGAAAGCTTTGTACAAAAATTTTTGGGATGATTTGTCAATAAATGCGCTTGCAGTGGGCCTAAGAGTGAAAATCGGGCGATATATCTAAATCTGAAAAGATTTCTATGATATTAGCGAGTAATATCGAGAGTCATAAGAAAATATTTCCTGCTAAATTTCGAGAGAATCGGTCCACAAATGACCATTTTAATGCTGTATTACTGGAAATCGGACGAAAATATATATGGGAGCTATATCCAAATCTAAACCGACATCTATGAAATTCGCCACAAACATCGAGAGTCATAAGAAAATCCTTCCTTCGAAATTTGGAGAGGATCGGGTAACAAATGACCATTTTATTGCTGTATTACTCCAAATCGGACGAACATATATATGGGAGCTATATCCAAACCTGATCCGATTTTTATGACGTTTACCATTTATATTGCGAATCATAAAAAAAATCCTTCCTACAAAATTTTACGAGAATCGGCCAACAAATGACCGTTTTTCTGCTGTATTACTGGAAATCGGACGAACATATATATGGGAGCTATATCCAAATCTGAACCGACTTCTATGAAATTTGCCACAAACATTGAGAGTCATAAGAAAATCCTTCCTTCAAAATTTTGAGAGAATCGGTTAACAAATGACGATTTTATTGCATTATTACTGGAAATCGGACGAAAATATATATGGGAGCTATATCCAAATGTGAACCGATTTCTATGAAATTGAATATTATAATTGAGAGTCATAAGGAAATCCTTCCTTCCAAATTTCATTCCTTCGGATGAAAATTGCGGCCTGTAATTTGTACACAAATTAACATGGACAGATGGACAGACAGACAGACGGACATAACTAAATCGAATCAGAAAGTAATTCTGAGTCGATCGGTATACTTATCAATGGCTCTATCTCTCTTCCTTTTGGGTGTTACAAACAAATGCGCTAAGTTATAATACCCTGTACCACAGTAGTGGTGTAGTTTATAACAAGAAAACTCCAGCTAATTCAATAACTACAGTCACTAAGCAAGTACAGTGCATACGGAAGTATTCCCAGTCATGTGAATAATCTCTTAAATTTGGCACAAAATTATTTTGAAGGTCAAATTCATAAATCTTTAGCCTAACAGCGTTTGATATCCAGCCTATACCGACTACTGAGAATGGAGTCCTCTATGTGCAAAACTTTAACCAAATCGGACAAAAATTCCGGCTTCCAGGGCCTCAAGAATTCATATCGGGATATCGGTTGTATGGGAATAATATTAGGTGAAAGTCCGATTTGAACCTTACTAAGCAAAATTTTTGAAAGTCGTAACAGGACACTACATGCGAAATTTTAGCCACATCGGATGAATATTGCGGCTTCCAGGATCTCAAGAAATCAACACCTCTTTGGAGAGAAGTTTTACATGGCAAAGTACCTCACAAATGTTGCCAGCGTTAGGAGGGGAAAACCACTGCTGAAAATTTTTTTTGATGGTCTCGCTAGGATTCGAACCCAGACGTTCAGCGTCATAGGCGGACATGCTAACCCCTGCGCTACGGTGGCCTCCATACGCCCATATGCCAACTACATTAACATTAAATATCCGTGCAAAATTTCAAGCGGCTAGCTTTACGCATTCGACCGCTTTCGTGATTTCGACTGACGCACCGGCATGGCTGGATCGACTCAGAATCTGGAGACGTTTAAGAATATATAAACTTTATGGGGTCTTAGATTAATATTTCGCAGTGTTACGAACGGAATGACAAGATAAGTACGTTTAATGGGCCTTTTACAATATATGTGCAGTAACTTACTTCGGATTGGGTAGAAATATCCATTTATGGTCCGATCTGGGACACAATCCGACAATAAGTTGTATTGGCCTGCTACTCAACTCACCGTTTCAATTTTCATCGAAATCGGATGACAAATAGTCCTTTTGTAGACTCAATACTGTTAATCGTTAAATCGGTCTATATGAAACAATATGCACCTTTTATGCCTTTCGCCATTCGTGCTCTATAAGTTCAGATCGGTCTTTATTTAGATATATCTGCTATACAGTTGTACCGATCTGCCGATTTAAGTTCGAAGACCCTTAAAAGGTGAATTTTTAACCGATTTCGAGGTCGGTCAAGATTTAGATATAGCTGCCATATAGACCGATATCTCGATTTTAGATTTTGGGGCCATAAAAAGCGCATTTATTGTCCGATTTTGCCAAAATTTGGGACAGTGAGTTGTAATAGGCCCTTCGACATCCTTCGCCAATTTGGCTCAGATCGGTCCAGATTTTGTAATGGGCGCTGGTGACGGAATTGGGCTTTGGCAGGATTTTCTTCCGGACAGATGTCCTGAGCAAATTTTTTTTATTTGCATTCCATATGAAACGTAAAATGAGTCGTATTTCTTTGATTCAATTTTCATTTGTGAAACTGCGATCACTTTTGAACAACACTGTTCTTGTAATTCCTAGTGGTTTTATAGGCCTTTTGTTGTTTATCATAGAAGCTATGTTTTTTATGCCTACTGCATACACACACCCCGGTACATACCGACAAAGATTGTCGCTTTGGTGTTTTATTTATGTCGCTGGCTACATAGTTGTCATATTTTTTATTCTTTGCCTTGTCCGTTCATTCAAGGGCATTGTTCTTGATCGGAATGATTTTTTCCAGTTTTATTAGTCCATCATATATTTCAAATCGCAATCGATCTAGTGGATTTTTTTCGGTGGAATAATTTTAATTGAATTGGGGAATTTTGGCGGAAATTTTGACTAAGTTTATTGGCAATTAGTTCAGTGCGCATTAAATTAGAGAAGTTTTTTTGGTGTTATATTTTTTTTTTTTTTTGTTACCACATGTGGCAACTACTATAGATATTGGGAAATTTTTTACTTTGTTCCCTTTAATTTGGACAGGAAAATAGCTAATGCCACTTCTGACAATCTTCAAGCTTCCGATTTGTGTTGAACCTTCATACCGCAGAGACTTTGAGAAGTGCGTGAAGAAAAAATCTGAAGTTTTCCAGTGCATCCACGTGCTTTATACATTTTTTTTTTTAATTCGTTCCCCCGTCAATTTTTACGAAGGTGTGAATTTCATTTGGAGTCTCTGCCTGACGAAATAGGAGCTCTTTGTGTGATCACCATTTCATTATATGGACACTGGCTACCCACAGGGTATGCGCAACTCCATTGCCTGGGATCGAGAACTAGTGCAGTACACAAAAAAGCCAAGTAACGTAGTGGCTCTACAGCGATTTTTTTATATTCATGGAATTTTGGCCAACCACAGGGTTGGACCAATATTACCTTTCGAAGCCTTAATTTCCGAAGCAGACACGTGGGTGCTTGTGGCATTGAGTTAGGCACTAAGGCGTGAATTTCGTCTTACTACGAGTTACGTGCAGTTCGTTTTCCCACAACCGACGTATGAAATTTTCGATTCATTTGGTTTTCATAAAAGGAATAGTTTGTTTGATCGCCCTCGACATTTTTGCGTACGGGCAGATGGCCACTTGTGGCCTAAGGAGGAGACCATAGTGCTAGTCATGAAGCGATGTAGACCGATTAAACTCTTTCTGCAACACATTTTCATATCATAATTTACATGTCCAGATGATGGGCTAATCCACCCCAGAGGCTTTCCATATTACATCGCATTCCTTCAAGTGACTTGTCAGTGCCACGAATTGTACCATTTCCGAGAATGATCTAAGCGAAATATTTACATTTCCATCATACATAGCATTTCTATGGAGCCCTAACCATTGACAAATTACACGACGGTCGCGAATGCCTTAAGCTACATTTAGGACATTCCCACACTCCATGGGAAGCCATATCAGTCCATAACCTGAGAACGATCAACATCAAAATTATGGAAAATTCCAAATTAGCAAACGTATGAATATGGATTGTTAACAAAAAAACCAAGAATGTGTTTATCCTCAGCAAAGACGAGGTTGTATATATATGCGTATATCACCCAGCATTTAATTTTGTGGCAAAACAAGCCTTTCCTATCACCTCGGCTTCAGAGTCCACCCTAAATCACTTTCAACCGGATTTACTAAGTATCATAATTATTTTTTTGTATTTAATTATTCTACAAAAAAAAATGAGTCAATTCTAATATAATCTTAAATTAATTTTCAGATAAGAATAGTACTTAAGCTTAACTAAACTTTATTCAATGAGTACCCCTAATCTATGCAAGAACTCCATGAACTGATTTTTACCATAGAATCTTTATCAGCAGCAACAACAACCAACATCGAATAAGCAGAAGGCCTTCTACGTGTCGGTGCGGTTTGGTAAGACTTGCTTTGCCACTTTGATTTTTTTTTTATATTTTTGTTTGGTTCTTGCATTGATACATGTGGATCATATGTGGATTACAGACATCCCAGAGAGACCCCAAAAGAGTATAATTTTTTTTTTCTTGTAACTATGAAACCATTTTCTCAATGAACTGGTTTATGAATGAAAGTGCTCTCCCCACATATCATTTTTTTTGTGCTGCTTCAGCTTTTGTGGTTTCTCATGGTGTTGTTTTTGTAACTACTTAAATCCAAATTTAGGTATAATTTGTTTTCTATTTGTGATACTTTCTACCCATTTAAGATACTTTCCCATATAACCCATTGTGGGTCGTCATAGTAATTATAGAAAAATATTGAGATAATGTTTTCATTATATCACTTGAAGTGAATTTCTTATATATATTATCTAAAATGATAGGATATAAGTTTTTTTTTTTTGATAAAATAAATGGATTTTTGATTAATAACATGTAAGGAAATCTGAATAGTCTTTTGCTAGGCTAAACCAACGGAGTGTGTTAGAGAACTTTGGGGTTCTAAAATGTATTTGCCGCATAGAACTATGGTAGGTGTGGGTATAGAGGCAGCTCTCCAAGAACATCAAAGGATGAGCAATTTAAGAGTAAAAGATTGGTACTATTTACCTATCAAAGTTCAGTTCATTGGCGTTTTATGGGGATTTGGTATATACATTTGTATTTGTTTTTTTTTAGTAAAGCTCACTTCTACAAATAAACCAGGGAGTCTAAAATATTAATTTTTGTAATGTGAAATGGACTATTTAGAGCAGGACCCGAACCCCCCACCCGACTGACCGCTAGTCCTTCAAAGGCTCCCGCTGTCCTAACTCTAAGTAGATTTTTTATGATGACATTTTATGGAACTTACATCCCAATCCCTGACGGGACATTACATTAATTTGGCGCCCAACGTGGGGCCGAGAAGATATACCTAGTCTTTTTGGCTCTTTTTTTTATTTTCTACCAATAGTACTAGACTTCAAGTTTATATAGGTCTTTAAATTTTCATTGTCTCTTTGTTTCCTTTAGAGGAATAATTTTCAAGTTTTAACTGGATTTTTAGATATTTGAGCTTTTCCAAATCGAGTACTCTAACCTTTAAAATCTTGGTCATCTTTTCTTCTGAACGTGGCTTAGTTCCGATGGACATTTTTGGATTTATTTGACGTTTTCCTATCCGACACGTTCTTGATTCTAGAACTTAGCTACTAGCACCTATTGTTTCATTTGGATTTTCATTTCTTTGGAGCTGTCCACAGTCATGACCAAGAACGATAGAAGAGGTTTATATGTGATTAAAAAGCCTTTGCAGGTTTGTTCGTTTCAAGTAACCGATTTGGTATGAATTCGTTTCCATAGCCCAGTTTTTAGTTGCCTAGTATCAATCTTAGCCTTTTAACCCACTCCATCGGGAAAGTTTAGCAAAAGACGATTTTAAATGAAATTTTTGTATTTGCAAGTTCAAAAAAGATTTTTGGTTTATTTTTTATTTTTTTATTTTTATCTAGTTTTTTTATTTACTTTATCCTTTCTTTGTGTTTTGGTATATGCTTTGGCGTGACGAATAGACATTTTGATTTGGAATTTGATTATACATAGATAGTTTATGATGGAAAGAACTCCACCGGCCTCTGCGCAGGCTTCTGTTCCTTTGGAACCAATTTGCATAGCCCCCTCGGGATGTCAGCTTTGTAAGGCTTTAATGCAGGAAGGTGATAATTGTTTGATCATAAATGACTGTTCTCATCCCTTCCATCGAAAGTGCATAGAAGATTGGTTAACGACTTCCTCGGTGTGTCCGATTTGTCAACACTCTTGTCAGCTCAGTGAATTGAGAAAGCTGATTATAGAACCTAAGAAATCTGCGCCCAGCAGATCGCAAAGGGGTAGAGGAGCGGTTCCTAAGAATTATAAGACCCGTAGCTCAGGTCTAACTCTCGATAATTCTCTAGATTTTTTGAGTTTAAGTACTCCTCCACGGGCGACTTCTGGTGTTGCACAAGAACAGGCTGCTGCCAATCTGAATCCTACTGCTGAAAGTCAGCATCCGGACGCTAGTACTGTTGCCATCGATTACGCCGAGATTAATAGAATGATCGAATTGAATCTTACACGGATTTTACAGAACATGAATCTGGCACCCATAAACGCTCGGAATGATCTTTCTAGTGGGAATGGAAATGAGCCTATGGGTAATTTATCGGGTCTTGGCGGAGGTCCATTTGTTGGGACAGATCGTCAACCTTTGCCTCAAAACAGGAATCCATCAGCTATTTCACCTCATTCATGTTCGGGTTCCAATCTTAGTGGCATACCCTTTGACAAAATAACTTCCCTTATTCAGAACTGGAACTTAAGGTTCGACGGTTCACCCGCAGGTCTGAATGTGGAAGAGTTCCTATACCGTGTCAGATCCCTTACTAGAGACAATTTAAACGGTGATTTCAGTGTCATATGTAAGAATTTGAATATTCTTTTAATTGGTAAAGCCAGAGAATGGTTCTGGAGATACCATAAGAATGTCCAGGTAGTGGAATGGAACCATTTCTGTGGGGCCATTCGTAATCAATACAAGGAGTTTAAATCGACCTTCGATATCAAAGAGGAAATTCGTTGTCGGAAACAGAAGACAAATGAGACGTATGATACCTTTTTTGACTCCATTACAACCATAATGGACAGATTACCTGAACCGATCGCAGAAGGCGAATTGATTGAAATATTATTACGGAACCTTCGACCCGATATCAGGCAGGAGTTGCTCTACATTCAGATTACATCTCTCTCGCATCTTCGCAGGCTTGTTCAGATGCGGGAAAACTTTTTAAATGATGAACATGTCCGCAAATCCTTAGCTTATCGCCCTAATATTCTTCCCACACAAAGACGAAATATTTCTGAATTAGAGGTAATGGATCAGGAGGTTCCATATGTGGATGATACCTCAGACAATTTTGTAGAGGCTGTGCATAGGACGGACTCCACTTTTACTTGTTGGAACTGTGGTGAGGCAGGCCATCATTGGCAGGACTGCCTTAAGGATAGAACAGTTTTTTGCTATGGGTGCGGTCTAAAGGACACATATAAACCCAATTGCTTGAGATGTGCTTCCAGGAAGAATTCGGGTTCAAAAAACTTCATGACCTCAGGTCCAAAGAAGGACCTGAATTAACGACTATATCGCGACCCACAGGATTGACTGTTATAAAGGGATTACACGATCTTACGACACAGAACCATGATTTGGATACTTGTAAAACGTCTGTAACAATTTTACAACGTAGTAAGCCTCTTTTCAGAGAGACTTGCGAAAATCTATCTAGAATTATTTACCCTAAATTACCTTATCACCGACGCTGGGAGATTTACCAGCGAAGACGCGATGAGATATTTGATGTTGCCACAATTTCTTCAGTCAGGAAGGTTAAGCGCTCTACGGCTCGTCTTAGGAGCTATTTTAAAATTAGGAGACTTTGCAGTAGGTTTCGCATTTCTTCCATAGTATCCAACCCTCGTGATATGCGGTACTATGCAAACGTTTCTTTCCTCGAATTCCAGGAGTATGGGCTCCTAGATACTGGAGCAAACATTTGCTGTATTGGAGGTGACTTGGCTCTTATCGACTTTTCAAAATTTGCGTGTTTTACCAAGTGTAAGGCTTCGGCAAAGACAGCAAATGGGGAGATTCAGGAAGTGCTCGGGTGGATAGACACCGATATTGCTTTTAGGGGTCGTACGAGGAGAATTCGAATTTTTATTATTCCAACGATCTCCCAGAGATTGATACTTGGAATAAATTTTTGGAGGCTTTTTGATTTGCTACCCCAGTTTTTCGAGTCTGTGGGTGTATTATCATCTGGTGTCATAACCGATATTCCAAAAATAGACCAGTTATCAATGATAAGTAGTCTGGATGGATGTGATGATGATTTATACCGTCTTTCGTCTCAACAGCGCATGCAGTTGGATGCTATAATTAATCTATTTCCTGATTTCGAAACCCAGGGTTTGGGCAGGACTGAACTTATAAGACACACCATTGATGTAGGGGACTCACCCCCTATTAAACAAAGATTCTACCCAGTGTCACCTGCGGTAGAGAAGTTGATGTACGCAGAGGTTGACAGGATGCTTAGTCTCGGGGTGATAGAACGATCTTCCTCTGCTTGGAGCTCGCCTATGCGTCTTGTCGTGAAACCGAACAAAGTAAGACTCTGCCTAGATGCTAGGAAGCTTAATTCGGTTACACGAAAAGACGCATATCCGTTGCCTAACATTGAGGGGATATTTGCTAGATTGCCAAAGGCCAATATAATATCCAAGCTGGATTTAAAAGACGCCTTTTGGCAAATTAGCCTAGATGAAAAGTCAAAGGAATTGACAGCTTTCACCATACCAGGCAGACCATTGTACCAGTTCGTGGTTATGCCATTCGGGCTCTGCAATGCACCCCAAACAATGTGTCGCCTTATGGATGAAATCATCCCACCCGACCTTAGACATTGCGTCTTTGGGTACTTGGATGATTTAGTGGTAGTTTCCGATGACTTTCATACTCACCTCGAGGTATTGACCAGAATAGCTTCCCAGTTCCGCAAAGCCAATTTGACTTTGAATGTGTCCAAGAGTCACTTCTGTGTGACCAAAGTTAGATATTTGGGGTACGTCATCGGGAATGGCGGTATAACAACGGATCCTGAGAGAATTACGGCAATTACCAACTGGCCCACTCCAGGAAACTTGAAACAAGTTAGGGGATTTCTGGGATTGGCCGGTTGGTATCGTCGTTTCATTCGGAATTTTTCTGGTGAAGTTTCTCCCATTTCTGATGTATTGTCGACCAAGAAGAGGTTCAATTGGACAGCAGAGGCATCTCAGGCTTTCCAGAAAATAAAATCCCTTCTTACCTCTGCGCCGGTCTTGACAAACCCAGACTTCAGTAGAAAGTTCTATTTACATTGTGACGCGAGTGACTTCGGTGTAGGTGCGGTATTGGTTCAGATGGACGAGAACGGCGAGGAGAAGCCGATTGCTTTTATGAGCAAAAAGCTTAATTCCGCCCAACGCAACTACAGCGTCACTGAGCGTGAATGCTTAGCGGCTGTAGAGGCGGTAAAACGCTTCCGCTGTTACTTAGAACTTCAGGAGTTTGAGGTTATTACAGACCATTCTAGCCTTCTGTGGCTGATGAGACAAACGGATCTCAGCGGCAGATTGGCTAGATGGGTTCTGAAGCTTCAGCCATACACATTTTCGATAAGCCATCGGAAGGGTCGAGATAACGTAGTACCTGATGCGTTATCGAGGGTCCCATTTGATGAAATATCCGGACTTGGGATGACAGAACCTGATGTCGATTTGAGTTCACCGCATTTTGAAGATGAGGACTATAAGGCTCTCATGGAGAAGATAAGGAATGACCAGGCCAAGTTTCCTGATATTGGGATCGTTGATCGATTCGTGTACTACCGAACCGAGCACTACATGGGGGAAGGGGGGCAGGAGTCAAACTGTTGGAAATTGTGGATACCGCTTAGGCTTCGGAATAGCGTGATATCCAGAGCCCACGATTCCCCGGTAGCTGCCCATGGCGGTATGGTTAAGACCATTGACCTCCTAAGGAGATCTTTTTATTGGCCAGGCCTGGTAAGGGACGTGCGGAATTACGTGCGAGATTGTGAGACATGTAAGACCACTAAGGCCACGAATAAGGTTTTGAAACCACCTATGGGTAAACTAGCAATCTCCATTCGCCCCTTCCAGCGTCTGTACATGGACATATTAGGCCCGTATCCGCGTAGTAAGGGTGGTCATATCGGCCTACTGATAGTCCTAGACCACCTTACTAAATTTCATTGGCTCTGCCCTTTGAAGAAATTTACTTCTACGGCCATACAGAACTTCCTTTTACACGACATTTTTCATGTCTACGGCGTTCCGGAAACAATTGTCAGTGACAATGGAAGCCAATTTCGAGCCAATGAACTCAACGCTTTCTTCACTTCATATGGAATCCACCATATGTATACGGCATTCTATTCCCCGCAGTCGAATGCATCAGAGAGGGTTAATCGCTCTCTGATCGCAGGGATAAGGGCGTATTTGAAAGGTGACCATCGACAATGGGATGAGAAGCTTAGCTTCATCAGCTGTGCCCTGCGCAATGCATTCCACCAGTCGATTGGGTCATCACCTTTCCATGCAGTTTTTGGCTTTGACATGGTGACCCATGCTAGTTCATATGAACTAATGGGGAAGTTTTCGATGTTGAATGAACCCACTCTGAAATTGTCAAGAGACGATCGCCTCCAGCTGATAAGGGATGATTTGCGAAAATGCATCACGAATGCATATGAAAGGAATAGGAGTCAGTATAATCTTCGCACTAGGCACGAGGTCTTCAAGATTGGACAGGAAGTTTTGCGTCGGAATTTTTCCCAAAGCAACTTCGAGCGTGGATTTAATGCCAAGTTGTCGCCCACTTTTGTCAAGGCAAAAGTACGCGAGAAATTGGGTAGCCATTACTACGTTTTGGAGGACACGGAAGGAAGGCTTGTCGGCACATTCCATGCAAAGGATATCAGGACTTAATACGCCTGGTCCTCCTAATTCTTTCTCAGGACTTGTTTGGAATTATGCGGTTTGTAATGGGCGCTGGTGACGGAATTGGGCTTTGGCAGGATTTTCTTCCGGACAGATGTCCTGAGCAAATTTTTTTTATTTGCATTCCATATGAAACGTAAAATGAGTCGTATTTCTTTGATTCAATTTTCATTTGTGAAACTGCGATCACTTTTGAACAACACTGTTCTTGTAATTCCTAGTGGTTTTATAGGCCTTTTGTTGTTTATCATAGAAGCTATGTTTTTTATGCCTACTGCATACACACACCCCGGTACATACCGACAAAGATTGTCGCTTTGGTGTTTTATTTATGTCGCTGGCTACATAGTTGTCATATTTTTTATTCTTTGCCTTGTCCGTTCATTCAAGGGCATTGTTCTTGATCGGAATGATTTTTTCCAGTTTTATTAGTCCATCATATATTTCAAATCGCAATCGATCTAGTGGATTTTTTTCGGTGGAATAATTTTAATTGAATTGGGGAATTTTGGCGGAAATTTTGACTAAGTTTATTGGCAATTAGTTCAGTGCGCATTAAATTAGAGAAGTTTTTTTGGTGTTATATTTTTTTTTTTTTTTGTTACCACATGTGGCAACTACTATAGATATTGGGAAATTTTTTACTTTGTTCCCTTTAATTTGGACAGGAAAATAGCTAATGCCACTTCTGACAATCTTCAAGCTTCCGATTTGTGTTGAACCTTCATACCGCAGAGACTTTGAGAAGTGCGTGAAGAAAAAATCTGAAGTTTTCCAGTGCATCCACGTGCTTTATACATTTTTTTTTAATTCGTTCCCCCGTCAATTTTTACGAAGGTGTGAATTTCATTTGGAGTCTCTGCCTGACGAAATAGGAGCTCTTTGTGTGATCACCATTTCATTATATGGACACTGGCTACCCACAGGGTATGCGCAACTCCATTGCCTGGGATCGAGAACTAGTGCAGTACACAAAAAAGCCAAGTAACGTAGTGGCTCTACAGCGATTTTTTTATATTCATGGAATTTTGGCCAACCACAGGGTTGGACCAATATTACCTTTCGAAGCCTTAATTTCCGAAGCAGACACGTGGGTGCTTGTGGCATTGAGTTAGGCACTAAGGCGTGAATTTCGTCTTACTACGAGTTACGTGCAGTTCGTTTTCCCACAACCGACGTATGAAATTTTCGATTCATTTGGTTTTCATAAAAGGAATAGTTTGTTTGATCGCCCTCGACATTTTTGCGTACGGGCAGATGGCCACTTGTGGCCTAAGGAGGAGACCATAGTGCTAGTCATGAAGCGATGTAGACCGATTAAACTCTTTCTGCAACACATTTTCATATCATAATTTACATGTCCAGATGATGGGCTAATCCACCCCAGAGGCTTTCCATATTACATCGCATTCCTTCAAGTGACTTGTCAGTGCCACGAATTGTACCATTTCCGAGAATGATCTAAGCGAAATATTTACATTTCCATCATACATAGCATTTCTATGGAGCCCTAACCATTGACAAATTACACGACGGTCGCGAATGCCTTAAGCTACATTTAGGACATTCCCACACTCCATGGGAAGCCATATCAGTCCATAACCTGAGAACGATCAACATCAAAATTATGGAAAATTCCAAATTAGCAAACGTATGAATATGGATTGTTAACAAAAAAACCAAGAATGTGTTTATCCTCAGCAAAGACGAGGTTGTATATATATGCGTATATCACCCAGCATTTAATTTTGTGGCAAAACAAGCCTTTCCTATCACCTCGGCTTCAGAGTCCACCCTAAATCACTTTCAACCGGATTTACTAAGTATCATAATTATTTTTTTGTATTTAATTATTCTACAAAAAAAAATGAGTCAATTCTAATATAATCTTAAATTAATTTTCAGATAAGAATAGTACTTAAGCTTAACTAAACTTTATTCAATGAGTACCCCTAATCTATGCAAGAACTCCATGAACTGATTTTTACCATAGAATCTTTATCAGCAGCAACAACAACCAACATCGAATAAGCAGAAGGCCTTCTACGTGTCGGTGCGGTTTGGTAAGACTTGCTTTGCCACTTTGATTTTTTTTTTATATTTTTGTTTGGTTCTTGCATTGATACATGTGGATCATATGTGGATTACAGACATCCCAGAGAGACCCCAAAAGAGTATAATTTTTTTTTTCTTGTAACTATGAAACCATTTTCTCAATGAACTGGTTTATGAATGAAAGTGCTCTCCCCACATATCATTTTTTTTGTGCTGCTTCAGCTTTTGTGGTTTCTCATGGTGTTGTTTTTGTAACTACTTAAATCCAAATTTAGGTATAATTTGTTTTCTATTTGTGATACTTTCTACCCATTTAAGATACTTTCCCATATAACCCATTGTGGGTCGTCATAGTAATTATAGAAAAATATTGAGATAATGTTTTCATTATATCACTTGAAGTGAATTTCTTATATATATTATCTAAAATGATAGGATATAAGTTTTTTTTTTTTGATAAAATAAATGGATTTTTGATTAATAACATGTAAGGAAATCTGAATAGTCTTTTGCTAGGCTAAACCAACGGAGTGTGTTAGAGAACTTTGGGGTTCTAAAATGTATTTGCCGCATAGAACTATGGTAGGTGTGGGTATAGAGGCAGCTCTCCAAGAACATCAAAGGATGAGCAATTTAAGAGTAAAAGATTGGTACTATTTACCTATCAAAGTTCAGTTCATTGGCGTTTTATGGGGATTTGGTATATACATTTGTATTTGTTTTTTTTTAGTAAAGCTCACTTCTACAAATAAACCAGGGAGTCTAAAATATTAATTTTTGTAATGTGAAATGGACTATTTAGAGCAGGACCCGAACCCCCCACCCGACTGACCGCTAGTCCTTCAAAGGCTCCCGCTGTCCTAACTCTAAGTAGATTTTTTATGATGACATTTTATGGAACTTACATCCCAATCCCTGACGGGACATTACAATTTGGATATAGCTGCCGTATAGACCGATCTCTCGATTTAATGTTTTGGGACCCTAAAAAGCGCATTTATTGTCCGATTTCGCCAAAATTTGGGACAGTGAGTTGTGTTAGGCCCTTCGATATCATTCTTCAATTTGACTTAGATCGGTCCAGATTTGGATATAGCTGCCATATAGTCCGATCTCTCGATTTAAGGTTCTTTGCCCATAAAAAGCGCATTTATTGTCCGATGGCGCCGAAATTTGGGTCAGTGAGTTGTGTTAGGCTCTTCGATATCCTACTTCAACTTGGATCAGATCGGTCCAGATTTGGATATAGCTGCCATATAGACCGATCTCTCGATTTAAGGTTTTGGGCCATAAATGTCGCATTTATTGTCCGATTTCGCCAAAATTTGGGACAGTGAGTTTTTTTAGGCCCTTCGAGATCCTTCGTCAATTTGGCTCAGATCGGTCCAGATTTGGATATAGCTGCCATATAGACCGATACCGATTTAAAGTCTTGGCCTCATAAAAGACGCATTTATAATCCGATTTCACTGAAATTTGATACAGTGACTTATGTTAGGCTTTTCGTCATCCGTGTCGTATGTGGTTCAGATTGGTTTTTTTTATAGATATAGCTACTAATAAGACCAATATTTTGTTATACACAATTGAACAATGACTTGTACTTATTAGTATTTGGTCCAAATCGGAAAATCTTTGGATAAAGCTGCTATGAGGCATAAGGTTTGAATTTTTCACCGGATTTTGATGAAAGTTGGTTTACATATTTACCCGAGGTGGTGGGTATCCAAAGTTCGGCCCGGCGGAACTTGATGCCTTTTTACTTGTTTTTCTTCAAATATTCTTAAAGTTGTTTGACCTTTTTTACATTTGAGCCGTGAACCGACGCACTTTCACCATGAGCATGTGCCATGTACAGATAAATTAAATTTGTTTTCATGGCAAATGCCTTGCAATTCAGCCACATTTATAACACAGTCAAAAAATATTTGCAATAAAAACTTGTTGTACTTTTGTCATTTGGCATGAAATTCAAATGTATTTCAAAAATTCAATTTAAAGTCCAAACTAAAAATATGCCCAAAATAAGACAATTGAATTAAAAGTGCTATACCGACACCGACATTTTTGCGCAAAAAGTTGGCCCAAAAGTAAAGTTCAACAAACCTCGTTAATTAAATAACAGCGACAGATTCATTTCTTCTAAGGGATCCCTTTTTCCATACTAATTACAAATTAATGACAAAATGACGTCAAATGGTCAAGCCACTGGAGAGGCATTGAGGCAAGTAATGGAAAATTTCCATAACAAAAGGTTGACATGAATGGCAAGCAAAGCAAATCGAGGCAAAAATCAATCAAATATGTTTGATTGATTCCCAGTTCATGGGAAGTTTGCTCATATCACTGTTTATGCGATTTATCGAAAATTCATGGAAAATAATTCTATTCGAAAACAAAAAAGAGTTGCATATTATGAGAACTTTTGCACTTGAAACATATTTAATTTTTAATTTTCCTACAAATGGCTCTTGATGGAGAGCCCTTAAATGTAAACAGATTACAGAGTTTTGAATAAGTGACCTCTTTCTTTTTTTTTGTTCAAAGGCTACCATAAATTTGAAGATATGATTGGTACAACAGAAGGGGATGCTAGCCATATGTAAATGTGTTGAATATTGAGTTGAAATGTATTTAAGGAGTAGTGCTATTATTTTGCTCAGCACTGTATTTAAAAATCAATATTTTTGTTAATATATTATTCCGATTTTCTTAAATATTTTTTTTATAAAATCCTTTGTGAAGGGTATTTAATGTTCCTTCCAGCCGATTTAACCACCACTTTCTTGCTTCAGTTTTTTTTTGTTCACTTCTCCATCTCCTCTGGGAAGCATAAAAACATACTTAAAGTGAACCCTTTTTGATGTGCTTCTTTCACAAATCAATGCATAAATTATTAACGCCATATTTAGGTCGACATTGGAAGGCCATGACGATGACGATGGTGAGATGGCAATAATAATGATGATGATGGACCTTTAACTTTTTATGTGATTTTTGTTCTTTTTTTTTTCATCTGCTCACTGCATTTTTGTTTTTGTATCCTTACCAGCGTTTTTTGTGTTTTTTAGTCATCCCAAAACAAAAAAAAACTTAAAAAATATACTTCAAACACTTTTCCCATCGTTATTATACCCACCACCATAGTATAAGGGGCATATCCATTTGGTCATTCCGTTTGTATCACCTCGAAATACTTGTCTGAGGCCCCATAAAGTATAAATATTAGTCATCTTCTCGACGTTCTGAGTCGATATAACCATGTCCGTCCGTTCGTCTGTTGAAATCACGATAGCGGTCCAACGGTACGAAAATTCTAAGAAAAAAGAGTAGGCATATTTTTTTATTAGTTTTTTCGATTTTCTCCCACTGTGCAACGGAAGACAAGGATTGTCCGCTGAACTATTTAAGACCGTAGGCGATACGCTGATAAGGCGTATGCATAAGCATATGAGCGCGATCTGCCTAGAGGAATGCAAACCCGGAAAAAAGAAGACAAGACGGAATGTGCCAACTACAGAGCAATAAGTCTCCTCCCTAAAGTTTATGAAAAATCTAATGACCTTGTAAGTCCACCATAGACCAGCCGATTTCGCTGAAATTTGCAACCTTTTGTTGCACTAGGCCTCTTGATATCCAAACCAAATGTGGCACACATATGACTATTTATACTTTACACCACTACTGTGGTACAGGTCGTAGTTTTCGTCCGACCGTCTTATAATTTGGTATAGGCATGTTTATCGACCTAGAGATGAAGCCTATTGAAATTGAAAAAATCAGTTCAAATTAGGTTATAGCTTCCATATATATGTTCGTCAGATTGACAGTAATAATGCAGTAAAGGGTCATTGTTAACAGCTTCTCTCGAAGTTCAGTCCGTCAGCATGTTTTCCGATTAGACAGTGACCTGTCATGACGAACACAATGACTGAGACTTCTGTTCTAGCCAATGACAGCAAAACAGTAGACCTCTTCAAGTCTAGACTAAGCCACATAGTTTTGGAATGCTCACAGCCCCCTCCTTTGTGACCATCTATCATTCGTTGTCCTTCGGGCCTGGTCCTGAAAACTTAGCTTACGTGTCGCTAGAGGCATACCCACAGATTCTAGTATCCCTGGGTAGTTCCTATCCTCGCAAGCTCAACCGCTTTATAATCCCCTGTGATTATAAAGCGTGTTCTCAATATAGACCCAAGCCCACTCTGTCCTTTAGCTTTGATCCATCTGTATAGCATATCTCCAAGATGGCAATACCAGAGATCCGTCAATCCTAGGATATGCGCTGGCAGCAGTGCCTCGCACTCGACTTCAAGATGCATCTCAGGTATCCAATCGGAAACCTCTTTCCTTCCTTCCAGGCTTCCTATCGTCGCCTCGATTATAGCGCGATGGTATGAAATGCTCCCATCCTCAATTCATTCTCCCATCGCCTTAAGTCTCATAGCCGCAGTGGCTGCCTCACACTTAATCTGTGTGTCAATGGGTCGGGTATTGAGAATAGTCTCCAGTGCTCTAGTGGGCGTGGTCCTCATCGCTCCGCCTATGCCAAGACAACATGTTCTCTGAACCTGTTGTGTGGTCCTTATGTTGCACTTTTTCTCCATAGCAGTCCACCAAATTACTGAGCGTAAGTAGGTATTGTTCTAATAACGCTCCTGTAGAGCCAGTGGACTATCCTAGGATTCAGGCCCCATTTCGAGCCTATGGCCCGTCTACATAGTGCCCAACATCTGTGAGCCTTCTCAGTGCGCTATTGAATGTGAAACTTTCAATTCAGTTTCCTGTCCAAGATCACACCTAAGTATTTGACCTTGTCAGATATCGAAATTGTCTTATTGAGGAAACGTTGTGCGTTAAATTAGCCCAGCTTCGTCTACCTCGTGAACAGTCATATTTTAGTCTTTTCATGGCTAACATTGAGACCTCTCGGTTTAGCCCAGTTATATGCCATATGCAAGATCCTTTCGGCACTTCTGCATGGCTGGTTCGGATCCTTACCCCTTAGAAGTATTATAACATCGTCTGTGTGGCAGACTGGTTAAAATCCCTCCCCAGTCGGCATCCGTAATAGATCATTTGTGGTGGTCACCCATAGGAGTGGCGGTAAAATGCCCCCCTGTGGCGTGCCCTGTGCCACTTTCTCCCTTAAGTTTATGCCATGGGACACACAAGTTATTCATCTGTTCCTTATCCAGTCCCTAAGGACCGGGTCCAACCGGTACTGGTTTAAGTATTGGATCAATGTGTCGGTCCGCACATTGTTAAAAAACCCCTTCGATGTCAATGCATACAGCCAGGGTGTACGTTTTAGCATCGAAGGATTCTTCTATTTTATGCACAAAATCGTGCAGTGCCCTTTCCAAAATGTTGGATTTGAAGTTCAATTTCCTGTCCAGAAAAACACCCAGGTATTTTGCGCTTTCTGTAAATGGAACATTCTCTCCACCCAAGGAGACAGTTCAAACTGCAGGCAACTTATATCTCCTGGCAAACTTTCCCCGAACCGCAGTTGCCACGTCATCAGCATACGCGACCACTTTTACG
Organism: Stomoxys calcitrans; assembly: GCF_963082655.1. NCBI lineage: Eukaryota > Metazoa > Arthropoda > Insecta > Diptera > Muscidae > Stomoxys > Stomoxys calcitrans. The sequence goes on along the minus strand of NC_081555.1, from coordinate 145,142,102 downwards.
CCTTTTCGTTCCAGAGACAATAATATATTGTTAATGGTTTTATTCCAAAATAGAGGAGACAGTACACCTCCCCAAGGAGTTCCTCTGCTGACCCTTCTTTTTATATCCCCAGATACCAAGCCTGCTGTAATGCATCGTTTAGTAAGTAAGTTATTAATAAACTTTCTTACGGTAGAGTTGATGCCTAGAAACACCAACTCCTTCTTGATTAACGTCGGTCTTACTTTAATTAAAGCTTCTTCAATGTCGAAAAATGCTACCATTGTATATTCCATGACAGCGAGAGAATCCTCCATGTAGCCTACTAGGTCGTGAAGGGCTGTTTCAGTGGATTTGGCTCTACTATATACATGCTGCTGCCGCGACAGGCGATCTCCAGCGATCATTGACCTAAGATATGTTTCTATCAACCTCTCAACAGTCTTTAGAATAACGGATGACAAACTAATAGGACGAAAATCGTTTGCCTTCGTGTGGTAGAATTTTCGTGCTTTCGGAATGAAAATGACCTTCGTGTCCCTCCATTCCACAGGTATACATGTCATTCTGATACAAGCAGAGTATATCTCTCTAAGCTAGGGAACCAGTCTTCAGACACAGCTTGTAATTCAACCGTTGGTACAACGTCGGGGCCTGGCGATTTAAATGAGTCGAAACTTCTCCCAAAAGATTTTTGGCTCAGACACAATTCCCTAATAGTCTCTGACGAATGCATACCAGTGACAACCTCTTCTGGCGCCACGTTGTCCATTGGAGAATTTCACGTGAAATTTATAACAACGAGTAGTTCTAGTGTTTTCTCACCAGACATAGTCCATACATTCCCTGACTTCTGCATATACCCCACCGTAGGACAGAATCTTGAGAACAGAATCTTTCCTAGCCTAGAGGCCTCAGATGTATACTCCACGGAGCTGCAGAATGCTAACCAGGATTTGTTCAGAACATTTCTCAGTTTGAGCATATTTGCATGACATTTGATAAGGAGTTTTTAATAAACCATCTGAAAACTTCCGCCGAGATCCATCAAAATTGGTTCAGAATTACATATAGCTCGCCTTTTACACTTGTAGTGTAGGTGTAGGGTATTATACCACCCGAATTTTGCCTTTCCTTACCTTATATATAGCTGCCATAAATACCGATCTATCCATTTAGTGTATTCAGCCCATATAAGTCGCACTTATAAATCGATTTTGCTGAAACTTGATACAATGAGTGCTATTTGACCCTCTACTCTAGCTCTTGACATCTGGGCCAAATATGGTCCTTAGCCGCATAGACCAATTTCCTGATATCGGCTCTTGTACCCATATCAGGCGCAAGTATTATCTGTTTTTCCTGAAATTTTAGTAGTGAGTTGTATTGTGCCTCCCAGTATCCAAACCGAATATGGCTGCCATGTGAACCGATCTGGATATTTAGGATCTTAATTCCACGATGATTTCATTGATTACCCGATTAGGCTAAAATTGGGAAATGTAAGTTTCGGAAGGCCTCTAGAGTATTATCCACATATTACCATATTTCGATCCAGCTGCCACATAGACCAATCTGGGACCATTGAGATAGCTGCCATATAAACCGATCTTGGCCTCTAGAGGGCGCAATTCTTGTCCGATTAGTCTGAAATTTTGCACGTAGTGTTTTGATATCACTTCCAACAACTGTGTTAAGTATGATTCAAATCGGTTTATAATTTGGTATAGCTGTCATATAAACCGAACTTGGGTCTTGACTTCTCGAGCCTCTAGAGGGCGCAATTCTCATACGATTTGGATGAAATTTTGTACAACGCCTTCTCTCATGACCTTTAATATACGTGTCTCACATAGTCTGAATCAATCAATAGCTTGATACAGCTCCCACATAAACCTATCTCCCGATTTTGCTTCTGGAGCCCCTACAAGGCGCAATTCTTATCCGAATGAACTGAAATATGACACAATGACTTCTACAATGTTCAGCATTCATTTATCGTCCGAATCGGACTTTAACTTGATAAAGCTCCAATAGCATAACAGTTCTTATTCAATATTCTTTGTTCACCTAAAAAGAGATACTGCGCATAGAACTCGACAAATGCGATCCATGGTGGTGGGTATCGAAAGTTCGGCACTGCCCAACTTAGTACGTTTTTACTTGTTTCCCTTTGTTGTTGTTGTTATATTTTTACTCCTGTTAAGTCATAAATCTTCTTTTTTGCATTATTAAGCGTAAAAGTATTGTTTCAAAACAGGCAATATTTTTCAATTATTAAAAAAGGAGAGCCGCTTCAATGCAAAAACCAACGCAAAAAAAAAACAATTGACAGGCAATGCCTTTTGGTATTTTAGCCCGAGAAAAACGGCCAAAAGGGAAAGAATTCGTCGAACAATGAATTCCACAAATTTGTTGAAACCAATTTGATAAAATTGATGTTACTTTGAATTTGTTATAGAAGATTTATGTGAGAATATATTAAAAGTGTGGCAGCCTCCCCAAAAGAGGCTTGAGATGAAGAGAGAGATGGGGTTGGGGGATGAAAACTTTTAATGACCATCGCAGCAATAATGGCGCTTTTACATTTAAGGTATTATTATTGGTTTCGTTATCATAATATTGCTACCCTATCCCGGGGTCTATAGATTTTACTTATGGCCCAGCCATTATTTTCCTGGAATGCCTAAATAATCTTTTCATCATCAAACTATGGAGATAGGCATTATTTTATTGTTTAGAATTGATTTTGTTGCTAATAGCAACAACTTGAATTGTTGCCAAATAACTTTCGATCAGTTTAGCTTGTGCTTAATTAAATCGTCAGATTTAATCAGTAATCAGAGAGGTTAAATCATAAGGGTTTAATAAGAGTTGAATGCTTCAATTTCAACAAGCAAGTGTATATCACAATGTTCTAAGACTTACTTATAAGATAAGCTTTAGTGAAATGGTAGATAGAATTTTAAGGGATAGGTACACTTGATCATAAAACACGTAAGAGCGTGCTAAGTTCGGCAAGGCCGAATCTTATATACCCTCCACCATTGATCCCATTTGTCGAGTTCTATGCGCGGTATCTCTTTTTAGACAAACATAGAATATTGAATAAGAACTGTTATGCTATTGGAGCTATATCAAGTTAAAGTCCGATTCGGACCATAATTGAATGCTGAACATTGTAGAGGTCATTGTGTAATATTTCTGTTCATTCGGATAAGAATTGCGCCTTGTAGAGGCTCAAGAAGCCTCTACAAGGCTTCTTGAGCCTCTGTAGAGGCTTCTTGAGCCTCTATGGGTTTATATGGGAGCTGTATCATGGGTTTATATGGGAGCTGTATCAAGCTATTGATCGATTCAGACTATGTGTAACACGTATGTTGAAGGTCATGAGAGAAGCCGTTGTACAAAATTTCTTCCAAATCGGATGAGAATTGCGCCCTCTAGAGGCTCAAGAAGTCAAGACCCAAGGTCGGTTTATATGGCAGCTATAACAAAACATGGACCGATTAAAACCATACTTAGCATAGTTGATGAAACTGATACTAAAACACTACGTGCAAAATTTCAGTTACATCGGGCGAGAATTGCGCCCTTTAGGGGCTCAAGAAGTTAAGCCCCAAGATCGGTTTATATGACAACTATATCAAAACATGGACCGATGTAAACCATACTTAGCATAGTTGTTGGAAGGGATACCAAAACACTTCGTGCAAAATTTCAGTTACATCGGACGAGAATTGCGCCTTCTAGAGGCTCAAGAAGTCAAGACCCAAGATCGGTTTATATGACAGCTATATCAAAACATGGACCGATTAAAACCATACTTAGCATAGTTGTTGGAATGAATACCAAAACACGTCATGCAAAATTTCATTCCAATCGGATAAGAATTGCGCCCTCTAGATGCTCAAGAAGTCAAGACCCAAGATCGGTTTATATGACAGCTATATCAAAACATGGACCGATTAAAACCGTACTTAGCATAGTTGTTGGAATGAATACCAAAACACGTCGTGCAAAATTTCAGTTACATCGGACGAGAATTGCGCCCTCTAGAGGCTGAAGAAGTCAAGACCCAAGATCGGTTTATATGGCAGCTATATCAAAACATGGACCGATTTGGCCCATTTACAATACCAACCGATCTACACTAATAAAAAGTATATGTGCAAAATTTCAAGCGGCTAGCTTGAAATTTTGCTTTCGACAGACAGACGGACGGACGGACAGACGTACGGACAGACGGACGGACATGGCTAGATCGACTTAAAATGACATGACGATCAACAATATATATACTTTATGGGGTCTTATGGCAAATTATCCAAAATCTGACGAACATATATATAGGAGCTATATCTAATTCTGAACTGATTTCGAAAAAAACTTCTCAGATAATATAGTAGTCGTCAAGGAAAGCGTTGTGCAAAAATTTGGCAAGATTGGTCAAACAATGCGCTTGCAGTGGCTCTTGGGATGAAAATCTGGCCATATACCTAAATGACAGCTATATTCAAAACATTGGCCGATTTCTATGAAATTCACCTGTATTATTGAGAGTCGTAAAAAAATCCTTTCTGCCAAATTTCGAGAAAATCGGTTAACAAAGGACCATTTTATTGCATTATTACTGAAAATCGGACGAACATATATATGGGAGCTATGTCTAACTCTGAACCGATTTTGATCACACTCTATATATATTGTGGTAGACGTCAAGGAAAGCGTTGCGCAATATTTTGGCAAGATGGGTCAATAAATGCGCTTGCTGTGACTCTAGAAGTTAAAATCGGGTGATATATATATATGAGAGCTATATCTAAATCTGAACCGATTTCAATGAAAATCGCCAGTACTATTGAGAGTAAAGAGAAAATCCCAAATGCCAAATTTCGGGAAAATCGGTTAGCAAATGACCATTTTATTGCATTATTACTGAAAATCGGACGAACATATATATGGGGGCTATATCTAAATCTGAACCGATTTTGATCACACCCTATGTATATTGTGGTAGTCGTCAAGGAAAGAGTTGTGCAATATTTTGGGAAGATTGGTAAATAAATGTGCTTGCAGTGGCTCTAGGGGTGAAAATCGGGTGATATATATATATGAGAGCTATATCTAAATCTCAACCGATTCCTATGAACCCACCAGTAATGTCGAGAGTCAAGAGAAAATCCTACCTGCCAAATTTCGAGAAAATCGGTTAGCAAATGACCATTTTATTGCATTATTACTGAAAATCGGACGAACATATATATGGGAGCTATATCCAGGTCTGAACCGATTTTTTCCAATTTCAATAGGCTTCGTCTCTAGGCAAAAAAACATGCCTGTACCAAATTTTAGGACGATCGGATGAAAACTGCGACCTGTATTTTGTACACAAATTAACATGGACAGACAGACGGACGGACAGATAGACAGATTTAGCTAAATCGAATCAGAAAGTGATTCTAAGTCGATCGGTATACTTATCAATGGGTCTATCTCTCATCCTTTTGGGTGTTACAAGCTAATTCACTAAGCTATAATACCCTGTACCACAGTAGTGGTGTAGGGTATAATAAACTGATCTGAATCATAAACGATACGGATGTGGAAAGCCTAACATAAGTCATTGTGTCTAATTTCAGTGAAATCGGATAATAAATGCGCCTTTTATGGCCCCAAAACCTTAAACCAAATTTGAACCGATTTGGGCCAAGTTAAAGAAGGATGTGGAAGGAAGGAAGGAAGCCTCACACAACTCACTGTCCCAAATTTGGCTAAATCGAAAAATAAATGCGCTTTTTATGGGAGCAAGACCTTAAATCGAGAGATCGGTGCATGGCAGATATATCCAATTCTGAACCGATTTGGGCCAAATTCAAGAAGGATGTCGAACACAACTCACTGTCCCAAATTTCAGCAAAATCGGATAATAAATGTGGCTTCTAGGGGCCCAAGACCCTAAGTCGGAGTATCGGTCTATATGGCAGCTATATCCAAATCTAGATCGATCTGTGCCATATTGCAGAAGAATGTCGAGGGGATTAACTCGATTCACTAAATTTCGGCGACATCGGACAATAAATGCACCTTTTATGGGCGCAAGACCTTAAATCGAGAGATCTGTGTATATTTCAGCTATATTCAAATATTAATATATTCAGCTATATCCAAATCTGAACCGATTTGGGCCAAATTCAAGAAGGATGTCGAAGGGCCTAACACAACTCCCTGTCCAAATTTTCAGCAAAATCGGATAATAAATGTGGCTTTTATAGGCCCAAAACCTTAAATCGAGAGATTGGTCTTTATGGCAGCTATATCCAAATCTAAACCGATCAGAGCCAAATTAAAGAAAGATGTCGTGGGGCCTAAGACAACTCACTCTCCCAAATTTTAGCAAAATCGGATAATAAATGTGGCTTTTATGGGCCTAAGACCCTAAATCGGAGGATCGGTCTATATGGCAGCTATATCCAAATCTGGATCGATCTGAGCCAAATTGACAAAAGATGTCGAAGGACCTAACGCAACTCATTGTCCCAAATTCCGGCGACATCGGACAATAAACGTGGCTTTTATTGGCCTAAGACCCTAAATCTGTGGATCGGTCTATATGGGGGCTATATCAATATATAGTCCGATATAGCCCAGGCTATAAACCGATTCGGACTATATTTGACATGCGTGGTCATGGGAGAAGCCGTTGTACAAAATTTTAGCTAAATTGGATAATAATTATGCCCTCTGGAGGCTCCAGAAGTCAAGACCCAGATCGGTTTAAATTTCAGCTATATTAGTTTATTGACCGATTTGAACCATATTTGGCACAGATGTTAGAAGTCATAACAAAACACGTCATGCGAAATATCTGCCAAGTCCTATAAAAATTGCGCCCTCTAGTGGCTCAAGAAGTCATGATTCAAAATCGGATTATATGGCAGCTATATCAGGTTATGAACCGATTTGACCCAAACCTAAAACAGCGAAGTTTTAACTCAAATGAAAGTCAAGCAGTCCAAGTATTTGATTATTTTATTTGCAACTGTGACATCTCAATCAATGTGTTTTTTTCTTCAAAATATCTGTCCTTAACATTTTGTTCTGCAATAGCTTTCATTGAGAAAAACTAATTGCCAACTTGCAAAAGCAACATTGACAAATCGCTGCTTGACGTTGCCAGAATCCAGATCAAAATGATTTCCATTCATGCCATTCATCCTTGGCTACGGCGTTTGTGGCTTATTTCAAAGTTTATGTATTTAATAAACACAAGCCCCGACACTGAAAAAGTTTCGCTTCAACTAAATCTCGCGTGCCTTTTTATGTTGGTGAGCTTGCAATAGAGCAACAACACTTTTCAGGTTTTGTTTGTTTTTAGCTGACGCCGATGATGAGGGCTATGACGCCGGTGTGGCAAAATGCTATCGTTGTTATGGCAAAAGCCTATTGAAGTCCTTTTATTTGTTTCGTATCCTTTGAGCACTGCTTGGCAAAAACACTGTGTGAGAGGGGGAGAAAAACGGGAGATGGAAAGGGGGAATTTGTTTTACGCAGACAAACTTAATGAAAACACCTTGAAGGCTTTTAGGCCTATATTATGGCTACCGGTAGCCATCATCAAGCGCATAACCCCTTCTTTTGACAATTACAATGCCATAGCCGTTCCGGACAGTCGTCGGTAGCAGTGCCATACAACACGGCACCGTTTGAAATGGCCACGGCTGCGATGGTTGTGGTCCTTGTTTGCAGTCTAACAAACAAATAAAAGCAATTTAAATACATTTGTAACTCAATTTTTGGTTAAGACATCTTACATCTTTGGATACTGAGAAGATGGGAGGATTGCGATTTTTTAAAATAACTGCCTTTGTAGTGTCGCTGACAGAAGGTAGTGGTATAGCGGTACAGTGGTATGAAGGTTCAATTGGGTTGGATTTATGTGGCAGTTAAATAGAAGCCTTTACCGATTAAGGTTAATGGTTTCTTTTCAATGTATGCCGTTCTTTTATGCTGGCTAAATGTTTGAAAATGTATTTGCTAGTGCCTTATGATCGGAGAAGATCCGCCACCCCAAAGTGAAAAGACAGTGCTTCTCTGAGCGCCAGACAAAATAAAGGCAGGTCACCCATGACAAACACCAAATCGCCTATCTTCAAATTCGGAGTCGAATTTTTCCACTTCAATCTTCTAAAGAGGGCTTCAAGGTAGTCTTTCTTTCATCTTGCAGCAAACTGTGTTTTAAGTTTCGTCCATCTTCTACGATTATGGGTAACCCTTAATAAAATGGAATTTGAAAATCGGACAACAAATTAAGATTTGGCAGCTCGAACAATTATCCAAGAGGCGCTTGGACCACCTGGGGCCTAGAAATTTTGCACATGATCTCGATAACATCTCAGCTCTAGCCATTTTGAATTTCAAAGAGTTATCTCTATCCGTTCAAAAATGTCATATTATATACTACACCAACACTGAGGAGAAGACTCAGAATCACCTTCCGAATCGATTGAGTCATGTCCGTCTGTCCGTCTGTCCGTCTGTGAGTCCATGTATTCTTGGAATCAAAGTGCAATTTTGAATTGAATTTGAAATTTTGCACATGTCACTTTTATGGTCCAAGGACGAACTTTATAGATTTTCGTAAAAATCGTTTCAGATTTAGATGTAGCTCCCATATATATGTATCGCCCGGTTTGCACTTAAATGGCCGTAGTAGCTACAAATTTCGATCGATCTGCATAATATTTGGTACGCATTGTTTTGTTACTCATCTTAACATATATGCAAAATTTCATTGTAATCGGCTAAGATTTGAATATATAGCTCCTGCATATATTTCGCACGATTTACACTTATAAGGCCGATCTGTATAAAATCGGGTCAGATTTGGATATAGCACCAGTGCAAATATAGCTCTAATCAATTATATAACAAGTAAAAAGGCGTTAAGTTCGGCTGGGCCGAACATTGGATACCCACCACCTCGGGAATATAGTAAACCACCTTCCATCAAAATCCGGAGAAAATTGCATACCTTATGTCTTATGATTATAAATGCCCCACTTTGGGGCCAAGACTTTAAACCGAGATATCGGTCTATATGGCAACTATGTCCAAATCTGGACCGATCTCAGGGAAATTGACGAAGGATGTCGAAGGGTCTAACACAACTCACTGTCGCAAATTTTGGTGACATCGGACAATAAATGCGCTTTTTATAGACCCAAAACCTAAAACCGAGAGATCGGTCTAATGGCAGCTATATCCAAATCTGGACCGATCTGTGCCATAAAGCAAAAGTATGTCGAGGGGCTTAACTTAACTCACTGTCCCAAATTTCGGCGACATCGGACAATAAATGCGCCTTTTATGGGCCCAAGACCCTAAATCGGAGGATAGGTCTACATGGCATCTATATCCAAATCTGGACCGATCTGAGCCAAATTGAAGAAGGATATCGAAGGGCCTAAGGCAAATCACTGTCTAATATTTCAGCAAAATCGGATAATAAATGCGCCTTTTATGGGCCTAAGACCCTAAATCAGAGGATCGGTCTATGTGGCAGCTATATCCAAATCTGGACCGATCGGAGCCAAATGGACGAATGATATCGAAGGGCCTAACACAACTCACTGTCTCAAATTTCAGCAAAATCGGATAATAAATGTGGTTTTTATGGGCCTAAGACCCTAAATCGGAGGATCGGTCTAAATGGCAGCTATATCCAAATCTGGACCGATCAGAGCCAAATTGACGAAGGATGTCGAAGGGCCTCACACAACTCACTGTCCCAAATTTCAGCAAAATCTGATAATAAATGTGGCTTTTATGGGCCCAAGACCCTAAATCGGAGGATCGGTCTATATGGCAGATACATCCAAATTTGGACCAATCGGAGCCAAATTGACGAAAGATGTCAAACGGCCTAACGCAACTCATTGTTCCAAATTTCAGCAAAATCGGATAATAAATGTGGATTTTATGGGCCTAAGACCCTAAATCTGAGGATCGGTCTATATGGCAGCTATATCCAAATCTGGACCGATCAAAGCCAAATTGACGAAGGATGTCGAAGGGCCTAACGCAACTCACTGTCCTAAATTTCAACAAAATCGGATAATAAATGTGGACTTTATTGGCGTAAGACCCTAAATCGGCGGATCGGTCTATATGGGGGCTATATCAAAACATAGTCTGATATAGCCCATCCTCGAACTTAACCTGCTTATGGACAAAAAAAGAATCTGTGCAAAGTTTCAGCTCAATATCTCTTTTGTTGAAGACTGTAGCGTGATTTCAACAGACAGACGGACGGACATGTCTAGATCGTCTTAGATGATCTAGGATACTAAAATTTTTTATGCCACCTAATGGTACCCCAAAAACACGAAATTGGTATAAAATTATTGGGTCAAACAACCGGGGGGACGCCCCATCCCAAAACCCACCCGAACGGACATGTTCACCGATTGGGACAATATGGGTATCAAATGAAAGGTATTTAGTAGCAGAGTACGAACCTGGTACAAAATTTCACTCAAGTGTTCGGGGGGGTCCCCAACCCCCCCCCCCCCAAAAAAAACCGCCCAACAGCACTCCTTCACCGTTTTGGGCAATATGGGCATCAAATGAAAGGTATTTAAAAGAAGAGTACAAATCTGACAAAAATTAATTCCTTGGTGTTTGAGGGGACTCCCCATCCCCCAAATCCCCCCATACGGACATGTTTACCGATTGGGACAATATATGTATCAAACGAAAGGTATTAAAGAGCAGAGTACGAGTTTGGTATACAAATTTCGCCGAAGTGTTCGGGGGGGTCCCCATCCCCAAAAAACCCCCCAAAGAGGACTCTTTTACCGCTTTTTGCAATATGGGTATCAAATAAAAGGTATTTAAAGTAGAGTACAAATATGACATATAAATATGTTCCTTGGTGTTTGAGGGGCCCCCCACCTCCGAAAAACCCTCGCAGGGCATATTTACCAATTGGGACAAACATGAAATATGTTTGGAAGTTGAGTACACATCTGTTAAAGGAATTTGGTCGAAGGTATCTACGGGCCTCCCCAACCCCAAAACCCCTTAAACGGGCATGAGTGTCCAACGTCTCCAAATGGATATCAAAAAAAAAGGTCTATGTCAGTAGAGTTCGAAACTAATGTTCATATATGGATTCAAGAATCTTGGTCACGTCCAGCCATTCAGCAGGACATGTATTGGGTTGCCCAAAAAGTAATTGCGGATTTTTTAAAAAAAAGTAAATGCATTTTTAATAAAACTTAGAATGTACTTTAATCAAATATACTTTTTTTACACTATTTTTCTAAAGCAAGCTAAAAGTAACAGCTGATAACTGACAGAAGCAAGAATGCAATTACAGAGTCACAAGCTGTGAAAAAATTTGTCAACGCCGACTATATGAAAAATCCGCAATTACTTTTTGGGCAACCCATATATCTCAACAATAAAGAACAGAAATAAATTGTCTTTTAGGTTTTAGCATCGGGAGGAGCGAGAGGAGAGGGAAAATATCGGCTATCGATATCGTGGCAACATTTGCACCCTCTTTCGCAAGCAAATCCGCCTTCTCTATACCTGTCACATCCTGGTGAGCAGGGATCACCCTGCGGTGCCTGTGTCGTTGCTCCAGAGAGTGACGACATTGATACATCGCTTTAGATCCTATGCTAGCACCTATAAGAGCCTTAAGCGCTGCCTGACTATCGCCTAATATGCAAATATCCCAAGCATCTATGTTTCTTGACATCACAAGCCACGCAACCATGGCAATCGCAAAGACCTCCACATCCAGTCCTAGTTCTGCGCTGTATATACCATAACCGATTTCACTATCCATCTGTAAAGATATTGAAATCTCCAAACCTAACCCGGCATTTCTGCCACTCCGCCGAGGTAGGTTTTAGCACAAGCAACCTGCTGTCCACAATATCCACTCTCGTCAGATAGTCAGTCTGCAGGTCAGCCATGGCTCCGTCGAGTATACCTGTATGTCTGGCCGGCAAACTCTGAGGCTGACCAGCGTTTGACCTATACCCTGAGGCATAGGTCAAATGGGTTTACGCCTAGTAACACCTCCGAAGATGTGGTCGCAGTAGTTATCATAAACCCACTTATAAATTTCAAAGCCATCCTACTCGCCCTATCCAAATTCCTCACATGCGATGCGTACTCAGTCACCGGCCACCAGACGAGGCATCCATAAGTCAGAACCGGCCGCACCACTGCCGAGTACAGCCAGTTTATCCGTAGACCTCATTTACAGAAAACGAACCTGTGGCACGAAAAGAGAGCAGGGAAAGCCTTCCTTATCCTAGACTCTCTATTCAAGCCCCACATTAACTTACTATCCAGAATAACCCCAACAAATCTAGCCAACCTGGACAGTCTCAAAGTTATTCCCTGCACCCTTGGTAGTCTGAACTCAGGCACCTTTCGCTTCCTCGTGAACAATACTAACTTAGTCTTTCCGACGTTAACCCTTTGACCACACTTATTCGCAAGAAGCCTTGACATCAAGAGCAGTATGCAGAACCCCCGACAGAGTATCCAGGAACTTCCCGGCGGCCAGATTGAACAGATCGTCAGCATACCTTGAACCCTAGGGTCTAAAGTCTCCACAGAATCCCGAAAGAATCCATTGCAGTGGAGAAATAACCCCACCCTGTGGCGTGCCCCTGGTCGTGGCATTCAGCTTTACCGAAGTGGCCCCGATGCTGGAACTTACCGGTGGCCAGATTGAACAGATCGTCAGCATACCTTAAACCCTAGGGTCTAAAGGACCATACAACAAGTTTAGAGAACATGTTGTCTTGGCATAGGCGATGAGGACCACGCCCACTTGGGCACTGGAGACTATTCTAGATATCCGACCCATTGACATACAGATTAAGTGTGAGGCAGCCACCTACGGCTATGAGACTTAAGGCGATGGAAGAATGGATTGAGGATGGGAGTAGCTCATACCATCGCGGTATAATCGAGGCGAAAATAGGAAACCTGGAAAGAAGTGGAGAGTTTTTCGATCGGATACCTGAGATAAACCTTGAAATCGAGTGCGACGTACTGCTGCCCTCGGCACAGTCTTGGATTGACGGAACCCTAGTATTGTCATCTGGAAGATCATGTTACACGGATGGTTCAAAGCTAGAGGACAGAGTGGGCCTGGGGGTTTACTTTGAAAACCCAGGGACTGACATCTGTTTTAGACTGCCTGACCCTAATACGGTCCTGCGGGGGGAGATCCGGGCGATAACGGAATTCATGAAGAGGTGTGGTGCTAACGCAAGGACGTCGAGTCTGAACAACCAGGACGGTAAGGTCACGAACAGTCTGGCAGTGTAAGAAGGAGATTAACGCCTTCTCTGAGGATGGCAAAATCCACATCGTTTGGGTGCCGGGCCATAACGGAGTAAGGGAAAATTAAAGGGCAGACGATTTGGCGGTGAAGGCCAGAGGACTGCCGTCTATAAACTTGGTTAACCCGAAACCTTTCGGGTCGACGCAGTCCCAGTAAAGGGAGTGGGCGACGAATGCGCATGCAACATTGTGGAATAGCGAAACGGTAGGTAGGACGGCGAAAATCCTATAAGGGGATCCAGATCTTGAGAAGACGAGGCTATTACTGAAAGATAGCAAGAAGGAGGTCAGAATAGCTATTGGTATCATAACGGGACACATAGGACTACGAGCTCACTTATGTAAAATCGGTTCGGCAAGTGATAGCATGTGTTGAGCATGCGGGGAAGATAATGAGACGTTGGAGCATTTCCTTTGTCATTGCCCGGCTTTCGCGTCCAACAGATACCGGTACTTAGGTGGAGACACAATATCAGACATGAACCAACTTAGGGGAGTTGTATTGAAAACAATTAAGGAATTTGTAAGTAGCACAGAATTTCTAATTTAAAAGTTGACACTTTGCACAGATTCTTTTTTTTCCATAATCAGGTTAAGTTCGAAGATGGGCTAAATCGGACTATATTTAATATAGCCCCCATATAGATCGATCTGCCGATTTAGGGTCTTAGGCCCATAAAAGCCACATTTATTTTCCGACTTTGCTGAAATTTGGGAGAGTAAGTTGTGTTAGGCCCTCCGACATCCTTCGTCAATTTGGCTCAGATCGGTCCAGATTTGGATATAGCTGCCATATAGACCGATCCTCCGATTTAGGGTCTTAGGCCCCTAAAATGCGCATTTGTTATCCGATTTTGATGAAATTTGAGACAGCGAGTTGTGTTAGGCCCTTCGACACCCATCGTCAATTTGGCTCAGATCGGTTCAGATTTGGATATAGCTGCCGTATAGACCGATCCGCCGATTTAGGGTCTTATGACCATAAAAGCCACATTTATTATCCGATTTTGCCGAAATTTGGGAGAGTGAGTTCGGTTAAGCTCTTCGACATGCTTTGTCAATTTTGCTCAGATCGGTCCAGATTTGGATATAGCTGCCATATAGACCGATCCTCTGATTTGGGGTCTTAGCCCCATAAAAGCCACATTTATTATCCGATTTTGCTGAAATTTTAGACAATGAGTTGTCTTAGGATGTTCGACATCCTTCTTCAATTTGTCTTAGATCGGTTCAGATTTGGATATAGCTGTCATATAGACCGATCCTCCGAATTAGGGTATTAGCATTTATTATCCGATTTTGCTGAAATTTGGGAGAGAAAGTTGTGTTAGGCCCTCCGACATCCTTCGTCAATTTGGCTCAGATCGGTCCAGATTTGGATATAGCTGCCATATAGACCGATCCTCCGATTTAGGGCCTTAGGCCCATAAAGGCCACATTTATCATCCGATTTTGCTGAAATTTGGGACAATGGGTTGTGTTAGGCCCTTCGACACCCATCGTCAATTTGGCTCAGATCGGTTCAAATTTGGATATAGCTGCCATATAGACCGATCCTCCGATTTAGGGTCTTAGGCCCATAAAAGGCGCATTTATTGTCCGATTTCGCCGAAATTTGGGATAGTGAGTTAAATTAAGCCCTTTGACATACTTCTGGCACATTTGACATAATTCTGACACATTATGGCACAAATCGATCCAGATTTGGATATAGTTGCCATATAGACCGATTTCTCGGTTTTAGGTTTTGGGGCCTTAAAAGGGCATTTATTGTCCGATGTCGCCGCAATTTGGGACAGTGAGTTGTGTAAGACTCTTCAATTTCATTCAGATCGGTCCAAATTTGGATATAGCTGCCATATAGACCGATCTCTCGATTTAATATTTTGGGCCCGTAAAAGGCGAATTTATAATCCGATTTAACTGAAAATTGACACATTGACTTATGTTTGGCTTTTCGACATCCATGTTGAATATGGTTTAGATTGGTTATTTTTGTTATACACAATTGAATATTGACTTGTACTTATTAGTATTTGGTCCAAATCGGATCATATTTCAATATAACTGCTATGGGACAAAAGGTATGCAATTTTTAGCGGATTTCGATGAAAGCTGGTGTACATGTATACCCGAGGTGGTGGGTATCCAAAGTTCGGCCCGGCCGAACTTAACGTCTTTTTACTTGTTAGAGGTTACTTTATAGTTTGTAGAGCGCACAGGAAGCCGATTACTGGCTTAGGTGTATGTCCATAGTGGTATGGGGCGTATTAATATCTGCACCCTCTTTTCAACCTAACCTAACCTAAGAATTATCAGTTTGGCTATTGGCTCTGTTCCCCAAGATCAGCGAGCAAATTAAATGTAAGATCTTATGTTCAGTTCTCCATGAAATCTATCTGAATTTTGTTTAGACCTTCCAATCCACTGTCCTTAATTTCCCCCAGCTAATGGTCTTTGTCATGCCTACCAGTTTACTGTGAAATTATTTGTATTAACTCTGTATTCTCCACAAACTGAAAAAGAACGAGAGAATCACAGGATTAAAGGAGGTAAAACCTCACAAGGACATTGTTGCTCCTTTGTTGGCACGTTTTATATATGTAAACGTCTGCCTATATACCTACGTATGGAGTATTGCGTCAGCCCTCAAATTATGCCATGATTTATAAAATTACAAATTGCTTTATGATATGCTTTTGTGCGCAAAAGGCTTATTTGTTGTTTGAAATTATCGCGGTGTATAGTCATTATCATTTTCGTGGGCTTCAATGCATTGTCCTTCCTCCTTCCGTACCGTTGCTTTTATTGCCACAGCAAACAATGGTCGTGATAGGAAGCCATTGCCAAAAGACAGGAGGGCGAAATGCTAATAAGAATTAAAAGTACATAAATGCCATGCTTCGAGTTGAGAACAGCATTATCTGCGGAGTGTTTGCTTATCGTGACCATATCGCCTTTGAAGTTTTAGGATTTATGGATTATTTTAAAATTTCCAAATTTTAGGCAAATATTGCCACAGGAAGTATGGCAAACAAATGGCATCGATGTAATAATTCAATTTATTTCCAAGAAACATGGTGCAAAAGAGATCTCTGCAGAAATTGCCTAAAATTAACTGAAGTGAAAAGATTTTAATTTAAGATTTAATTGAAGATTCAATTTGAGATATAAGTGAGGCCGAAATGAATCTTGAACACTCATCACTATTGAAAAATTGCTTCCAATGGCATAGATTTAGTTAATAATTGTATGGAAGCCTCTTTTTCATAATCTGGGGTAGTGAAAAAAAACAAGTAAAAAGGCGTTAAGTTCGGCCGTGCCGAACTTTGGATACCCACCATCTCGGGTATATATGTAAACCATCTTTTATCAAAATTCGGAGAAAATTTCATACCTTATGTCCCATATCAGTTATATCAAAATAAGTTCCGATTTGGACCATATACTAATAAGTACACTAGCTATATCTAAAAATAAACCGATCTGAACTGTATACGACGCGGATGACGAAAATCCTAACATAAGTTACTGTGTCAAATTTCAGTGAAATCGGATTATAAATGCGCCTTTAATGGGGCCAAGACTTTAAATCGAGATATCGGTCTATATGGCAGCTATATCCAAATCTGGACCGATTTGGGCCAAGTTGCATAAACATGTTGAAAAGCCTAACACAAAGCACTGTCCCAAATTTCGGCGAAATCAGACAATAAATGCCTCTTTTATGGTCCCAAAACCTTAAATCGAAAGATCGGTCTATGTGGCAGCTATATTCAAATCTGGACCGATCTATGCGATATTGCAGAAGTATGTCAAGGAGCTTAACTTAACTCGCTTACCCAAATTTCGGCGACATCGGACAATAAATGAGCATTTTATGGGTCCAAAACCATAAATCAAGAAATCGGTCTATATGGCAGCTATAGCCAAATCTGAACCGATCTGGACCAAATTGAAGAAAGATGTCGAAGGGCCTAACACAACTCACTGTCCCGAAATTCATCAAAATCGGATAATAAATGAGGCTTTTGTGGGCCTAAAACCCTAAACCGGGGGATCGGTCTATATGGCAGCTATATCCAAATCTGGACCGATCTGAGTCAAATTAACGAAGGAAGTCGAAAGGCCTTACACAACTCACTGTGCCAAATTTCAGCAAAATCGGATAGTAAATGTGGCTTTTATGGGCCTTAGACCCTAAATGGGAGGATCGGTCTATATGGCAGCTAAATCCAAATCTGAACCGATCTGAGCCAAATTGACAAAGGATGTCGGAGGGCCTAGCACAACTCACTGCCCCAAATTTCAGCAAAATCGGATAATATATGTGGCTTTTATGGGCCTAAGACCCTAAATCGGAGGATCGGTCTATATGACAGCTATATCCAAATCTGAACCGATCTGGGCAAAACTGACGAAGGATGTCGAAGGGCCTAAGACAACTCACTGTCCCGAATTTCAGCAAAATCGGATAATAAATGTGGCTTTTATTGGCCTAAGACCCTAAATCGGCGGATCGGTTTATATGGGGGCTATATCAAGATATAGTCCGATATAGCCCATCTTCGAAGTTAACCTGCTTATGGACAAAAAAAGAATCTGTGCAAAATTTCAGCTCAATATCTCTATTTTTAAAGACTGTAGCGTGATTTCAACAGACAGACGGACGGACATGTCTAGATCGTCTTAGATTTTTACGCTGATCAAGAATATATACACTTCATAGGGTCGGAAATGGATATTTCGATGTGTTGCAAACGGAATGACAAAATGAATATACCCCCATTCTTCGGTGGTGGGTATAAAAATTCAAATTAACCTTGGCAGCAGTTTTCCTTTGGCTGCCTTAAGAAAAAACTGGGGATACAAGTGAAGAAGTCCAAATCCACTAGAATTATTCTTACATTAAAACATTTTGATTTGTTCACCTCATGACTGTTTGACCATAAAATGTATAAGGACAAAGTTTCCTTAATTGTTTTTTTTTTTTCTATTATATCCACCACTGATGAAATTTTCCTCCATAAGCCGAAAATTTGTGTTATGCAAGCCCACGCTTTTCCATTCCCTCATAAACACTCTCTATAGGGGGATGAAAGTTGGAAGTGTAACATGAAAAAGGATTTCTATAAAAATAATTGCATCATAAGTGACGATGCTGTTATCACCATGGCATAACCAAACTCACAGGATCTGAATCATTATCTGACATTCGACATCGCATCGATGTCGCCTTTCACATTTTAATGTGTGAGTGCTTGAGTCCTAGATATAAGCCACACTCGCTGTCTAATACATTTTGTGGCATAATGTCATGTAAAGATTTTCTTATCAGCCATCAAGATGGTAGCCATGTGAGATGTAAGTCGGTGGGTGGTGGTCGTTGTAAATAACGGGGAGTCTATGTTTCGATCAAAGGTATTGGCAATAGAGTCCTGTGGGAATAAACGAGGTATGATAGAGGAAGGAAGGTTAAACCAAGAATTATAAAATACAAATAAAAGCGTCTTGAGTTAGGCGGGGCCGTCTCGAGGTGGAAGTCGCCGGTCATTCTCCGCAGCCCTGGCCAATTTGGATAATAATTGCGCCCTCTAGAGGATTAAATAGTAAAACCAAGACATCAATTTAAATGGGAGCTTTATCCGGTCAAAGACCGATTAGGACTACACTTGGATTGTTGGAGATCATATGGGAAATCATCGTGGAGAATTTTAGCTAAAAAGGAAAAGAAAGAAGGTTAAACTCAGAATAATAAAATACAAGTAAAAGTGTCTTAGGTTCTGAGGGCCGGCCCGAGGTCGGAGTCGAGGCTCAGTCTCCGCAACCCTGGCCAAATTGCGCCCTCTAGAGGTCAAGTAGTAAAATCAAGACATCAAATTAAATATGAACATTATCAGTTTATATGGCACATATATCAGGTTGTTGACCCATATGAACCATATTTGGCACACTTTTTGGAAATCACAACAAAACATTTTATGCAAAATTTCAGCCTAGTTGGATAAGAATTGCGCCCTCTAGTGGCGCAAGAAATCAAGATACGAGCTGGGTTTATATGGCAACGTTATCAAAACAAAGACCTATATGGCCTGTTTACAATCCCAACCATCACATACTAACAAGTAAAAAGGCGTTAAGTTCGGCCGGGTCGAATTTTGCATACCCAACACCTCGGGTATCTATGTAAATCACCTTTCGTCATAATCTGGTAAAAGGTGCATACCTTATGTCCCATAGCAGTTATATCGAAATATGATCCGATTTGGACCAAATACAAATAAGTACAATTCATTGATCAATTGTATATAAGAAAATATTGGTCTACTTAGTAGCTATATCTAAAAATAAACCGATCTGAACCATATACGAAACGGTTGTCGAAAAGCCTAACATAAGTCACTGTGTCAAATTTCAGTGCAATCGGATTATAAATGCGCCTTTTATGGGGCCAAGACTTTAAAATCGATATATCGGTCTATATGGCACCAATATCCAAATCTGGACCGATTTGGGCCAAGCTTTAGAAGAGCCTGACACAACTCACTGTCCCAAATTTCGGCGGCATCGGACAATAAATGCGAGTTTTATGGGCTCAAAACCTTAAATCGAGAGATCGGTCCATATGGCAGCTATATCCAAATCTAAACTTCAGAAGTAGATTTCAGAGGTACGTCAAAGGGCTTAACGTAACTCTCTGTCCCAAATTTTGGCGACATCGGACAATAAATGCGCCTTTTATGGGCCCAAAACCTTAAATCGAGAGATCGGTCTATATGGCAGCTATATCCAAATCTGGACCGATCTGAGCCAAACTGAAGAGGGATATTGAAGGGCCTAATGCAACTCATTGTCCCAAATTTCAGCAAAATCGGAAAATAAATGCGGCTTTTATGGGCCTAAGACCCTAAATCGGCGGAACGGTCTATATGGCAGCTATATCCAAATCTAGACTGATCAGATTGAAAAAAGATGTCGAAGGGCCTAACAGAACACACTGTCCCAAATTTCAGCAAAATCGGATAATGAATGTGGCTTTTGTGGGCCTAAGACCCCAAATCGGCAGATCGGTCTATTTGGCGGTTATATCCAAGTCTCGACCCATCTGTGTCATATTTCAGAAGTATGTCGAAGGACCTAACATAACTCACTTTCCTAAATTTCGGCGGCTGCAGACAATAAATGCGCCTTTTATGGGCCCAAAACCTTAAATCGAGAGATCGGTCTATATGGCAGCTATATCCAAATCTGGACCGATCTGAGCCAAATTCAAAAAGGTTGTCGAAGGGCCTGACACAACTCATTGTCCCAAATTTCAGCAAAATTGGAGAATAAATGTAGCTTTTATGGGCCTATGACCCTAAATCGGAGGATCGGTCTATATGGGGGCTATATCAACAATAGTCCGATATAGCCCATCTTCGAAATTAACATGCTTATGCACAAAAAGAGAATCTGTGCAAAATTTCAGTTCAATATCTCCATTTTTTAAGACTGTAGCGCGATTTGAACAGACAGATTGTCCTAGATTGTCTTAGATTTTTACGCTGATCAAGAATATATATACTTTATTCGCCGAACCGGGCCCGCTCCGCTGCGCCTTCTTTAACTCTCTAATATCTTTTTATGGTGGGGACACTTCGCCCTGAATGCGGATAACGAATTCGTGCCATTGTAGCCCATGACGCTGAACGCGTTCGAATCCTGGCGAGAACATCGGACAAAACGGTGTTTAACCCCTCTTAATGTTGCCGACATTTGCTAGGTACAATGCCATGCATGGTCATTTAAAAAAATTGTCCCCAAAAAGGTGTCGCACTGCGGTAAGCCGTTCGGACTAGCCTATAAAAAAGGTCCCTTATCATTGAGTTTTAACTTGAATCGGAAAGCACTCATGCCCCTTCTCGGTTCCTGGTGGTAATGTTCTTCCTTAGGGTAATGTTCTCATTAGGTCAGGAATGGCGCCTCAATTTCGACTCAAATATGGATATCAAATTCGTGCTGCACTTCCCAGTCCCTTTAATTTGAGCCCCAATATTAACATGGCCGGAAAATATGAACCGTTTGGAGGGTGCTTTGGGGCTAGGGCGGCCATCGGCACTTTTTACTGAAAATAGGAATCAAATTCTTTTTTTATTCCCAACGGAAATGAAGTCCAGTTTAGGGGATGCTTTAGGGCGTATCCCAAAACACTTGGCTCCAAAATTGAATATCAAATTCGTTTTCCACTCTCAAATATCTTTCATTTGAGTCCCATATTGTCATAATGCGTCAAATAACCCATATGACGTATCTTTAGAAGAAAAAGCACCACCTAGACTTGAACGCAAATTTTAATGTCATACTCGTAATCTACTCCTTAATACCTTTCATTTGACCATATAGCTATGGTCGGCTAATATGCTCATTTGGGGATATTTGGGGGTGGGCTACCTCCCATCTCTTGGACTTAATATTTTATATCAAATTTGTAATCTACTGCCTAACACTTTTCATTTGAGTACCATATTGACATGAGCTTCGAATGTATTAGTTTGGAGGAGTTTTGGGGTTGGGGGCCCGCAGGGTGCTTGGACCCAAATTTAAATACCATATTCGTTTTCTGGTCTCCAATAACTTTCATTTGATACCTTTATTGTGCCCCTCGGACCACTTTCGGATATGGGTGGCGTTTGTGGCCTAAGGGGGAGGGTCCGGCTCCACCCGATATTTAAAAATTATATAGCCTATATTTCCTTTGAGACAATCGTACACAATCTATGAAAATTTTAAGAAAATCGGTTCAGCCAAGTATCTTATAGTCATAATAGGTCTAATGGCGTTTTTGAGGGGTGTAGTGCCCCCAATACTTCGATCTGGTTTTTGATGCCAGATTCGAAATCTACTCCCGCATACCTTTCATTTGAGCCCCATATTGAAATGAACGTTCAATATGTCTGTTTGGGGGAGTTTTGGGGTTGGGGCGGTCCAATGGGTACTTAGACTCAAATTTTACTACCATGTTCGTACTCTACTCTCCAATAACTTTAATTTGATACCTATATTGCCTCGATCGGTCCACTTTTGGGTTTGGGTTGTTTTTTTGGCACGAGGGGGAGGGTCCGTCCCCCTTCCGATACTGAAAAATTATATAGTCTGTATTTTCTTCCAGACCAACCTACACAATATGTGAAAATTTCGTGAAAATCGGTTCGGCCATTTTTCAGTCTATACGGAACAAACAAACCGAGTACCATATATCCGTGATTAGGTAATGTGCGCAATTTTGTCGTTTTTATGGGGGTGGGTGACCCGCTATACTTCGACATGAATTTGTATTCCAGATTCGTTATCTAATCCCGCATACTTTTCATTTGATACCCATATTGTGCTTATCGGTAAACTTTTGATTTTGGGTGGTCCCTTCACCGTTACCCCAAAAACACCGACCAAAATCAAGAGTGGGGGACCGCCCACTTCTGTTATCAATAAATTATAAGGCCTATACCTACTTCCTGAACATATTCGAAATCAACTCCCGAATACCTTTCAATTGAGTCCCATATTATCGTGATCGTCAAATAAACCTATTTTAAGAGGTTTTGGGGCTGGGGCGGCCCCAGGTACTTGCACCCAAAATTCTTACTCTACTCTTCAATACCTTTCATTTGAATCCCATATTGTCCCGATCGGTCCACTTTTCTTTTTGGGTAGTACTTTTAGGGTAAGGGGGAGGGTCCGCCCCCCTCCCGATATAACAAAATTATATAGCCTATGCTTCCTTCCAGACCAACCAAGACAATCTGTGAAAATTTCAAGGTAATCGGTTCAGCCGATACAAACAAACATTCACACAAACAAAAGTTGTATTTTATATATAAGATGTTGGGTCTCAGATCGATATTTTGACGTTTTACAAACGGAATGACGAAATTAGTAGACTCCCCATCCTATGGTGAAGGGTATAAAAAGGTCATAAATATAACCATGGTGCTGGGTATCCAAAGTTTGGCACGGCAAACATTAAGCGTTTTTGCTTGTGGAAAACTTAGGAGTGATTGTAACAATGGAATGGAAGGACGGACAGGACTAAATCGTCTAAGAATTAGAAGAGAATCCAGAATATGTATAGCATACATATTCTGTATACTTTAAATGGTCGGAAATAGATATTTCGATGTATTTCAATCGAAATGATAAGAATAATATATCCCTGTCCTTCCTCGGTGGGTATAAAAAGGATGTCCCACATCATAGTGGTAGTTTTACTCTGCTGTAAGGTTTAAGAGTCTCTAACCACCCTCGTTACATATATTGCAATTGTAGCAATTTCATCTTGAAATTATTATGGTATGTTTTTTTTTTTTTTTGTTTTCATTACATCTATTGTCGAGAAACCTCAATTATAGGGGTGGGTTGCTGCATAAAGAATATCCTTGGCCTGTTAAAGGGTGTATGGTTGACGTGTGCCAATATTTAGATCCTTGAGAGTGTGAACATTGTTCACACACACACACACACTCTTCAGATGGTTTTGTGGTGATTTTCCTGCCAAGTGCGTATGAGGAAATAAGTTACTAACTTGTGACGTGTGCCATCCTGTTTGGGGGTGAGTTGGAGTTCGATTTACGCGCAATTGATTAAAGACAATTTATGACTTTTACACTTCCTTCCCTTTTATTTGTTTTATGTTACCATTTTACTACCCTCCACCGTAGGATGGGGGTGTACTCATTTCGTCATTCCGTTTGTAACACATTGAAGTACTGATCTCAGACCCAACAAAATATATATGGGGTTGCCCAAAAAGTAATTGCGGATTTTTTAAAAGAAAGTAAATGCATTTTTAATAAAACTTAGAATGAACTTTAATCAAATATACTTTATTTTACACTTTTTTCTAAAGCAAGCTAAAAGTAACAGCTGATAACTGACAGAAGAAAGAATGCAATTACAGAGTCACAAGCAGTGAAAAAATTTGTCAACGCCGACTATATGAAAAATCCGCAATTACTTTTTGGGCAACCCAATATATTGTTCGTCATGACATTTTAAGTCGATTTAGCTGTGTCCGTCCGTCTGTCCGTCGAAAGCACGCTAACTCTCGAAATTGAAAAGCTAGCCGCTTGACATGCAAAAATACTTCTTATTAGTGTAGCTCGGTTGAATTGTAAACGGGCCAAATCGGTCCATGTTTTGATATAGCTGCCATATAAACCGATCTTGGGTCTTGACTTCTTGAGCCTCTAGAGGGCGCAATTCTAATCCGATTGGAATGAAATTTTGCACTACGTGTTTCGCTTTGACTTCCATCAACTGTGCTAAGTATGGTTCAAATCGGTTAATACCCAGTATTGCTGCCATATAAACCGATCTTGGGTCTTGACTTCTTGAGCCACTAGAGGGCGCAATTCTTATCCGATTGGAATGAAATTTTGCACGACGTGTTTTGTTATGATATCCAACATTTGTGCTAAGTATGGTTCAAATCGGTTCATAACCTGATATAGCTGCTATATAAAGCGATCTTGGGTTTTGACTTCTTGAGCCTCTAGAGGGCGCAGTTCGTATCCGATTTGAATGAAATTGTGCGCGAAGTATTTTGTTATGATATCCAACAACTTTGCCAAGTATGGTTCAAATCGATCAATAACTTGATATAGTTGCCATATAAAGCGATCTAGGATCTTGACTCCTTGAGCCTCTAGAGGGCGCAATTCTAATACGATTGGATTGAAATATTACGCAACGTGTTTTGTTATGATTTCCAATAACTGTGCTAAGTATGGTTAAAATCGGTCCATAACCTGATATGGCTGCCATATAAACCGATTTTGGGTCTTGACTTCTTGAGCCTCTAGAGGGCGCAATTCTTATCCGATTGGAATGACATTTTGTTTTGTTATGATATCCAACAACTGTATCAAGTATGGTTTCAATCGCATCATAACCTGATATAGCTGCCATATAAACCGATCTCGGGTCTTGAAATCTTGAGCCTATAGAGGGCGCAATTTTTATTCCATTGGAATGAAAGTTTGCACGACGTGTTTCGGTATGACTTCCAACTACTGTGCCAGGTATGGTTCAAATTGGTCCATAACCTGATATGGCTGCCATAATAATCAATCTTGGGTCTTGACTTCTTGAGCCTCTAGAGGGCGCAATTCCTATCCGATTTGGCTAAAATTTTGCATGACGTAATTTATTCTTACTCTCTACTAATGTGTTAAATGAGGTTCAAATCGGTTCATAACCTGACATAGCTGCCATATAAACCGGTCTGAGATCTTGACTTTTTGTGTCTTTAGAGGTCGCAATTATTATCCGATTTGCCTGAAATTTTATACGACGGATCCTCTCATGACCACCAACATATGTGTTTATTATGGTTTGAATCTGTATATAGCCTGAGACAGCTCCCATATAAATCGATCTCTCTATTTTACTTCTTGAGCCCCTAAAGGGCGCAATTCTCATCCGAATTGGCTGACATTTTACACAGGTCTCCAACATACAATTTAATTATAGTCCAAACCGGACCATATCGGAAAATTGCTCTAATATCAAAGCAAATCTTTTCTTTTATCCTTTTTATACCCACCACCGAAGGATGGGGTATATTCATTTTGTCATTCCGTTTGCAACACATCGAAATATCCATTTCCGACCCTATAAAGTATATATATTCTTGATCAGCGTAAAAATCTAAGACGATCTAGACATGTCCGTCCGTCTGTCCATCTGTCTGTTGAAATCACGCTACAGTCTTTAAAAATAGAGATATTGAGCTGAAATTTTGCACAGTTTCTTTTTTTGTCCATAAGCAGGTTAAGTTCGAAGATGGGCTATATCGGACTATATCTTGATATAGCCCCCACATAGACCGATCCGCCGATTTAGGGTCTTAGGCCCATAAAAGCCACATTTATTATCCGATTTTGTTGAAATTTGGGACAGTGAGTTGCGTTGGGCCCTTCGACATCCTTCGTCAATTTGGTTCAGATCGGTTCAAATTTGGATATAGCTGCCATATAGACCGATCCTCAGATTTAGGGTCTTAAGCCCATAAAAGCCACATTTATTATCCGATTTCGCTGAAATTTGGGACAGTGAGTTGTGTTGAGCCCTTCGACATCCTTCGTCAATTTGGCTACGATCGGTCTAAATTTGGATATAGCTGCCATATAGACCGATCCTCCGATTTATGGTCTTAGGCCCATAAAAGCCACATATATTATCCGATTTTGCTGAAATTTGGGACATTGAGTTGCGTTGAGCCCTTCAACATCTTTCGTCAATTTGGCCCAGATCGGTCCAAATTTGGATATAGCTGCCATATAGAGCGATCCTCCGATTTAGGGTCTTAGGCCCATAAAAGCCACATTTATTATCCGATTTTGCTGAAATTTGGGACAGTGATTTGCCTTAGGCCCTTCGACATCTATCTTCTATTTGGCCCTGATCGGTTCAGATTTGGACATAGCTGCCATATAGACCGATCTCTCGATTTAAGGTTTTGGGCCCATAAAAAGCGCATTTATTGTCCGATGTCGCCGAAATTTGGGACAATGACTTGTGTTAGGCCCTTCAATATTTGTCTTTAATTTGGCTCAGATCGGTCCAGATTTCGATATAGCTGCCATATAGATCGATCTCTCGGTTGAACAATGACTTGTACTTATAATCATTTGGTCTAAATCGGATGATATCTATAGAGCTGCTATGGGGCATAAGGTATGCATTTTTCACTGGATTTTGACGAAATGTGGTTCACATATATACCCGAGGTGGTGGGTATCCAAAGTTCGGCCCGGCCGAACTTAACGCCTTCTTACTTGTTTTTGTCTAAGAAGAGATATCGCTCATAGAACTCGACAAATGCGATCCGTGGTGGAGGGTATATAAGATTCGGCCCGGCCGGACTCAACACGTTTTTACTTGTTTTTGTTTTTTCTTTTTTTCTGTGCCTTCAGCCACAAACAATGCTCAAGTTTCACCCAAAATAATGTTATTTGTAACGTGTAACATTCCGCAATTGAAAAATCGCAAAATTATTGAGCCTGCTACTCGTGAGAAATGTTTAAATTTGGCAGACATATGTTATCAGAAGCCATAAATAAAAGATTACAATTCGCCATGGTTAAAATTAAGTTTTTCCCTTAAAAAAAAAAGACAAAGTTTTCTGAAAGAGCTCAGCGAGTGATTAAAAGTGAAAAAGCAATATTTCTTGCTTTGATTCGAAAAGCCAACTTTTCCTGTTATTGAACGCAAATGAGCCATAAAGTATTTATTTTCAATCTGAAGGATGGCTGGTTCGTTGAATGTATGATTGTTGGCACATGTCGTTTCATTCGGTACCCGTAGGCATAAGGTAACTTTTTTTTTCATAAATAAACCGCTTTGGAACCCAAATCTATTTCTTATAGAAAAACCGAATGGTGGATGTACTTTAAGTTTTATAAAGTAAATAAGTTGTAAAGTTCCTATGTCATCAATAAGGCCAATGCTATCGCTTCTAGGCAACAATGGGATAAGTTTAATATGTCACATACTAGTGAAGAAATGCTGCAGGGGTGGGAAAAACGAAACGGAATATATGCCAAACTGCAATTGAAAAGTGAAATCCACACATGGGTAACAAAGGTTTTCCCCCAAGGAGCCCATAGTACAATAAGGAAAATCGAAATACTTCTCAAGTCAATAATTCGGAATGCATAGCAACCCTGTAGCAACGAGCAAATCGAGATATTCTGGAATCAGTCACAATAAAGTCTGCAAATTCTACAAAAGAATTCAACATCAAACCGATCGTTTTGATACAAACAAATCCATCATGAGGACTAGTTTTTTTGAGGGTCAGGATGGGAGAATGCAGCTTACGACCACGTCTCACGTCATATGCCGGGTTCACCTGGTATCAATCAAACTGGCTAAGAACCTATCATGTGTCACTCTGGGCGATAAGTTTTATTTCGGAACCGCATTAACATTACCTCTTTGCACTTTGCACATCTTTGCACTTTGCACATCTTTGCGACGTCGCGTTCACCTGTCCCGTCTGTCATTTCTCAATGTTTGTGACTATCTCTCAATAGTCTCCCCTCGTACAGTCCGTATATGGTCCGTTTGAACGAGCCAAATCGGACCATATATGGATATAGCTGCTATATAGACCGATCGGCTAATAAAGGGGCTAATGCCCATAAATGCTTTATTTTTATACCCTCCACCATAAGATGGGGGGTATACTAATTTCGTCATTCTGATTGTAACTACTCGAAATATTCGTCTGAGACCCCATAAAGTATATATATTCTTGATAGTCGTGAAATTTTATGTCGATCTAGCCATGTCCGTCCGTCTGTCCGTCCGTCTGTCCGTCCGTCCGTCCGTCCGTCTGTCTGTCTGTCGATAGCACGCTAACTTCCGAAGGAGTAAAGCTAGCCGCTTGAAATTTTGCACAAATACTTCCTATAAGTGTAGGTCGGTTGGTATTGTAAATGGGCCATATCGGTCCTTGTTTTGATATAGCTGCCATATAAACCGATCTTGGGTCTTGACTTCTTGAGCCTCTAGAGTGCGCAATTCTTATCCGATTTGAATGAAATTTTGCACTACGTGTTTTGTTATGATATCCAACAACTTTGCCAAGTATAGTTCAAATCGGTCCATAACCTGATATAGCTGCCATATAAACCGATCTTGGGTCTTGACTTCTTGAGCCTCTAGCGTGCGCAATTCTTATCCGATCACAATGAAATTTTGCACGACGTGTTTTGTTATGATATCCAACAACTGTGCAAGTATGGTTGAAATCGGTCCATAACCTGATATAGCTGTCATATAAACAGATCTTGGGTTTTGACATCTTGAGCTTCTAGAGGGCGCAATTCCTATCCGATTTGGCTGAAATTTTGCATGACGTATTTTATTTTTACTTTCAACAACTGTGTCAAATAAGGTTCAAATCGGTTCATAACCTGATATAGCTGCCATACAAACCGATCTGGGATCTTGACTTCTTGACCCCTAGAGGTCGCAATTATTATCCGATTTGCCTGAAATTTTGTACGATGGATCCTCTCATGACCATCAACAAACGTGTTTATTATGGTCTGAATCGGTCTATAGCCCGATACAGATCCCATATAAATCGTGAGCCCCAATGGACGCAATTCTTATACGAATTGGCTGAAATTTTACACAGGTCTCCAACATATAATTTAATTTTGGTCCGAAACGGACCATATCTTGATATCGTTTTAATAGCAGAGCACCTCTTTTCTTATATCCTTTTAAGCCTAAGAAGAGATGCCGGGAAAAGAACTCGACAAATGCGATCCATGGTGGAGGGTATATAAGATTCGGCCCGGCCGAACTTAGCACGCTTTTACTTGTTATGGTCTGAATCGGTCTATAACCCGATGCAGCTCCTATATAAATCGATCTCTCTATTTTAGTTCTTGATCCCCCAAAGGGCGCAATTCTTATTCGAATTGGGTAACATTTTACACAGGTCTCTAACATATATTGTTTAATCGTGGTTTAAACCGGATCATATCTTGATATCGCTCCAATAGCAAAGCAAATCTTTTCTTACATCATTTTTTGCCTAAGAAGAGATGCCGAGAAAAGAACTCGACAAATGCGCTCCATGGCGGGGGGTATGTAAGTTTCGGCCCGGCCGAACTTTGCACGATTTCACTTGTTTTTTTTTATTTTCTTACATTTTGATGTATCTGCATATGATTCCTTCCCTTTAAATATCTCCTACTAAATGTATTTCTTGCAATATTAGTCAGTAAATATTATTGCTAATTTGTTAAGAAAAAATAAAACTGAATTGCTACGACACTTTTGCATTTTATCACCTTGGCGGAACACATTCGCTCTCTACCTTTTTACAAAAAAAAAGTAAAAAGGCGTTAAGTTCGGCCGGGCCGAACTTTGGATACCCACCACCTCGGGTATATATGTAAACCACCTTTCATCAAAATTCGGTGAAAATTTCATACCTTATACTCATATACCTCATACCGATCGGAACTATATACGACACGGATGTCGAAAAGCCGAACATAAGTCACTGTGTCAAATTTCAGTGAAATCGGATTATAAATGCGCCTTTTATGGGGCCAAGACTTTAAATCGAGATATCGGTCTACATGGCAGCTATATCCAAATCTGGACCGATTTGGGCCAAGTTGCATAAATATGTCGAAGAGCCTAACACTAAGCACTGTCCCAAATTTCGGCGAAATTGGACAATAAATGCCTCTTTTATGGGCCCTAAACCTTAAATCCAGAGATCGGTCTATATGGCAACTATATTCAAATCTGGACCGATCTGAGCAAAATTGAAGAAGGACGTCGAAGAGCCTAACCAAACTCACTGTCTTAAATTTCAGCGACATCGGACAATAAATGCCTCTTTTATGGGCCCTAAACCTTAAATCCAGAGATCGGTCTATATGGCAGCTATATCCAAATCTGGACCGATCTGTGCGATATTGCAGAAGTATATCAAGGGGCTTAACTTAACTCACTGTTCCAAATTTCGGGGACATCGGGCAATAAATGAGCATTTTATGGGTCCAAAACCATAAATCAAGAAGTCGGTCTATATGGCAGCTATATCCAAATCTGAACCGATCTGGACCAAATTGAAGAAATATGTCAAAGGGCCTAACACATCTCACTGTCCCGAATTTCAGCAAATTCGGATAATAAATGTGGCTTATGTGGGCCTAAGACCCTAAACCGGGGATCGGTCTATATGGCAGCTATATCCAAATCTGGACCGATCTGAGCCAAATTAACGAAGGATGTCGATGGGCCTTACACAATTCACTGCCCCGAATTTCATTAAATTCGGATAATAAATGTGGCTTATGTGGGCCTAAGACCCCAAACCGGAAGATCGGTCTATATGGCAGCTATATCCAAATCTGAACCGATCTAGACCAAATTAAAAAAACATGTCAAAGGGCCTAAGACAACTCACTATCCCAAATTTCAGCGAAATCGGATTATAAATGTGGTTTTTATGGGTCTTAGACCCTAAATCGGAGGATCGGTCTATATGGCAGCTATATCTAAATCTGGACCGATCTGAGCCAAACTGACAAAGGATGTCGAAGGGCCCAACACAACTCACTGTCCCAAATTTCAACAAAATCGGATGATAAATGTGGCTTTTGTGGGCCTAAGACCCTAAATCGGCGGATCGGTCTATATGGGGGCTATATCAAGATATAGTCCGATATAGCCCATCTTCGAACTTAACCTGGTTATGGACAAAAAAAGAATCTATGCAAAATTTCAGTTCAATATCTCTATTTTTAAAGACTGTAGCGTGATTTCAACAGACAGACGGACAGACGGACGGACATGGCTAGATCGTCTTAGATTTTTACGCTGATCAAGAATATATATACTTTATAGGGTCGGAAATGGATATTTCGATGTGTTGCTAATGGAATGACAAAATGAATATACCCCCATCCTGCGGTGGTGGGTATAATAAAACTGAATTGCTACGACACTTTTGCATTTTATCACCTTGGCGGAACACGTTCCCTCTCTAAATTTTTACAAAAAAAACTCCAATATTTCCACCCTGAGCAGCCCAATAACATATTTTTCCTATCTCTCTCTAGAGTATTTATTATTATGATGCTCTTTTCGAGGTTTTGTTTTCTTAAATTGTTTATTAATTGAAACATAAAAGAAAACGAAATGAAATCGTATCTCCACTTTATGTGTGTCTCTATATATTTATGACTTTTATATCTGTCATTACAAAAGTCTGGGCCATTCAAGTAGCTGCTCCTACTCCAATATCTTCGTCTCCTCCTTCCAAAAAAGAAGAAAAAAACTTAGGTGAGTCCTTCACGTATTGCAGGAACAGGAAATAAAACAAACAGAGAACATACGTTTCACTTGTAGTTAAATTTATGTACATTTGGGTGTGTGTGTGTGTGTGTGTGTGTGTGAGAGTGTGTCTATGTGTTTTACACAGAAATTTCAAAAGCCAAACAAAACAACCGAAAAAGAGACATTTACTTTTTAATGGTGCCATTAAACAAAAGTCTTGAAAAGACTTTCAATGTGGCCTCAACACGACGACCACCTCATATCGATGCTTATCAATGAGACGTAAAAACCAAATTATTACCAAAACGACAACGACCCCCATAGCCATAGAGGAAGTAAGGACATGGAGAAAAAAAAATATTTAAATTACTACACATCACATAGGTGGGAAGTTAGGGTAGTGGGGTGGTAGGTGTGTCCGTCCGTGACGCATGAGTTCGAAGATTAGTCGTGAGTTCGATTCCCATTAAAAGATTTTTTCTTTCCCGACTGTGTTGTTGCAATGGGCTTAAAGTTGCCTTAGATATTCTAGACAAAGAGGTGGTTCAATGAGATAAGACTTGAATGGAACACCACTCGTTGATGTGCGAGAATAGTTTAAATGTTAATTTTTACCCATCATATAGAACACAACAAAAGTAAGTGTGACGGTCCGTCCGTCTGTTCGTTTGAAAGTTGAATTTTATAAATACCTCCAATATCCATGCCGAATACAGTAAACAGAAGTCGACTTTTGCATATACATATTGGAAATTTCCGCAAACATCTCATTGGAAAGACTTTTCCATTCCTTTTGACTGCTTATCAATTCGCACAATACTCCAGGTATTGGTGACAACAATGTTAGACTAAATTAAGTGGATGCACAAAATAAGGCTAAATAAAATATTTTTCCTAATTTTTTTCAGTGTACTAAGAAGCAAGAATACCATTAACCACCACCACCTCAACCGCCTCGGCCATCAGCATTACCACTATAGAGGCAGCAACAACGACAGTCAGATTTCGTGGTCTCAACAAAGCCATTCAAATGAAATGGTACAAATAAAGGACTTCCACCCAATACTCACTCACTCACCCACTCACCCACTCACTCTCTCACTTGCAAGCGCAGATGCTAATGTTAAAGGCCATTCTGTGGGAATTGAAAGAACTCCATGGAGGAGAAATTTGTAAATGATGACATTGGGTAAGCGGGCAAACAAAACTGAAAAGGATTCAAAAACATTGAGCCAAAACCAATTTGCATGCAGATATATGGAGCTTGTTTGCCAGTTAGGACGAAGGTGCATAACGTTGTGTTAGCTTTCCCATCCCATATTAATTATGATTGAGATTGCGCTTAACCGTTCAAAGAGATGTAATTTCAAATGATTATGTATTCATTTTTTGTTTGAGTTGTCAGACATTGCCATGTGGATTTATACAGGATTTCCATTCCATTGATAAGAGACTGAAGAATAATTTTTCACTAAGGTACTTTCGTACAAGGAATCAGTAATCATATTAACTTGGCTTAACCATTGGCTGAATATTTTAATGACGTAAAATCTCAGCTATATAGGGAAAATGTAACGTCGGAGTTATATCTTAAAACTGGAATTAAAGAAACAAAGATTTCATATCAAGTCCAACCGAAAACAAGTAAAAAGGCATTAAGTTCGGCCGGGCCGAACTTTGGATACCCACCACTTCGGGTGTATATTTAAACCCCCTTTCGCCACAATCTGACATATAGATCAATATGCCGGTTAAGAGTCGTAAGCCCGTAAAAGCTGCATCTATAACCCGGTTTCGCTGAAACCTTATACAGTGAGTTATTTTAAGCCTTCCGTCGTCACACCTAAATCTGGTCCAGATCGGAAAATATTGGGATATAGCTGCCCCATAGACCGTTTTACCGATTGAAGGTCCTAAGCCCATAAAAGCAGCAATTATTATCCAATTTCGCTGAAATTTTAAACAGTGAGTTGATTAAAACCTCTCGATGTCCGAATTAGATATGGTTCAGATCGGTCTATGTTCAGATATAGCAGCAATATAGACCGATCTGCCGATTAAGGGTCTTGAGCAAATAAAAGTGGCATATATAACCCGATTTCGTCGAAACTTGAAATGGTCAGTTGTTTTAAGCCTTTCATAACAACCGTCTATCTGTCTATCTGTTGAAATCACACTACAGTTTTGAAAAATAGAGATATTGAGCTAAAACTTTGCACAGATTCTTTTTTTATCCATAGGCAGGTTAAGTTCGAAAATGGGCTATACCGGATTCATTTCAGTTGCTCACTTCAGTACCATACGGTATTGATAGTAAAGCAACACCGTAACAAAAACAATACCGGATTGTATGGTTGAAACATAAAATGCTTAGTACCATTTGGTACTAGACTTATTACACAACTGGTATTGGTTTTAATACTATTCTGTTATTGGTTTTAGTATCAAACCGTTATTGATCATTCCAGCCCCTGTGAACGAAACAAAACCATTGAAATTAATTTTAATCTAATTTTAGCTTGATTATTTATAGTAGTAATTAAAAAAGTAATGTTACACCGCGGCCAAACTATTGGGTGGCCCAAAAAGTAATAGCGGATTTTTTATATAGTCGGCGTTGACAAATTTTTTCACAGCTTGTGACTCTGTAATTGCATTCTTTCTTCTGTCGGTTATCAGCTGTTACTTTTAGCTTGCTTTAGAAAAAAAAGTGTAAAAAATGTATACTTGATTAAAGTTCATTCTAAGTTTTATTAAAAATGCATTTACTTTCTTTTAAAAAATCCGAAATTACTTTTTGGGCAACCCAATAAATTATTTGTATTCAGCAATTGATTCCGTATCCATTGATTCCCAGAAGTGGTTTTCATATGATTACACCAACACAGCATCAATTTCCATACAAAAGACCATCATGTCCTTGATGTAGAATGTCCTTAGAATTTGAATTATTTCCTTGCTCCCCGTTTTCGATTATTTTTATGCCTCCACCATATGATGGGGGGTATACTAATTTCGCCATTCCGTTACTTCGAAAAATGCATCTAAGACCCCATATATATTCTTAATTGTCATGACATTTTAAGTCGATCTAGCCATGTCCGTCCATTCGTCTGTCGAAAGCACTCTAACTTTCGAAGAAGTAAGACTATCCTCTGCAAATTTTGCACAAATACTCTTTATTAGTGCAGGTTGGTTGGGATTGTAAGTGGACCAAATTGGTCAGTGTTTTGATATAGCCGAATTATAAACCGATCTTGTTTCTTGACTTCTTGAGCTTCCAGAGGGCGCAATTCTCATCCGATTGGGGTGAAATTTCGCATGAAGTGTTCTGGTATAACTCCCAATAACTGTGCCAAGTATAATCTAAATCAGTCCATAACCTGATATTGACGCCATATAAACCGATCTCCCGATTAGACTTCTTGAGCCTCTAGAGGGCGTTTTTTCTATTGGATTTGGTTTGACTTTTTGAACCTCTGGAGGGCGCAATTATTACTCGATTTGCCTGAAATTTTGGAGGTGGTGTTTTTCTATGACTGCTGATTTTTTATTTGAAAAGTCATTCAAAGAACTTGACAAATGATGGAGGGTATATAAGATTCGACTCGGCCGAATTTAGCACGCTTTTATATGTATTAATTTTGTATTTGTATTAAAACATTTTATTTATTTGTTTAACAAATATTTTATAATTCGGGAACGATGGAGAGAATACAAATGTGACGCCTTCAATTCCTTAAAGTCTACTTAGTTTGGTATTGAATTGAGACCATCTGGTATTAAAAATCTTCTCCAATAACGCGAACCAAATAATATCAGGCGGTATTGGCGAAGTACCGTAATTTTTTCTATCACTGTATCCTTAAAGCCACATTTACTTTCCGATTTCGCTGAAATTTGGGACTGCGAGTTGTGTTAGGGTCTCAACATCCATGTTCAATCTGAACCACATGGGTCGAGATTTATATATATTGTAAACCAACCTCTCGACTTAAGGTCTTACATAGATAAAAAGAGCATTTACTGTCCCATTTCGCTGAAATTTAAGGCACTAAGTTATGCTAGGTCCCTTAACATCTCACCATTTAAGGTCTTGGGCCTATAAAAGGCCTGATTTCGTTGAAAATTTGGACCAATCATTTCTGTTAGGCTCTTCAATATTCGTACCGAGTATGGATGAGATCGGTCTACATTTCGATATAACTGGTATATAGACCAATGTCTCGATTTATGTTCTTCGAACTACAATGTCACATTCATTACATGATTGCGCTGAAATTTGACACAGTGAGCTGCTTTAGGCTCTTCGACATTTGTGTTCAATATGGCCCAGATTAGTCTATATTAAGATATAGCTGACATATAGACCGATCACCCAATCTTCAATTTAAGCCATTCGATGCCATTTTACTTGTTTTCATTTAAGTTCACCGTACAAAATTCAACACATCTGGGAACAGTCAGGTTCAGCCTTTTTTGGAAGTAATCATGTTTTCTTACTCTTTTCGATCAACATTAGTCTTAGCAACTGTTGTCCCTATTATTTTTTTCGCCACTGTAGGTTTTATGTATAAACAGTCATATGTAGACTTAGTGATATAGGGTATTAAACTGTCGGATCCGCCCGACTATCGCCTTTCTTTACTGGTTAATTACCAGATTAAGTGGAGTTGTTTATCCTTAGGGAACATTTGATAGATATTTTATCGTGGGGGAAAATTTCATTGAAATTATATTTTCAGACATATGCTTTAAATTTTGTCTTAAGACAAAATTTCATTGAAATTTTATCTCTAAAGAAAATTTCATTTAGATCCAATTTCTTTAGAATTTCGTCCTTTTAGACAATTTTATAGAAAATTCAAAATTTTTATTGAAATTTTGAATTCAGAGAAAGTTTTAGTAGATTTCTGCTTATAGAAAACAATTCCTTGAAAATTCATAGAAATTATGTCTTAAGTGAAAATTTTTTGAAATTTTGTCTTTGGTGAAAATGTCTGTGTCTTAAATTGAAATGTGGTTTTAAGAGAAAATATCCTTGACCGTCATTAACATTTTTCCTTTAAAAAATTTTGCTTAAAATGTTGTTCTTTCTTCAATAATGTAAAATAAATTTCTGTCCCTTATATAAATCATTGATGTGTTGTTTTAAAAAAAAAATATGCTCATTTATTTTATAGCCTTATGTTTGCGTAGGAAAATTCTCATGCACAAATTTCCCCCACTCTTTTGTTCTCTTGTATCTGTTGTGTTAATATTTCTACAAAAAAAAAAAGAGAAATTTTAACAAAATAACAAAGGGAATGTGTGGGTTTAGAGAATCTGTAGTTGTTTTTCACTTTGCTTTCGGTTGACAATGACAATCCAGATTTGTCGCAGTCACTCATCCACATGAAAGTTAGCGTAGCGACAACAATTCTTCGCTCCCTCTTTCCCCAGCAGGCAGCGAAATAAATGTCACATACAGTCTTTGGTGTGTAATTGAATGTGAAATTTATACATTCCCGGTGTTCACTGACGCGCTCATTCGCATGGAAGGGGCAAAAAACAAAACAAACATCGATATCTAAAGAAACCACAAATGCAGAAAATCATAATTTTTCTGATTTGTCACACAAGAGGACAAGAGGATACTAATACTAAGCAGCCAACCAAAGAACCCGCCAAGCAGATAGCTTGCCACTACCCAAACTCCTTAATAACAGCCACATTTGCAGACAAAAGGTAAACTCAAATAAGTTTTGTTTTATCAGAGACTTCAAGTCTTGAAGATAACGCAACTAAATCGAATTGAATTCTATTGAAAAACCAGTTGACTGGTGCATTTGTTTGGATTGATTCAAATTTAAGACGTTTATTTAAGGACAATCGTGCTTATTGACATGACAATAAAACACACACAGACACACACACACACACACACACACACACACAGTCCTGTCATCGGCAGACACCAAAATAAATATTGGCAAGCTTTTTTGCTTCATTTATTTATGTTTTATAAAAAAAAAAACCAATCGAGAAGTATAAATAAAAGAAAACTAATTACAGTTCTTCGCACTGAGAGGTGGCAATAAAAAATATATTGACGAAATTAAAAAAAAATTGAGCTATTTTTGTTTTAGGAGTAGTTGTAGAATATTTCCTGAAGCGACAAACATTTTTATAACCTACACCACTGAGTTGATCATTGATAAGTGTACATAAATGGGTCCATCTCTCTTCTTTCTGGGCGATGCAAACAAATGCACTCAGTTATAATACCCTGTGCCACATATTAAAACTGAGTGCATTTGTTTGCATCACCCAGAAAGGAGAGAGATAGACCCATTTATGTACATTTGTCAATGATTAACTCAGAATCACTTTCTGATTCGAGGTAGCTATGTCCGTCCGTCTGTCCTTACTTCTATCTACCCGACCGTCTAACTGTCCGTAGAAAGACCCATTAACAAGCTTACCGATCGACTAAAAATTACTTTCTGATTCGATTTATGTCCATCTGTCTGTCTGTCCGTCCGTCTTTTTATACCCTCCACCATAGGATGGGGGGTATACTAATTTCGTCATTCTGTTTGTAACTACTCGAAATATTCGTCTGAGACCCCATAAAGTATATATATTCTTGATCGTCGCAACATTTTATGTCCATCTACCCATGTCCGTCCGTCCGTCCGTCCGTCCGTCTGTCCGTCCGTCTGTCTGTCGAAAGCACGCTAACTTCCGAAGTAGTAAAGCTAGCTGCTTGAAATTTTGCACTAATACTTCTTATTAGTGTAGGTCGGTTGGTATTGTAAATGGGCCATATCGGTCCATGTTTTGATAAAGCTGCCATATAAACCGATCTTGGGTCTTGACTTCTTGAGCCTCTAGAGTGCGCAATTCTTATCCGATTGGGATGAAATTTTGCACGACGTGTTTTGCTATGATATCCAATAACTGTGCCAAGTATGGTTCAAATCGGTCCATAATCTGATGTAGCTGCCATATGAACCGATCTTGGGTCTTGACTTCTTGAGCCTCTAGAGTGCGCTATTCTTATCCGATTGGAATAAAGTTTTGCACGACTTGTTTTGTTATGATATCCAATAACTGTGCCAAGTGTGGTTCAAATCGGTCTATAACCTGATATAGCTGCCATATAATGACTTCTTGAGCCCCTAGAGTGCGCAATTCTTATACGATTGGGATGAAATTGTGCACGACGTGTTTTGTTATGATATCCAACAACTGTGCCAAGTATGGTTTTAATTTAATTGTATTCTAAACCGGATCATATCTTGATATCGCTCTAATAGCAGAGCAAATCTTATCTTATATCATTTTTCGCCTAAGAAGAGATGCCGGGAAAAGAACTGACAAATGCGCTCCATGGTGGAGGGTATATAAGATTCGGCCCGGCCGAACTTAGCACGCTTTTACTTGTTTTGTTTTGAAATTGGAAGAAATTGATTAATATTTGGACATAGTCCCCGTGATATGTGTCGCCCGAGCTTCACTGCTAGAGCCTTTTCAAGAGCGTTTATCAACAGATCTTTTAAAAATTTCACACAACCTTTGCATCTATGACTCCTAAAATATGTACGGATTTTGGTCGAAATTCTGAATAGAAACAAGATTTTAATAAAAATTTTTGATCGTCGTAAAAATCTAAGACAATCTAGCCATGTCCATCTGTCTTTTCCTTTTTATACCCACCACCGAAGGATGGGGGTATATTCATTTGTTCATTCCGTTTGCAACACATCGAAATATCCATTTCCGACCCTATAAAGTTTATAAATTCTTGATCAGCGTAAAAATTTAATACAATCCAGCCATGTCCGTCTGTCTGTCCGTCTACCTGTTCAATTCACGATACAGTCTTCAAAAAAAGAGATACTGAGAGATTCTTTTTTTGTCCATAAGCAGGTTAAGTTCGAGGATGGGCTATACCGGACTATATCTTCCTATAGCTCCCATATAGACCGATCCTCCGATTTCGGGTCTTAGGCTTGTGTTAGGCCAGTCGATATCCTTCTTCAATTTGGCACCGATCGGTCCAGATTTGTATATAGCTGTCATATAGAGCGATCTCTAGATTTAAGGTCTTGGGCCTATAAAAGGCGCATTTATTGTCCGCTTTTGCTGAAATTTGGGACAGTGAGTTCCCTCTTAAATTTGATCCAGAACGGTCTGCATTTGGATATAGCTGCCATATATTTTCCAAATTCGCTGAAATTTGGGACAGTGAGTTGTGTTACAAGAATATGTATACTTTATAGGGTCGGAAATGGATATTTCGATGTGTTGCAAACGGAATGAAAAAATGAATATACCCCGAGTAAATATCCGTTCGAAATTTTGCAAATTAATGATGTAGGTCTCCAAATTTTGTGCAGATCGGTTACAAGTTGTGTTTGTTGCAGCCTTATAAGTGTAAATCGGGCGATATATATGTATATATATTGGAGCTATATCCAAATTTGAACCGATTTTGGTGAAATCTCGCAGATATGTTAAGTTTACTAGTAAAACAATCCGTGCCAAATTTTGTACAGAATCGGTTTCAAATTGTGTTTGATACAGCCTTATAAGTGTAAATCGGGCGATACATATACATGGTAGCTATATCTAAATCTGAACCGATTTTGATGAAATCTTGCAGATATGTAAATATCAGTCACAAAACAATCCGTGTCACATTTTGCGCAGATCAGTTGAAAATTGTAGCTACTACTACCATTTAAGTGCAAATCGGACTATACATATATATGGGAGCTATATCTAAATCTGAACCGATTTTGATGAAATCTTGCAGATATACTGAAATCGGTAACAAAACAGCCCGTGCCAAATTTTGCGCAGATCGGTTAAAAATTGTAGCTACTACGACTATTTAAGTGGAAATCGGGAGATACCTATATATGGGAGCTATATCTTAATCTGAACCGATTTTTATGAAATCGTGCAGATGTGTTAAAATCAGTAACAAAAAAGCCCGTGACTGATTTTGTACAGATCAGTTGAAAATTGTAGCTACTACTGCCATTTAAGTGTAAATAGGGCGATACATATATATGGGAGCTATATCTAAATCTGAACCGGTTTAGATGAAATCCTGCACATATGTTACCTTCAGTAACAAAACAACTCGAGCCAAATTTTGTGCAGATCAGTTGAAAATTGTAACTACTACGGCCATTTATACGCAAATCGGGAGAAACATATATATGGGAGCTATATATAAATCTGAACCGTTTTGGATGAAATCCTGCGCATAAAGGGTGATTTTTTTGAGGTTAGGATTTTCATGCATTAGTATTTGACAGATCACGTGGGATTTCAGACATGGTGTCAAAGAGAAAGATGCTCAGTATGCTTTGACATTTCATCATGAATAGACTTACTAACGAGCAACGCTTGCAAATCATTGAATTTTATTACCAAAATCAGTGTTCGGTTTGAAATGTGTTCAAATTTTGACAAATTTTGTTCAGCGATGAGGCTCATTTCTGGTTGAATGGCTACGTAAATAAGCAAAATTGCCGCATTTGGAGTGAAGAGCAACCAGAAGCCGTTCAAGAACTGCCTATGCATCCCGAAGAATGCACTGTTTGGTGTGGTTTGTACGCTGGTGGAATCATTGGACCGTATTTTTTCAAAGATGCTGTTGGACGCAACGTTACGGTGAATGGACACATTTCGAACCGAACACTGATCTTGGTAATAAAATTCAATGATTTGCAAGCGTTGCTCGTTAGTAAGTCTATTCATGATGAAATGTCAAAGCATACTGAGCATCTTTCTCGTTGACACCATGTCTGAAATCCCACGTGATCTGTCAAATACTAATGCATGAAAATCCTAACCTCAAAAAAATCACCCTTTATATTACGTTCAGCAACAAAACAACTCGAGGCAAATTTTGTGCAGATCGGTGGAAAATTGTATTTGTTACAGCTTTATAAGTGTAAGTCGGGCGATATATATATATGGGAGCTATATCTAAATCTGAACCGATTTTTACAATAATCAACAGCCTTTGGCCTTGTGCCAAAAAAGTGTCATGTGAAAATTTTCGTAATGATTGAATAACAAATACGACCTGCACTCTGATTACAAGAAAACATGGACTCACAGACGGACAGACGGACATGGCTAAATCGAATCAGAAAGTGATTCTGAGTCGATCGGTATACTTATCAATGGGTCTAGCTCATCGCCTTCTTGGTGGTGTAGGGTATAACCAGTAAGGAAAGGCAAAAGTCGGGCGGTGCTTCGTCTTTAGGCCGAAAAACATGCCTGTATCAAATTTGATGACTATCGGATGAAAACTGCGACCTGTAGTTTGTACACAAATTAACATGGACAGATGGACAGACAGACAGGCGGACAGACAGGCGGACAGACAGGCGGACAGACAGACGAACAGACAAATGGACAGACAGACGGACAGACAGACG
Organism: Stomoxys calcitrans; assembly: GCF_963082655.1. NCBI lineage: Eukaryota > Metazoa > Arthropoda > Insecta > Diptera > Muscidae > Stomoxys > Stomoxys calcitrans. Next base: position 145,099,437 of record NC_081555.1, on the reverse strand, counting down.
GACAGACAGACGGCCAAACAGACGGACAAACAGACGGACAGACAGACAGACAGACGGACAGACAGACGGACAGACAGACAGACGGACAGACAGACGGACAGACAGACGGACAGACAGACGGACAGACAAACGGACAGACAGACGGACAGACAGACGGACAGACAGACGGACAGACAGACAGACGGACAGACAGACAGACGGACAGACAGACAGACAGACAGACAGACAGACGGACAGACAGACGGACAGACAGACAGACGGACAGACAGACGGACAGACAGACGGACAGACAGACGGACAGACAGACGGACAGACAGACGGACAGACAGACGGACAGACGGACAGACAGACAGACAGACAGACGGACAAACAGACAGACGGGCAGACAGACGGGCAGACAGACGGACAGACAGACGGACAGACAGACAGACGGACAGACAGACAGACAGATATAGCTGAATCGAATCAGAAAGTGATTCTTAGTCGACCGTTATACTTATCAAAGGGTCTATCTCCCTTCCTTTTGGCTGTTACAAACAAATTCTCTAAGTTATAATACCCTGTACCCAGTAGTGGTATGGGTTTTAAAAAATGGTATGGCAGCCATATTAAAACTTCTCCCCAAAGAGGTGTTACACCTCGGCACGCCGTTCGGACTCGGCTATAAAAAGGAGGTCCCTTACCACTGAGCTTTAACTTGAATCGGACAGCACTCATTGATATGTGAGAAGTTTGCCCCTGTTCCTTAATGGAATGTTTATGGGCAAATTTGCAAATGCAAGTTACGACTTTCAACCCTAATATAGCTTCCATATAAACCAATCTCCCGATTTGACATCCTGACCCCCTGAAAGCCGCAATTGTTGTCCGATTTGGCTTAAATTTTTCACGTAGAGTTTTGTTATGACTTCCAACAACCGTGCCAAGTGTGATTCAAATTGGCCCATAACCTGGTATAGCTCTCATATATTTCCCGAGTTGCCCACTTAAGTCCTTTGCAAATATTATCCGATTTGGCTTAAATGTTGCACCTAATGTACTGTAATGACTTGCAGCACCCATAGCAAGTTTGTTGCAATTTGGTTTATAACATTATATAGCTCCCCTATAAACCCATCTGACGATAGCATAATACGGCCATTAGAAGCTTCAATTTCTGGCTCATTTGGCAGAAATATGCAATGTACACATATGTACTTTAACTAAGTTCATTTGTACTAAGTTTTAGTAGAATCCATTGTGCGAATTCAATATTCGGCCGGGCCGAACTTAGCACCGTTTCATTTGTTTAACATCTCATGCCAAGTAGAAGGTTAAATTCTCGTTTCCTGGAAAACGATTCTTCACTATGCTACAGAGATGAATTGTGCAGGTTGTTGATGTAAAATATGTTTGCATGCTTAATTAAGAGACAGCCTTGAAAGCTCAAATGGTATGTAGTTACCCTTTTCGTAGGAATGCCTTTTTTAAGGCGAAACTTTTTCATATGACCATTAAACATACTACCAAATGGTGATTGGATGAAAATTCTATGGAAATACTTTTCCCATTGCTAGTGTACGAGTATTTAGATTTCGAGGAAATCTACCATAAAGTGGAAAATTTGCTTCGGTGCATTATCCAGCAGGGAAACACTTTCACATTTTTCAAGATAAAATTCAACAGGTTTGTGTGGAATAATAGTAATTAAAAAAAAGCAGTTCCGAAGTAGTTATTATTTGTGGGAAAAAACTTAAGTTAACGACTAACATTCAACCATCCAAGCATAAAGTGGGGTTAAATTAACGAAATATTGAGCAAAAGTCATATAAAATATAAAAAAGTTTAAATGTGTTAAGTTCGACCGGGCCGAATTTTGGGAACCCACCACCAAGAAATCTGCTACAAATTTATACAAATTAACTTAACTCTTTTTTATACCCCCACCACCGAAGGATGGAATATTCGTTTTGTCATTCCGTTTGCAACACATCGAAATATCCATTTCCGACCCTATCTTCTTATCTTATATATAAAAATCAATTTGTGTTTGTTTGTAGATTTGTTTGTTTGTATGTTCCTTATAGACTCAGAAACGGCTGAATCGATTTTCTTGAAATTTTCACAGATGGTGCACAATGACCCCGTGGTGAAAAAAGGGTACTACACTTTTTGATATCTGAAGGGGGGCGGACCCTCCCCCTTTACCTAATTTTCAGAAACGCCAGATCTCGGAGATGGGTAGTGCGATTCAAGCGAAATTTTGTGTGCTCTCTTATAGTAACTTAAAAATAAAAATTTGGTATCCAAATTTCAGATGGGGTACCTAGGGGGGCTGCCCCACCCTAAAACCTACCAAACATATATTTAGACCAATCACGACAATATGGGACTCAAATTAAAGGTATTTAGGATGAGAAAACGTATCTGATATCCAATTGTCGGACCTAGTGCTAGGAGGACCACCCCAAGCCCCAAAACATCCCTAAACATGGCAATATGGACATATTTACCGACCATGGCAATATGGGACTCAAATGAAAGGTATTTGCGAGTAGAATACGAATCTGATATACAAATGTGGGATCACGTTTCTGGGGGTCCACCCCTTCCCCAAAACACCCCCCAAACTGGACTTTTTTACTTACCATGGGAATATGGGGCTTCAATAAAAGGTATTTGAATGTAGAATACGAATCTGATATCCAAATATGGGACCAAGTATTTGGGGGGTTGCCTCTCACCAAAAACATCCCCCAAAGGGGACAAATTTACGACCATAGCCACATGGGGCTCAAATAAAAGGTTTTTTGGAGTAAAGCACGAATTTGATATCAATATTCGGGAAAAGTGTCTATGGGGCCACCCCACCCCGACAACATCACCCAAATAGTAAGTATTTTCTGACTATTGCAATATGAGGCTCAAGTAAGAGGGTTTTTAGAGTTAAACACGAATCCGATATATATTTTCAAGGCCATCTCACTGAGTGGCCGCCCATCCCCCAAAACCACCCCCAAGCCGGTCATGTTTGCCGACTATGGAAATATGGGGCTCAAATTAAGAGTATGTGGGAGGAGACCACGCATCTGATATCAACATTAGGGGCCAACTGTTTAGCGGACATCCCACCACCATAACAACCCTCAAATAAGACGTATTTGCTCACCAAGACAATTTGGGTCTTAAAGAGAGTGGAACTAAAGTTTTTAGGGCCAATACCCCAAAACGGACATATTTGCTGACTTTTGCAATAAGGAGTTTAAATGAGATTAGAAAACGAATTTGATATCTAATTTTGAGCGCAATGGCAATATGGGGTTCAAATAAATGACATATAGATACATTAGAATAGAGCACGTTGCTGATATATTTTCCGGGCTTAGTGTTTGGGTGACCAACCCAATCGTCAAAACACCCCTAAATCGGGCGTATTTACCCACAATGTCAATGTGGAGCTTAAATAAGGTATTGGGGGTAGAGCAAGAATTGATACCCATTTTCGGGACCAATTTTCTGGGGGTCTACCCTTTGCCCAAAATACCCCACAAACCTTTTTTTTAGTGACCATCGCTATATGGGGCTCAAATGAAGGTATTTGGGAGTAGAACCCCTTTCCCAAAACACCCCCAAAGGGAAAAAATTTGTCGACCATGTCAATATGTGGCTCAAATGAAAGGTATTTGAGATTAGAAAACTAATTTGATAACCTATTTTGGGGCCATGTGTTAGGGGGACGCCTCATCCTGTAAACTCCTCTTAAGCCAATGGCAATATGGGGTTTAAATAAATGGTATTTGATACAAGAGCACGATGCTGATATTTTTTCAGGGCCAAGTATCTGGGGGACCACCTCTCCCCCGAAAACACCATTAAATCATTCACTATTTCACTAAAAGATCTTTAATTGTCGAAAATTAATATTTCAAGTAAACTTTTGTTCCATATAAAGTAAAAGAAGGCGCAGCGGAGCGGGCCCGGGTCAGATAGTATATATAAATAGATTAAATATCTCAGACTTTCTGAAAACTGTGGAAGGGGACCCCTGTTCTCAAATTTGAAAACTTTGTTTATTACAGCATTTTGCATTTTAGTCAAGACACAAAAATATATAAACTTTAAAAATTTGTCTCTTGTTTATGTCATTTCGGGCTTAATTTTCTACCATAGATCATTAAATATTCCAAGGAGCAAGTTTCGTTTATTTCCCTGCAGAAGGAGCAGCATTACATTGTGAAGCCAAAAAATTAAAAAACAGGAAAGACCAAAACTTTTTTTACAAACCAATTTCCAACGATAAGTGTGAAAATGGAAATCAAGTTATGAAGAAGTTTGCATTCGTATCTTCCGCCTCCTGCCTCCCGCCTGCTGCTAGAGCTGCTTATTGCCGCACTTCATGATGGGATTTAACCCAAATAAAGTTTTTTTTTATGTTTCAGTTTCTTTCCTTTACCATGCCCCTCGATATCTATTTGTTTGAAAACAAACTCCAAATTGTTATAACAAGTTAAGGTTAACAAGGATGGAGGGGGGTGCTGGCTAAAGATATTTGGCTGACAAATTTTTAAGGCGAAAATGGTGCTGTTATGGTTATGTTCTCTTCATTTGATGCCCTGCATAGTTGTTGACCTAGCCTAAGGGAATAATGTTGGAAAAATCAAAAACAAAATTTTTGCAAAACTCTTTAGCAGCGGGCATGGGCATGGCTGAGGAGAAAGAAAAAACAAAAGAAAAATTACTTTTACCGAAACAGCAGGCCAACTGTCTGCTGGCGCAATGAAAACAAGTAAGAAGACACTTTATTGGCGTAAGCTTTAACCGACATTTGTCTCATATCAACCTAAAGATACTTTTAGATAAACTGTTAGATACTTTTTTATAGAGAGAGAGAGAGAGAGAGAGAGTGGGAGAGAGAGAAAGCTTTTGGTTTTTGGGACCTGCGCCCTGTCTTGACCCGGCAAAATGTGCACATGTTACATTTTAGCAAAAACATATCCGAAAAAGCTTGGCAAGAGAGCTTCATTTTTTTAGGTTGAGTTTGAGGAAGTTCTCTTTTCTTTTCTTACAGCATACTTTCGGGCAAAACAAATTTTTGTTTTTATATCTATAATGCAGCATAATTTTCGGAGTTGCTGTGAGAGAGGAAGCAGAAAAAGCTCTTTTTTAGGAGTTCGAAAATGTTGATTTTGTGGAAAAACATGTGCGTTTGTCTGGAGTTTTTCATGCTCTTAAATCTAAGGGAGTTTGTTGGGATTTTGTTGGTCTGCTGTTTTTGTGTGTGTTCAGCTCAGCATCATTGTTGAATTTCGAAAATAATTCCTAACATTTTGAGCGTAGAAGTGTAGTGTGCGAGCATTTGTGTGTCGGTCTGTGTCGGTGTTCGACTTTCTTACATTCATTTACGAAGACAGAGTACATCGTTGATGACTGCTGGATGTTGCAAAGGCAACTAGTTTCATTTCAACTGTTGCCCTACAAGCACACGAAAAATTCGACGTGGCGTCCATTACGTGCTTCGAGATAAAAAGTCACAGTGAGAATTTAAAATGAATTAAATCCCATATCGCTAAACGGAATATCAGTGCAGTGATTATTTTACCAAAAAAAAAAAAAAACCTACAGCAAAAAAGAAATAGACGAAAATCTTTGAAAAATATTGCAAGAAATCATGGAAATTTTCTAAGAATTGAAAAAAGAAAAAAATCAAGTTAAAATCTTCCAAAAAAAAAAAGTTTTGTGCGGTAAAGTTTCTTGCTTCCTGGCAAAAGTGTGTCATTTCGTTTTATGTTGGCTTTTTCCATTCCGCTCGCTCTGTTGTTCATCCTTTTTGCCTTGCCTTGTAACATTATTTACAACAATTTACTGTCGGTAACATACTTTTAGGCGTTGTAACCTTATTTCTTCGTTTAAGAGCATAACCACAGGCTCCCACACACACACACACACACAAACACTCAAACTCAAAAACGTATAGAAAAAGCGGCCTAAAAAATATATACTTGTGCTATAATACTACTACGTGTACTACCACTGCCACAATGTTGTTGAATCTAAAAGCCTTAAAGAAAAGATACGCCTAAAAATATGCCGTATTATGCATAACAACATAAATTTTTTGCCAAAATTAAAAAGTGATGCTAGCCAAAATGTTATGGCCACAAAGTTTACTATCGGTCGTTGCTCCCCACAACAACAAAACAAACATATTAAATCTCCTGAATAGGCTTTAAAAAAGAAGGATTATAATTTCAAGTATATATACAAAAAAAAAAGAAAATTCAATCTACATGGCAAAGCAATAAAGAGGAAGAAAAAGAAAAGCCTAAACTAACCTAACCTAATGTGCGGCACTAAAATATGAATTTGTGAGTTTATGGCCCTTAACCAAAACACCCGCTACCGCACACACCCAAACACACACACACATGCTTCGGCTAGTGAAAATATGCTTCAAATATGAATGTGCTTCTTCGTCTCTCTACCTTAAACATTTTATTTCATTCATAAAACACCAAATTGTTTTTATGGAAGGAGTAAAGTTGGGTTTTTAATTTTATTATTGGCATAAATAGTAGATTTCAAGTTTTCCCTTGGGATGCCAAGAAAACTTGAATTTCGTTAAAGGTAGATAAAAAGAAAGTTAAGCTACCATAAAGAAAATTTAAGACTAAATAAAAAAAAAACAAGACGATGTGGAAACTAAGTCCGGAACACATTTCAAAAAATCCTAAATAAAGGCTTTTGAGACTTCATTTCTGTTTTTACAAATATGGAAAAAATATTAAAAACAATCATACACTTAAAGATTATTAAATTAAACTCCAACAAATTTTTTTTAAATTGCAGCTAATGAAATAAAACTATTTTTTCAAAAATTAAATCTTAAAAATTGAAAAATAAATAAAAAAAAAAAAAAATTTCTCCTAAAAGGCTGCAGCAAAATTTGAAACAAGCTATAATCATGAAAGTGTGCTTTAATATTATTTTGAATAAAACAAATCCATAAAAATTTTCAATGAAAAATGCTTTAAAATAAAAATTGGCTGAGAGTTGTTTTTTCAAAAATTATTGACAAACTTAAAAGTGGGAAAAAATTTTTCTTTTTTTTTTAAGGGAAAATTAAAATTTTATCCACAAAAAATGTTTTTTGATCTAAGTATAAGTAAATAAAAACAAGTAAAAGCGTGCTAAGTTCGGCCGGGCCGAATCTTATATACCCTCCACCATGGATCGCATTTGTCGAGTTCTTTTCCCGGCATCTCTTCTTAGGCAAAAAAGGATATAAGAAAAGAGTTGCTCTGCTATTAAAACGATATCAAGATATGGTCCGGTTCGGACCAAAATTAAATTATATGTTGGAGACCTGTGTAAAATTTCAGCCAATTCATATAAAATTGCGCCCATTGGGGCTCACGAAGTAAAATAGAGAGAGCGATTTATATGGGATCTGTATCGGGCTATAGACCGATTCAGACCATAATAAACACGTTTGTTGATGGTCATGAGAGGATCCGTCGTACAAAATTTCAGGCATATCGGATAATAATTGCGACCTCTGGGGGTCAAGAAGTCAAGATCCCAGATCGGTTTATATAGCAGCTATATCATGTTATGAACCGATTTGTACCTTATTTGACACAGTTGTTGAAAGTAAAAAAAAAATACGTCATGCAAAATTTCAGCCAAATCGGATAGGAATTGTGCCCTCTAGAAGCTCAAGAAGTCAAATCCCTAGATCTGTTTATATGACAGCTATATCAGGATATGGACCGATTTGAACCATACTTGGCACAGTTGTTGAATATAATAAGAAAACACGTCGTGCGAAATTCCATTCCAATCGGATAAGAATTGCGTCCTCTAGAGGCTCAAGAAGTCAAGACCCAAGATCGGTTTATATGGCAGCTATATCAGGTTATGGACCGATTTGAACCATACTTAGTACAGTTGTTGGATATAATAACAAAACACGTCGTGCAAAATTTCATTTCAATCAGATAAGAATTGCGCACTCTAGAGGCTCAAGAAGTCAAGACCCAAGATCGGTTTATATGGCAGCTATATCAGGTTATGAACCGATTTGAACCATACTTGGCACAGTTGTTGGATATAATAACAAAACACGTCGTGCAAAATTTCATTCTGATCGGATAAGAATTGCGCACGCTAGAGGCTCAAGAAGTCAAGACCCAAGATCGGTTTATATGGCAGCTATATCAGGTTATGGACCGATTTTAACTATACTTGGCACAGTTGTTGGATATCATAGCAAAACACGTCGTGCAAAATTTCATCCCAATCGGATAAGAACTGCGCACGCTAGAGGCTCAAGAAGTCAAGACCCAAGATCGGTTTATATGGCAGCTATATCAAAACATGGACCGATATGGCCCATTTACAATACCAACCGACCTACACTAATAAGAAGTATTTGAGCAAAATTTCAAGCGGCTAGCTTTACTCCTTCGGAAGTTAGCGTGCTTTCGACAGACAGACGGACGGACGGACGGACGGACGGACGGACGGACGGACAGACGGACGGACATGGCTAGATCGACATAAAATGTTACGACGATCAAGAATATATATACTTTATGGGGTCTCAGACGAATATTTCGAGTAGTTACAAACAGAATGACGAAATTAGTGTACCCCCCATCTTATGGTGGAGGGTATAAAAACAAGTAAAACCATACTAAGTTCTTTGCCCGATAACTCTTTTTGCTGGCAAACAAAAGTTAATGGATAAGTATTGCCATGCTATTGGAGCTATACCAAGTTTTGAACCCATTGGGACTATTCCTGATTTAGCTGTTGAAGACTAAAGTGGAAGTCATTGTGCAAAATTTCAGCTTAATCGGATATGAATTGCGCCCTATAGCGGCTATAGAAGTAAAATAGGGAGAGCTGATTTTATGGAAGCTATATCGGGTTATGGACCGATGCAAACCATATTTGGCAAGTATATTGAAGGTCATGGAAGAAGCTGCACAAAATGTTAGGTAAATCGGATATGAAGTGCTACCTCTAGATGTTTGAAAAGCATAATCAGGAGATCGTTTAATATGGGAGCTTTATCAGGTTATTAATTTCTTTGGACCATACTTGGCACAGTTGTTGAAAGTCGAAGCAAACTACTTCTGCAAAATTTCAGCCAAATGGGATAATAATTGCTCCCTCTGGTGGCTCAAGAAGTTAGAAATTAAAACTTCTAGGCCCCGAACAAAGATGATCGCGAAACCGGTTTACATAAGAGCTATATGAGGTTACAGATTGACTTGGACCGTACTAGGCACAATTGTTGAAAATCATAACAGAACACAACATGCAAAATGTCAGCCAAATCAGGCAAAAATTTCGACTTTCAGGGGCTCAAGAAGTCAAATAGGGAGATCGGTTTATATGAGAGCTATATCTAAATCTGAAACGATATGGCCAATTTGCAATCCTCAACGACCTACAACAATGTTTAGTATCTGTGCAAAATTTCAAGAGGCAGCTTTACGCATTTGACCCTTATCGTCTTATGATATAATCGATGTATACAAAATGAGTTTCAAAACTATGGGCAAAAAAAATCGTGGGTTATCCCGCCGTATTTCGCTTAAAATGTACCCTAATTAACTCAGTTTGTATTTCAATTATTTTGTAGCAATCAAATCGGGAATTGATTGAGGTCTAAGTGGTCTCAAAAATTCATATCGGGATATTGGTACTTAGGAGGGCCTATATCGACATATTGACCGGATTCGGATAAAACTTCGCACTGATGTTATAAGTCATATGATATATTTTTTGGTAAAATTTTAATCAAATCTGGTAAAAATTTGGGCCTATAGGGGCAGAAGAATACAAATCCGGGGATCGGTGTATATGACGACTGTATCAGTTTATAGACCGCTTAGGATCGTACTTAGAGTGTATGTTGGAAGTAATAATACTAGACTTTGTTCCAAATTTCAGCCAAATGGGATGAAAATTTAGGCTTCTGGGTGCACAAAAAGTCAAAATCAGTTTATATGGGGGCTATATCAGTTTTTAGAAGGCCACCGTAGCACAGAGGTTAGCATGTCCGCCTATAACGCTGAACGCCTGGATTCGAATCCTGGCGAGACCATCAGAAACAATTTTCAGCTGTGGTTTTCCCCTCCTAATGCTGGCAAACTTTTGTGAGGTACTATGCCATGTAAAACTTCTCTCCAAAGAGGTGTCGGACTGCGGCACGTCGTTCGGACTCGGCTATAAAAAGGAGGCCCCTTATCATTGAGCTTAAAACTTCAATCGGACTGCACTCATTGATATGTGAGAAGTTTGCCGTGTTCCTTAGTGGAATGTTCATGGGCAAAATTTGCAATTTGCAACATCAGTTTATAGACCGATATAACAATAAACTTTGGTCTAAATCTCAGCTATTCGTTGAGTTAAAAGGGTTCCTGAAAATCTAGAAGTAAATAAATCCCCGGACCCGGATGGCATATCAACACTTGTCTTACGCAAGTGTTCTTCGACGCTCGCTCGTCCATTACCCAACCTTTTCAACCTTGCCTACCGTGCGGGAGTCTTCCACGCACGTTTGAAGGTTACGAACGTCCAGCCAATACCCAAGAAGGGTGAGGCAAACAACCCGTCGAATTATCGCCCAATTGCGATATGCTCCGCTCTTTATAAGGTCATGGAGAGGATGGTTAATCACCATCTTGTGAGGTATTTAGAGTCTAATGGCCTTCTTAGCGACCAACAGTATGGGTTCCGCAGAAATCGCTCTACGGGCGACCTCAAGGCAGTTCTGTCGGAACATTGGAGTCGCTCAATCCACCAGTTTGGTGAGAGTAAGGTTGTGCCTCTAGATATCTCCAAGGCATTTGATAGGGTCTGTCACGGTGCACTACTATCAAAGCTTGTCGCTTGGCTTCGTTCGATTTATTTCGAGCTTTCTCAGAGATCACACTATTCGATTCATTATAGATGGGTTCTCATCGAATCAGCATAAATTGATCGCAGGTGTACTCCAGGGCTTTCTCTTTCTCCATCTCTTTTTCTAATTTTCATCAACGATCTATTGGGTCAGACATCGAATCCGATCTACTCATTTGCGGATGACAATAATCTCTGTCATTCGTACTCATTCGACCATAGGCCGAGTGTTCGAGAGATTGAGGACAAGAGGCGGGTTATAGACGATACACTCTATCAGGATTTGCTGGCCATTTCGAATGAATCGAATAGATTTAAATGCTTGGAAGACTCAGTGCTGCTTATTGTCACACAAACGATTCGCTGATCCATTACGATCATCTTTGTCTATTAACGGTGTAGATGTTCAGCAATCAGAAGCTCTTGATGTTCTGGACTTGAAAATAGAAAGTGATGTCCCTTGGGCTAGACATATATTTGAACTGTCGAAAGAAGCATTCAAGTGTTTAGGCTTCCTTAAACGGTGTAAGAATTATTTCACTCCTTCTGATCTTCTTAACCTCTACACCACTTTCAGAAGGCCGAAAACGGAGTACAACTCACATGTATGGGCTGGAGCTTCAAAATCATCCCTGGAGCTACTGGACCGTGTGCAGAGGAGAACGATGGCGTTGATTGGGGACAGTGGGGTATCCAACTCTATTGCCTCCCTTCATCATCGTCGCAATGTGGGTTGCTTGGCGCTGTTCTGTCGGTACTTTCATGGTGTATGTCTTCTTATTCCTGATGTAAGGATGTGTGTCAGGGATTCCAGGAATTCACACCCGTTTGTAATTGATTGGCCAGCGGACCACACAATGCATTATAGAGAGAATTTTTATTTCGCCTGAACCGTTCGTATGTGGAATCGACTTCCGGCTAATGTTATTCCCACCCACTTTGACATCCAAAGATTTATGACAAATATCAAAAAGCACTACATTCTTTCGAGTGGGGTACCTAGGGGGGCCGCCCCACTCCAAAAACCTACCGAATATGTATATTGACCAATCACAACAATATGGGACTCAAATGAAAGGTATTTAAGATTAGAAAACGTATCTGATATCCAATTGGCGGACCAATTGTTTGGGGGACCACCCCAAGCCCCAAAACCCCACTAAATCGGGCACATTTACCCACCATGACAATATGGTATTTGCGAGCAGAATAGGAATCTGATATCCAAATGTGGGACCAAGTATCTGGGGGTCCATCCAAAATACTCTCAAATAGGACTTATTTACTGACCCTGACAATATGGGGCTCAAATGAAAGGTATTTGAGAGAAAAATACGAATGTGATATCAAATGTGGGACCAAGTGTTTGTGGGGCCGCCCCTCCCTAAAAACACTCTCCAAGAGGACTATAGCATTACGTCCATATCAATATGAGTCTCATATGAAAGGTCTTTGGGAGTGAAGCAAGAATCTGATAGAAATATTCGAGAAAAGTGTCTATGGGGTCATCCCATCCCCATAACATCAACCAAATAGGTTGTATTTGCTGACCATTGCAATATGGGGCTCAAATAAGAGGTTTTTTTTATAGTATAACACGAATAGGAGATATATTTTCAGGACCAAGTCAATGAGTGGCCGCCCCATCCCCCAAAACACCCTCCAAACCGGACATGTTTGCCGACTATGGAAATATGGGGCTCAAATGAAAAGTATTTGGGACCATGAATGTGATTTCAACATTCGGTTCCAGCTGTCTAAGGAACGTCCCACCCCCATAACAACCCCCAATAGAAGACATTTGCTCACCTCGACACTTTGGATCTTAAAGAGAGTGGAACTTGATATTTATAGTTTTTAGGGCCCATACTCTAAACCGGACATATTTGCAGACTTTTGCAATAAGAGATTTGAGATTAGACAACGAATATGATATTCAATTTTGAGGCCAATGGCAATATGGGGTTCAATTAAATGATATTTGAAAGTAGAGCACGATGCTGATTTATTTTTAGGGCTAAGTGTTTGGCTGACCACTTGGCTCCCTAAATCGGACATATTTACCGACCATGTCAATGTGGGGCTCAAATGAATGGTATTGGGGAGTGGAGCACGAAATTGGCACACACTTTCGGGAGCAATTCTTTGGGCTTTTACCCCTTTCCCGAAACACCCACTATCAGCAATTATTTACTGACCATCGCAATATGGGGCTAAAACAAAGGATACGAATCTGATATTCAAATCTTGGACCATGTATTTGGGGCACCGTCACTTCCCCAAACCATTCCCAAACGACTAAAAATTTACCGACTATGGCCATATGTATCTCAAAAATAAGGTGCTGGAGATTAGAAAACCAATTTGATAACCAATTTTTCGGCCAAGTGTTTGGAGACGCCTCATCCCATAAACTTCCCTTAATCCTATGGCAATATGAGGTTTAAACCAATGGTATTTGAGAGTAGAGCACGATGCTTATATAAAGGGTGATTTTTTTGAGGTTAGGATTTTCATGCATTAGTATTTGACAGATCACGTGGGATTTCAGACATGGTGTCAAAGAGAAAAATGCTCAGTATGCTTTGACATTTCATCATGAATAGACTTACTAACGAGCAACGCTTGCAAATCATTGAATTTTATTACCAAAATCAGTGTTCGGTTCGAAATGTGTTCATTCACCGTAACGTTGCGTCCAACAGCATCTTTGAAAAAATACGGTCCAATGATTCCACCAGCGTACAAACCACACCAAACAGTGCATTTTTCGGGATGCATGGGCAGTTCTTGAACGGCTTCTGGTTGCTCTTCACTCCAAATGCGGCAATTTTGCTTATTTACGTAGCCATTCAACCAGAAATGAGCCTCATCGCTGAACAAAATTTGTCAAAATTTGAACACATTTCGAACCGAACACTGATTTTGGTAATAAAATTCAATGATTTGCAAGCGTTGCTCGTTAGTAAGTCTATTCATGATGAAATGTCAAAGCATACTGAGCATCTTTCTCTTTGACACCATGTCTGAAATCCCACGTGATCTGTCAAATACTAATGCATGAAAATCCTAACCTCAAAAAAAACACCCATTATAATTTAATTGTGGTCCAAACCGGACCATATCTTGATATCGTTCTAATAGCAGAGCAAATCTTTTCTTATATCCTGTTTTGCCTAAGAAGAGATGCCGGGAAAAGAAATCGACAAAAGCTATCCATGGTGGAGGGTATATAAGATTCGGCCCGGCCGAACTTAGCACGCTTTTACTTGTTTAGTATAACACGAGTGGCCGCCCCATCTCCCCAAGCCACCCTCCAAACCGGATATATTTGCCGACAATGGAAAAATGGGGCTCAAATGAAAAGTATTTGGGACCATGAATGTGATTTCAACATTCACTACCAACTGTCTAAGGAACGACCCACCCCCATAACAACCCCCCCAATAGGAGGCACTTGCTCACCTCGAATCTTTGGATCCTAAAGAGAGTGGAGCTTGATATTTATAGTTTTTAGGGCCCATACTCCAAACCGGACATATTTGCTTACACTTGCAATAAGGGGTTTAAATGAAAGGCATTTGGGATTAGATAACGAATATGGTATCCAATTTGAGGTCAATGGCAGTATGGGGTTCATTTAAATGATATTTGAAAGTAGAGCACGATATTGATTTATTTTTTTCAGGGCTAAGTGTTTGGCTAATCACCCGGCTCCCTAAATCGGACATATTTACCGACCATATCAATGTGGGACTCAAATGAATGATATTGGGCACACATTTTCGGGAGCAATTCTTTGGGCTTTTACCCCTTTCCCAAAACACCCACTATCAGCAATTATTTACTGACCATCGCAATATGGAGCTAAAACAAAGGATACGAATCTGATATTCAAATCTTGGACCATGTATTTGGGGCACCGCCCCTTCCCCAAACGACTCCCAAAAGAGTAAAAATTTACCGACCATGGCCATATGTATCTCAAATATAAGGTGATGGAGATTAGAAAACCAATTCTTCGGCCAAGTGTTTGGTGACGCCTCATCCCATAAACTTCCCTTAATCCTATGACAATATAAGGTTTAAATAAATGGTATTTGAGAGTAGAGCACGATGCTTATATATTTGTTTTCAGAGCTTAGTGCCTAGGGAACCACCTGGGGTTTTAGGTTTAACATTGGAAATAAATAGGCTATGAACTATAGACCCGACAAATCGGTGGTGTGAGAGGAACTCAGGGGTACTAAGGACAATATAAGCTACTTTAGAAACGCATGGCGAAGGCGTGTTGTCTGTGATCATTGGCAAAATTTGCAATTTGCAATCAATTAAATCCCTCAATTTCTAGTCATATTCATTATCATGGTCAATAGCTCTACTCACTACCCTTTGGGAGATATTTCTTTGAAATTTGAACCATTTACAATTGCTAGAAAATAGTTAAAATTTCGAATACAATAGAATTGTTTGCAACTTTCTTTCTTCTTAATTTGTGTTAATTGCATTTAAGCGTCTGTTCATATTTAATTATTAAATGCTTTAGGATGTAGACGTTATTCAAAGAAAAATCATTTAACAGCAATTCTTGGAAAATCTAAAAGCTCTTAATATTTCAGTAGTAAGAATGAAAAACAACCGTTTCCAAAATGGCTTGCCCAAGATGTTTAAATAGACAAAAGTGAACAAAGTTTTAACATAAATTTAGCTTGGAAAGGTAATATCTTCAGGGAAATATTTTCAATAGAAGTAAAGAATTATTTCAATATTATAGCGCTTCAATTATACAGAGTTGGAAAAGTAATTAATGTTATTTCACTTCAAGTTATTGAAGTTTTGTTTGCATATATTTACTTGAATGGATTCGGAAACAGAAGTAAAAATCCATAACTTTGGTATTTGATTTAAATTGTGCTGCAAGTACGGATAAATAATCCCGAAATATAAAAGGCAAACCTCTAATAAACAAATATTTTGTATTATAAATATTGACTTAAAATTTTAGGAATCAAAAATTGTACTTGGCACAGTAATAGATAGTCTTACAAGAACAGACGTTAAAAATTTTAGTTAAATCGGACAATAAATGCGGCTTCTAGTGCCTCAAGGTGTCAAATTGGGAAGAAGGTACTAAGAACACTTCATGGAAATTTCAACCAAATCCGATAACAATTGCGGCTTCTAGGGACTCAAGATGTCAAATAAAAAAAAAAAACCTTATATGGGGCCTTTATCCAAATTTGACCCGATATGGCAATCCCGAACGACTTACATAAAGAAGAAGTCTCTGACAAAAATTTCGAGTGGATATCTTTATTTGTTCGACCGCAATAGTGATTTCCACAAACGGACGGGCAGATGGCTAGATTTTATAGGATCGCAGTTCAATATTTCGAATTGTTACAAACGGAATGAGTGGATAAGTATTCGCCCCATCCTATAGCTGTAGGTATAAAAAGAGTGTAACCTTGTCGTACGCCTTTGGGAGTTGGCATTATAAAGGAGTTACTTTATTACTGTGCTTAATATTGAATCGTATTTAACTCATTGATATGGAAATAGTTTGCATCACATTCCTCAATGAAATATTCGTTGAAAATTTAGATATGCAATGCTCAGTGTCATTTGGTTAGGCTAGGTTGAAAAGAGGGTGCGGATATTAATACGCCCCATGCCACTATGGGCATACACCGAAGTCAGCAATCGGCTTGTTATGCACTCTAAATACTAAATAAAGACTAAACAAGTAAAAAGGCGTTAAGTTCGACCGGGCCGAAATTTGGACACCCACCACCTCGGGTATATATGTAAACCACCTTTCATCAAAATCCGGTGAAAATTGCATACCTTATGTCCCATAGCAGTTATATCGAAATATGATCCGATTTGGACCAAGTACTAATAAGAACAAGTCTTTGTTCAATTCTGTATAACAAAATATTGGTCTTTTCAGTAGCTATATCTAAAAAAAAAACCAATCTGAACCATATACAACATGGATGTCGAAAAGCCTAACATAAGTCAATGTGTCAAATTTCAGTTAAATCGGACCAAAAATTTAAATCGAGATATCAGTCTATATGGTATCAACATGCAAATCTTGATCGATCTAGACCAAATGTCAGAACTATATGGAGGGGCTTAACTTAACTCTCTGTCCCAAATTTTGGCAACATCGGACAATAAATGCGCTTTTTATGACCCCAAAACCTAAAACCGAGAGATGGGTCTATATGGCAGCTATATCCAAATCTGGACCGATCTGTACCAAATTGACGAAGGATGTCGAAAGGCCTAAGACAACTCACTGTCCCAAATTTCAGCAAAATCGGATAATAAATGTGGCTTTTATTGGTCTAAGACCCTAAATCGGAGGATCGGTCTATATGGCAGCTATATCCAAATCTGGACCGATCTGAGCCGAATTGACGAAGGATGTCGAAGGGGCTAAGACAACTCACTGTCCCAAATTTCAGCGGAATCGGATAATAAATGTGGCTTTTATGGGCCTAAGACCCTAAATCGGCGGATCGGTCTATATGGCAGCTATATCCAAATCTGGGCTGATCTGTACCAAATTGACGAAGGATGTCGAAAGGCCTAAGACAACTCACTGTCCCAAATTTCAGCAAAATCGGATAATAAATGTGGCTTTTATGGGCCTAAGACCCTAAATCGGAGGATCGGTCTATATGGGGGCTATATCAAGATATAATCCGATATAGCCCATCTTCGAACTTAACCTGCTTATGGACAAAAAAAGAATCTGTGCAAAATTTCAGCTCAATATCTCTATTTTTAAAGACTGTAGCGTGATTTCAACAGACAGACGGACAGACGGACAGACGGACGGACATGGCTAGATCGTCTTAGATTTTTACGCTGATCAAGAATATATATACTTTATAGGGTCGGAAATGGATATTTCGATGTGTTGCAAACGAAATGACAAAATGAATATACCCCCATCCTTCGGTGGTGGGTATAAAAAGCGCATTTATTTTCCGATTTCGCCGAAATTTGCGACAGTGAGTTGCGTTAGGTTCTTCGATATTTTTTTGTAACTTGGACCAAATCGGTCCAGATTTGGATATAGCTGCCATATAGGCCGATCTCTCGATTTAAGGTTTTGGGCCCATAAAAGGCGCATTCATTGTCCGATGTCACCGAAATTTGGGACAGTGAATTGCGTTAGGCTCTTCGACATTTTTCTGCAACTTGGCCAAAATCGGTCCAGATTTGGATATAGCTGCCATATAGACCGATATCTCGTTTTAAAGTCATTGCCTCATAAAAGGCGCATTTATAATCCGATTTCACTGACATTTGACACAGTGACTTATGTTAGGCTTTTCGACATCCGTGTCGTATATGGTTCAGATGGTTTTATTTTTAGTTATAGCTTCTTAAAAGACCAATATTTTGTGATACACAATTGAACAATGATATGTACTTATAAGTATTTGGTCCAAATCGGAACAAATTTCGATATAACTGCTATGGGACATAAGGTATGCAATTTTCACTGGATGTTGATTAAAAGGGGGTTTACATATGTACCCGAGGTGCTGGGTATCCAAACTTCGGCCCGGCCGAACTTAACGCCTTTTTACTTGTTGGTGGTTACTTTTAGTATTTAGAGAGGGCGTATTAAAATCCCCAACCTCTTTTCAACCTAACCTAGACACAATTTCCTCCAAAATCCCCCGACGAGCACTTATAAGTGCCAACCTCTTTGGGACCACGTTGTTTGTGGGAGAGTTTCACAATTATTTGTGAGGTTTCCACACCTGTCACTGTCATTCACAAAGTTATAAAACTCTGTACCTACACCACAGCAGTGGTGCCGACAATACCAACAATTGTGAGACAATTGCAAGGAAAAACTTAAACCATGCCAAACATCACAAAGATTTAAACTGACAATTGAAAAAAAAAAAAATAATAATGACTCTGCCAACGCATGGCCAGTTTGATTTATAATCCCCCAAAAGCTACGACAAGTGAACATATCCGGCTAATGGCATCTATTGGTTTGACACTTTTCAGCGTTAATGATACTGAGTGTGGGGAAGCTGCACTTCAACGGCCTTTTTGTGTCACAACAGCATTTTGTACTGAATTCACAAATAATAGACAAGCAACCAACATCAGTGGGACCATCAGTGTGCCAGTGGCTGCAGGAAGCGTAGCTAGAGTGTGTGCGTTGTTTTTTTTTTGTATTCTTGGTTGGAAGTACCAAAGGCACACGGATAGACATCTAAGGGAATGTGACAAACGTGAACGTGCTCTTTATGGCAATACGTGTTATTTGACATTTTGCATTCACCACCAACTTTAACAGAAAAAGTGAGAGGCTGAGGTATAGGTGTGCGTGTGCGTGTGGGTGTGTGGTAGTAACACTGCATACGTTTTGCTAGATGGTGCGTATGACTTATCTAGGAAACGGATGTTCTATGACAATTGCATGAACCTTGTATTAACCTCTGCTTGGGGCGGATGTTACAAAACTGTTACAAAAATCTTTGGTGGATTTGGTTAGAAGACTTTAAGCAAATCTTTAACGGATTTTTGTAAAAAGACCACCAATTGAAGTGTTTTTTTTTTTTTTTTTTTTAATTTCAAGTCCTGCATTAAGTGCGTGTACAAGTGTTTCAAAACAAGTGAAAACGTGCATTGCAGGGCATCACAAATCAAAAACTCAAATGGAAAACAGCATCTTATCAAAATAAATAAAAAACGCAAAACCATTTTATGGCCAATCAAAATGTACTGAAGCATCAGCCACATGAATTGAAGTACATAATCCCCCCCCCCCCCCTCCCCCTCCCTTTTTGATAGAATTCAGGAAGCTTGCAAGGGGCAAAAACCAAAAGGCTCATAAAATCCAACTTATTGTTTAACCTTCTTTTTCTTAAGGCTCCCTTTGGTGCCCTTTTATTCATTCCAGACCAACACAAAAACAAAAACATCAACGAATTTCGAAAAAAACAACAACAAAAAGCGAGGCAAGCCCAACAGCCACGCAGAAGGTAAAAAAAGTATGAAAAAGTGAATTTTGTAGTCTGACTCGAAATGAAATTGAATTGCAAAAACGTAAAAGAAAATTAAATAATATCTAGAAAGTGTATTAAAAGCATTTGTCTGCAACGTGACTTTGGTGGGGCGTTGAATTTCGGTGTTTCACAACCCTCTCCCCAGCTAAAGAAACAGTGAAGATAATGTTTGCAAGTCAAGACAAAAAATAAAGACAAAGTGGATAATAAAGGAGAAAAAAACGTAGTCACAGCATTAACAAAAAAGTTGGAAAATAAAAAAAAAATAAGAAAAACTTCAAAGTGATAAAGAAAAAACAACAAAAAAAGGGAAAACTTAAAAAAAAATTAAAGGAAAAAAATTCACCCAAAAACTTAAGGAAGAACCCTACTTTTTCGAAAAAATAAATGGGAGAACCGCAAATTTTTTAAAACTTTGGAAAAATTAATAAGAAAATATTAAAAAAAATCCAAAATATATTTGCGAGCGAAAATATATAAAATAAGTTGAACATATAAAGGAAACAAAGAAAAAAAATTAAAAATTTCAAAAAAAAATTAAAAATTTCAAAAACAAATAAAGAGCTTTGAACATATGAAGGAAACTAAAGGAAATATAAGGTAAACAAAATTTTTAACTTTCTCAAAAATCCAAAAATATGTAAAAATAGTCTCAAAAAATCCAAAAAACGAAAACGAAATCTTGAAAATATTAAACAGCTTAAATGTGGAAAATGTTTTCTAAAAACAAGACCATCAGATTATTGAAATAAATTTAAAAAAAAAAAAATAAATTAATTAATAAACGCGACAAATAATATTCCACTTTTAAACCAAGAAAAATAATCCTGAAAAACTTTTAAAAATAACTAAAACATTGATCATTAAAAAAATATAAAAAAAATATTTTTAAAAATTTTGAAGAAGGGTTAAATGAACAAAAAAATACGCAGAAATTCAACAAAAATTGCAAAAAAAATTTTAAAAAATTTTTTTGTTTTCGTGAGTGTTTAATAACAATGAGAACCTATTAAAACTGGTGAAAAAATGGATCATTAACAAAAAAAATTTAATTTTCACTCAAAAACAAAAAAAAAAAAGAAAATCCCAGAAAATTTTAAAAATCCCAGAAATTGTGAAAAACAAAACAATAAAAAAATAAATAAATAAAATAAATAAAGTGCATAATGCTAAAGAAAACCCAGTAAAGTTGAACAAAAATACAAACACCAAAGAAATCTAAAATGCCAGAAAAAATATGTTAAAAAAATCTCAGAAAAAAATCTGAAAAATCAAAAATAAAATTTCCAAAGCAAAGAAAAAACTTGTTTAACCCGAAAAAAATCAACAAATTCTGTATAGATTAAAAAATAACAAAACTAACCAAAAGTAAAGTGTTTCCCCTTACAAAAAAAAAAAAAAAAGAAATGCCCAAACTGTGTCTATAGTTCAACTCCAATGTGCTGTTAACGAATCGTGTCATATATTTGTTGTGGATTTCTATACCTAAACAAACATTCATTCATCTTTAACTCGAGCAACAACACCAAAAGGTAGGTACAAAAAAAGAAACAAATAAAAAGGCATTAAGTTCGGCAGGGCCGAACTTTGGATACCCACCACCTCGGATGTATATGTAAATCCCACTTCATGACAATCCGGTGAAAATTGGATTCACTTTTCAATTTTGTAGAACAAAATATTGGTCTTTTTGGCAGATATATCCAATTATAAACCGATCTGAACCAAATAAAGTCGGATATCGTGAGGCTCAGAAAAACCCACTGTTTCAAATTTCAGTGAAATCGGGTAATGAATAAAGCTTTTATGGGCTTCAGTCCCCTTATCGGCAGATCGGTCTATATGGCAGCTGTATCTAAATATGGTTCGATCTTCGCACTATTCCAAATTTCAACTAAATCGGTTAAAAAATAAAGCTTTTATGGGCTTCAGACCCTTAATCGGGAGATCGGTCTATATGGTAGCTATATCTTCATATACTCCGATCTGAACCATATTTAGTTCAGATGCCGGGAGGCCTAAAATAACCCACTGTTTCAAATTTCAGCGCAATCGGGTAATAAATAAAGCTTTTATAGGCTCCAGACCCTTTATCGGCAGATCGGTCTATATCTAAATGTAGTTCGATCTAGACCATATTTGGGTCGAATGGTGGGAGGCTTCAAACTGCGCATTATTCCAAATTTAAACGAAATCGGTTAAAAAACAAGTAAAAAGGTGTTAAGTTCGGCCGGGCCGAACTTTGGATACCCACCATCTCGGGAATATATGTAAACCATCTTTCATCAAAATTAAAATTTCATACCTTATGTCCCATATCAGTTATATCAAAATAAGTTCCGAGTTGGACCATATACTAATAAGTACACTAGCTATATCTAAAAATAAACCTTTCTGAACTATATACGACACCGATGTCGAAAAACCTAACATAAGTTACTGTGTCAAATTTCAGTGAAATCGGATTATATATGCGCTTTTTATGGGACCAAGACTTTAAATCGAGATATCGGTCTACATGGCAGCTATATTCAAATCTGGACCGATCTGGGCAAAATTGAAGAAGGACGTCGAAGAGCCTAACCAAACTCACTGTCTAAAATTTCAGCGACATCGGACAATAAATGCGACTTTTATGGCCCCAGAACCTAAAACCTAGATATCGGTCTATATGGCAGATATATCCAAATCTGGACCGATCTTAACAAAGGATATCGATGCGCCTTACACAATTCACTGTCCCGAATTTCAGCAAAATTGGATAATAAATGTGGCTTTTGTGGGCCTAAGACCCTAAACCGGAGGATCGGTCTATATGGCAGCTATATCCAAATCTAAACCGATTTGAGCCAAATTGACGAAGGATGTCGAAGGATCTAACGCAACTCATTGTCTAAAATTTCAGCAAAATCAGATAATAATTGAGGTTTTTATGGGCCTAAGACCATAAATCGGAGGATCGGTCTATATGACTGCTATATCCAAATGTAAACCGATCTGAGCCAAATTGACGAAGGATGTCAAAGGGCCTAACACAACTCACCGTCCCAAATTTCAACAAAATCGGATACTAGATGTAGCTTTTATGGGCCTAAGACCCTAAATCGGCGGATCGGTCTATATGGCAGCTATATCCAAATCTGGACCGATTTAAACCAAATTGACAAAGGATATCGAAGGGCTTAACATTACTCACTCTCCCAAATTTCGGCAAAATCGGATAATAAATGTGGCTTTTATGGGCCTAAGACCCATAATCGGTGGATCAGTCTATATGGGGGTTATATGAAGATAAAGTCCGATATAGCCCATCTTCGAACTTAACCTGCTTATGGAGAAAAAGAGAATCTGTGCAAAGTTTCAGCTCAATATCGGACATGTCTACTTAGACTTTTACGCTGATCAAGAATATATATACTTTATAGGGTCGGAAATGGATATTTCGATGTGTTGTAAACGGAATGACAAAATGAATATACCCATATCCTATGGTGGAGGGTATAAAAAGGATAAAAGTAAAGATTTGATCTGCTATTAGAGCGATATCAAGATATGGTCCGATTTGGACCACAATTAAATTTTATGTTAGAGACCTGTGTTAAATGTCAGCCAATTCGAATAAGAATTGCGCCCTTTGGGGGCTCAAGAAGTAAAATAGAAGCTCAAGAAGTCAAGACCCAAGATCGGTTCATGGCAGCTATATCAGGTTATAGACCGATTTCAATCCAATTTAGCACAGTTATTGAAAGTCATAATAAAATATGTCATTCAAAATTTTAGCCAAATCAGATAGGAATTGCGGCCTCTAGCGGCTTAAGAAGTCAAGATCCAAGATCGGTTTATATGACAGCTATACCATATTATGAACCGATTTGAATCATACTTAACAAAGTTGTTGGAATTGTACCAAAACACTACGTGCAAAGTTTCAGTCAAATCGGAAGAGAATATAGCCCTCTAGAGGCTCAAGAAGTCAAGACCCAAGATCGGTTTATATGGCAGCTATATCCAAACGTGGACCGATATGGCCCATTTACAATCCCAACCGACCTACACTAATAAAAAGTATTAATGCAAAATTTCAAGCGGCTAGCTTTACTCCTTTGAAAGTTAGCGTGCTTTCGACAGACAGACGGATGGACATGGCTAAATCGACCTAAAATGTCACGACGATCAGGAATACATATACTTTTTAGGGTTCCCCGATGAATATTTCTAGTAGTTACAAACAGAATGACGGAATTAGTATACCCCCATCCCATGGTGGAGGGTATAATAAAGTTTTTATGGGCATTCGTTCCTTTATCGGAAAATCGGTCTATATACCAGCTATATCCAAATATGGTCCGATTTGGCCCGTGCAACAACTTAACCAGCGTGCATCAAAAAGACGTATCGGTGCCAAATTTCCGCTCAATATCCCAATTTTTAAAGGCTGTAGAGTGATTAAAACAGACGGAGGGACAGATACACGGACATTGTTAAATCGTCTTAGAGTTTTACGACGATCCGAAATTCTTCTACCTTGTAGGGTCGGAAATTGTTATTTCGATGTGTTGCAAACGGAATGATCAAACGAATATACCCCCTATCCTACGGTGGTGGGTATGAAAAAAGGTTAAACAACATTTTACATAATTAATTATCCTTTAGAAATATTTGGCAATACATATACAAAACCCCATGCATATATGCCAAAAGTAAGGAAGAAGGGAAGAAAGGAGACAGCAAGGTTTAAGTCATTGTAGTTAATGATTGTTTATTTTTGTTAACTCAAAGCAGTAGCAAAGGGGGAGCAACCATAACCCCTAGCCTAAAACAGCTCAGCTAAGTAGAAGGCAAAAAGTCGTAACAAATAAAGGGGGGGATAGATACACTTTCTAATTAATGACATTACAAGTTGGTTTGTCTGATTTGTTGTCGTTCATATTTAAAGCCTAAATTAAAGTTTTCTTGTTCAAAAGGGGCGAAAGAAATGTCAATAAAACAAAAGGGTCCTGGCCAGGTTAGACCCTAAATGAGCTGAAAAGAAGGGCAAGGCCTTTTTAAATGGGCTTTTATTCTACTTAAATTTGTTCTTTGACATGTTTTACTTAATGCGTTAGAGTACTGTTACAAATTGGGGAGGCAGGTTGTTAGTGCTGGACATTCCAAAGTAAATCATCCCCTAAAATATGTTTTTGTTTTCCCCAAATTATACCCCAATTTAATGTAGAATAGATTTTACTATGATATGTATGATGGTTGTTTATCACCATGTCACAGTTACTGGTATAAATTTATCAAGTGGTAATTGAGTAATTTGAAATAGCGTGTTTTAGATATTGACTTGATAAGGCTATAAATGACTTTGCCCCAATTACTTAGTTAAAAGTTGTCTGTGCCTCCCAGTTCAAATTAAGTTCAATGTTAAGTGACCTTTTAAAGTGGCTACAGGGGTTCCTAATAGAAATACATGTATCTACCGTTGCAGAGTGGGATAGTATGGACTAGAACTATTGTAGTAACAACCAGTAAGGAAAGGCAAAAGTCGGGCGGAGCCGACTATATAATACCCTACTCCTACCCTAAAATTATAAATTCGAGCAATATACAAATATTTATGTATATGAGAGCTATATGTAAATCTAAACCGACTATTAAACAGATGGTTTGAAAATTGTTGTTACTTCGGCCATATAAGTCAAAATCTGGCGATAAATATGTATGGTATCTACATCCAAATCTGAACCGATTTTGATGAAATTTTGCAAAAATGGTTAAATCAGTAACGAAACAGTCCAAATTGGTTGAAAATTGTAGCTACTACGGCCATTTAAGTTCAAATCGGGCGATACATATATATGGGAGCTATATCTAAATCTGAACCGATTTTGATGAAATTTTGAAAAAATGGTTAAATCAGTAACGAAACAGTCCCTGCGAAATTTTCTGCAGATTGATTGAAAATTGTAGCTACTACGGCCATTTAAGTTCAAATCGGGCGATACATATATATGAGAGCTATATCTAAATCTGAACCGATTTGATTGAAAATTTGCAAACATGTTAAAATCGTTGACAAAACAGTCCGTGCCAAGTTTTGTGCAGATCGGTTAAAAATTGTAGATACTGCCGCCATTTAATTGAAAATCGGGCGATACATATATATGGGACCTATATCTAAATCTGAACCGATTTGGATGAAAATTTGCAAAAATTGTTAAATCAGTAACGAAACAGTCCGTGCGAAATTTTGTGCAGATTGGTTAAAAAATTGTAGGTACTACGGCCATTTAAGTTCAAATCGGGCAATACATATATATGGGAGCTATATCTAAATCCGAACCGATTTGGATGAAAATTTGCAAACATATTAAAATCGGTGACAAAACAGTCCTTGCCAAATTTTGTGCTGATCGATTGAAAGTTGTAGGTACTGCGGCCATTCAATTTCAAATCGGGCGATACATATATAAGGGAACTATATCTAAATCTGAACCGATTGTGATGAAGTTTTGCGATATGTAAAAATCAGGTGAAAAACAATTCGTGCGAAATTCTGTGCAGATCTGTTGAAAATTTTAGCTACTATGCCTATATCATTGCAAAACGGGCAATACATAGCTATATAGTAAACTGAACCGATTATGATGAAATTTTGCAGATATGTTAGAAAGGGGAACGGACCCTCCCCCTCCCCTCAAAACACAACCCAAAATCAAAAGTGAACCGATCGAGACAATATAGGTATCAAATGAAAGGTATTGGAGAGTAGAATACGAATATGGTATTAAAATTTGAGTTTAAGTAGCCATCGGGCCGTCCCATGCGGCCCGAACCTCTCATGACTTCCAATGATTTTTTAAATTCTATATGTAAATCTACTGATTTTTATACCCACCACCATAGGATGGGGATATACTAATCTAGTCGTTCCCTTATAACACCTCGAAATATTCGTCTAAAGTATATGTATTCTTGATCTTCTCGACATTCTGAGTCGATCTAGCCATGACCGTCCGTCCATCCAGCCGTCCATCCGGCCGTCCATCCAGCCGTCCATCCGGCCGTCCATCCAGCCGTCCATCTGGCCGTCCATCCGGCCGTCCGTCCATTCGACCGTCCGTCCATTAGACCGTCCGTCCATCTGACCATCCGTCCATCCGATCGTCCGTCTGTCGGAAACACAATAGAGGTCGAACTCGTAAAGCCAGCCTCTTGAAAATTTTAACAGATACCCAATATCGATGTAGGTCAATGGGGACAGATTTTGATATGGCTCCCATATAAACCCATCCCTTGATTTGATTTCTTCAGCCCATGGAAGCTGCAATTTTTGTCCGATTTGGATGAAATTTTGCACGTAGTGTTTTGTTATGACTTCCAACAACTGTGCCAAGTACGTTTCAATTCGGCTTATAACCTGATTTAGCTCCCATATAAACCGATCTCTCGATTTGACTTCTTGAGTCCTTACAAGGCGCAATTTTTGTCTGATTTGGCTGAGATTTTGACCCGTATAGACCCGATTTTTCTTTTACTTCATCGAATGTAGAGTAGGTTCCATACAAAGAGAAGAGAATATCTAAACCTTAATAAATTGTATTTATCCAAAATATCACAACTTGAGAATGGGTTAACCGATTTAGACAAATTTTTGTTTAGCAGCCATCTCCCAAGGATGATGGATATCATTTGGTTGGCTATGATTATCACTCCTTTAGCAGCACATTGCTTTTGCTATACTCCAATCATAATCACATTTCAACATGTTACAATTATGAGCTCTATATTTTTAGCTATCTCATTAATAATACTCTCCCTGCCAATTGCAATGCATTCAAATTTACCGTTCCATATTTTTATCACTACTCAACAGTATGATAATTCCAATCCATCTTAATTAAAATCCAGTTAAAGCGATGTTAATTAAATTGATCCAGCGAATACAATGAAATAGCGAAAAATATAGTCATTTAATGACTTTTACTAATTATGGATTAATAAATCATTTTTAAATTAAGTTAGAAATTGCAAAAAAAAAAATGAAAAACAAACATTATTAATTACTATGCTACTCGGGATATACGGAAAGCGTCAAAAAAAAGTCTACAATATTGTTTGTTGTTTATCTTTGCCTATGTTATTTTTGTACTTTTCGTTTGTTTCTTGACACCCTCTGTGTAAATGCATCTTGCGATGAAATGTGGTATGGTTAAAAGTAAGTCACGTTTCAAATTGGGAGCATTACAAAAGCAATGGTGTAAAAAGGCAAAATAAGCAAAAAGAAGTAAACAATGTGAAATGAAGTGAACAACTAACCAACATTAAGCAGCAAGAGAGAAAAATTCCAAAAAAATACCAGTAAGGAAGGGTAAAAGTCGGGCGGAGCCGACTATATAATACCCTACACCACCGAGTATACTGAATACTTTTAATAGATAGCACTTATATCCAAATTTAGTCAAACTTTAATTTTGCATACCTATTAAAATATCGAATAGAACCTTATACGATTTTCTGACCATGGTACGAAAATTGTGGCTTCTATAGCCTTAAAAGTCGAAACGCATAAAAGATATGTAGGGGAGTTTCATCTAAATCGATTTTGATGAAATTTCATGAAAATTTTTGTAGAGATCGGACCAAAATTGTGGCTTCTACAGCCTCAAAAGGCCATATCGGATGAAAAATATATATGGGAGCTATATCGTAATCTGAACCGATTGCTATGGAACTTTGCACACATATGATGACGTTGAATAAAACGATCCATGCCAAATTTTGTAAAGATCGGACCAAAATTGTGCCTGCTACAGCCTTAAAAGTCCATCTCGGATGAAAGATATGTATGGGAGCTACATATAAATCTGATCCGAATATGATGAAATTTTGCATACATATTGGGACTTCACAAAAAGCACTTCGTGCTCAATTTTGTAGAGATCGCACCAAAATTGTGCCTTCTACAACCTTAATAGGTCAAATCGGACGAAAGTTATATATGGGAGCTATATCTAAATCTGAACTGATTTAGATGCAATTTTGCACACATGTTGGGACGTGACAAAAAGCACTTCGTGCCAAATTTGGTAGAGATCGCACCAAAATTGTGGCCCCTACCGCCTTAAAAGGGCATATCGGATGAAAGATATATATGGGAACTATATCTAAATCTGGACCGATTTCAATAAAATTTTGCAAGCAACTTAAGTCGTTAAAAAAAACACCTCCTGCCAAATTTTGTAAGGATCGGACCAAAATTGTGGCTTCTACAGCTTAAAAAGGTCACATCGGATGAAACATATATATGGGAGCTACTTCTAAATCTGGACCGATTTTTTTCAAGGGTATAAAAACGGTGGCGACTTTATCATATCTTGATTAGTATTTGGTCCAAATCGGATCATATTTCAATATAACTGCTATGGGACATAAGGTATGCAATTTTCACCGGATTTTGATGAAAGGTGGTTTACAGATATACCCGAGGTGGTGGGTATCCAAAGTTCCGCCCGGCCGAACTTAACGCCGTTTTACTTGTTATTAGTTTTATTAAAAAAATTTTTTGTTCAGAGATATATTTTTTTAAGAAATATTTTTTAAAAAAATTTTGTCTTCCAAGATGATGCCAATGAAAGTGGGTCTTTAGAGGAATTACAATTAAACATTTTTAACAGACAATTTAAATGGAGTTTGATTTATCAAACTGCAGCTGCAATAATAGTACGCTGATGTAAGTTATTTATTCATTTAGTTTATTCAAGGTTACTTTGCAAGGAATATATTTCTTGAGTGTTGTTAATTTGTAGTTAAATAATTTCCCCGAAAATTAATACAAGAAGTGCTTTGCTTTTACTGCTCGCTCCAAACTTCCTATCAAAATGTTTATTTATATCTCTCTTGGAAATGAAGTGTATTTCACTTCTTCGAATTGACGCCTTTGTGTGGCATTATCGTTGAAGTCAAATAAAATTTTAACTCATTTCAACTCGTAAAAGTGAAATGGGAAAAGTTGTTAAAATTCTGAAAATGATTTTATTTAATAAACTAATGAAATTCTGTTGAACAATATGGGAGCCGAATTCCATTTACTCAGTGCCAGATGACCTGTTTTAATATATTTAATTATATGACATAACGTCATGCCAAAAAAAGCATGGTTATTTCTTTTAGCGAAAATTCAATTAATTTGTTAGTCGAAAAAAAAAAAAAAAATTCTTGTTAAAAAAATTTTGATACGATATCAAAGTGAAATATTAGCCAGGAGTTAAATTTAAATTTGGTTGCATAAAATTTTTAGCGAAAATATCTGAGCAAGTAAAAACGTGCTAAGTTCAGCCGGGCCGAACCTTGGCAACCCACCACCATTGATTCTGCTAAAAATGTATACAAAATAAATTTAGTTGCAGGGCATAATTTAATTCTACATGCCCAATTTCTGTCAATATTCAATAATTAAGGCTTCTAGTAACTGAACAAGAATGACCGATTTGGACCGTACCTGGCACGGTTGTTGGAGTTCATAACAGAACATTACATACTCAATTTCAGCCAAGTCGGACAAAAATTGCTGCTTCCAGCGGCTCAAGAATTCAAATCAGGTGATCGTTTTATATGGGAGCTTTATCAGTTTCTTGACCGATATGGACTGAACTTTGCACAGTTGTTGGAAGTCATAACAAAACACTTCGTACAAAATTTCAGCTAAATCGGAAAAAAATTGCGGCTTCCATGGGCTAAAGAAATCAAATCAGGAGATCGGTTTATACAGGAGCTATATCCAAATCTGAACCGATATGGCTCATTTGCAATCCCCAATAAACCTACATCAATATTAAGTATCTGTAAAATCAAGGGGCTAGCTTTACGCGTTCGACCGCTATCATGATTTCGACAAACGGACGGGTGGACGACTGGCATGGCAAGATCGACTCAGGTTGTAGAGAAGATCAAAAATATATATACTTTATTGGGTCCTAGATCAATATTTCGAGGTGTTACAAACTGAATGATTAGATTTTTACACCCCATCCTATGGAGGTGGGTAAAGAAATGGAATAACACACAATTTTGAATTCAATTCGCTCTAATTCATATATATATATATGCCAAATGTAACAAGTAAGAGCGTGCTAAGTTCGGCCGGGCCGAATCAAATATAACCTCCACCATGGATCGCATTTGTCGAATTCTATGCGCGGTATCTCTTTTTAGACAAACAGAGAATATTGAATAAGAACAGTTATGTTATTGGAGCTATATCAAGTTATAGTCCGATTCGGACCATAAATGAATGCAGAACATTGTAGTAGTCATTGTGAAATATTTCCGTTTATTCGGATAAGAATTGCGCCTTGTAGAGGCTCAAGAAGCAAAATCGGGAGATCAGTTTATATGGGAGCTGTATCAAGCTATTGATCGATTCAATCTATATTAGACACGTATGTTGAAGGTCATGAGAGAAGCCGTTGTACAAAATTTCAACTAAATTGGATGATAATTGCGCACTCTATAGGCTCAAGAAGTCAGGATCCCAGATCGGTTTATATGGCAGCTATATCAGGTTATGTACTGATTTGCGCCATACTTAGCACAGTTATTGGAAGTCATAACAAAACACCTTATGCAAAAGTTCAGCCAAATCGGATGAGAATTGCTCGGTCTATTGGCACAAGAAGACAAGATCCAAGATCGGTTTATATGACAGCTATACCAGATTATGAACCGATTTTAATCATACTTAACATAGTCATTGACAATGATGATACTACGTGCAAAATTTCAGTCAAATCGGACGAGAATTGAGCCCTCTAGAGGCTCAAGAAGTCAAGACCCAAGATCGGTTTATATGGCAGCTATATTCAAATCTGAACCAACCTGGGTCAAATTGAGGAAGGACGTCGAAGAGCCTAACACAAGTCGTTGTCCCAAATTTCAGCGATTTCGGACAAAAAATGCGCCTTTTAAGGCCCCAAAACCTAAAAATGAGAGATCGGTCTATATGGCAGCTATATCCAAATCTGGACCGATCTCGATCAAATCGAAGAAAGATGTTGAGGGGTCTAACCCAACCCACTGTCATAAATTTCAGCAAAATCGGACAATAAATGCGCCTTTTATGGGCCCAAAACCTTAAATCGAGAGATCGGTCTATATGGCAGCTATATCCAAATCTGGACCGATTTAGGCCTTATTAATGGAAGATATCGAGTGTCCTAGCACAACTCATTGTCTTAAATTTCGGCAAAATCGGATGAAAAATGTGGCTTTTATGGGCCTAAAACCCTAAATCGGCGGATCGGTCTATATGGGGCTTTATCAAGATATAGTCCGAGATAGCCCATCTTCGAACTTAACCTGCTTATGGACAAAAAAGAATCTGTGCAAAGTTTCATCTCAATATCTCTATTTTTGAAGACTGTAGCGTGATTTCAACAGACAGACGGATAGACGGACGGTCATGTCTAGATCGTCTTAGATTTTTACGCTGATCAAGAATATATATACCTTACTAGCTGACCCGGGCCCGCTCCGCTGCGCCTTCTTTTACTTCATATGGAACAAAAGTTTCCTTGGAATATTTATTTTCGACAACTAAAGATCTTTTAGTGAAATGCCATGCTAACTTGACTAACAGTTTAACAATATTTTAGACTTTATCTGAATCCCATACGATCTTTACTGGTCAACGAATTTGAGTTTGGATGTTGGTCCCCCAGATACTTGGCCCTGAAAAAATATCACCATGGTGCTCTTCTCTCAAATACCATGAATTTAAACCCCACATTGCCATTAGCTTAAAAGGAGCTTACAGGCTGCGGCGTCTCCCAAACACATGGCCCCAAAATAGGTTATCAAATTCGTTTTCTAGTCTCGAATACCTTTCATTTGAGCCACATATTGGCATGGTCGAAATTTTTTTCCCTTTGGGTATGTTTTGGGAAAGGGGAGATGGCCCTACATTTGGATATCAAATTCGTATTTTACCCCCAAATACTTTTATTTGAGCCTCATATTGCGATGGTCACTAAAAATTTCTGTTTGTGGGGTATTTTGGGAAATGGGTAGACCCCCAGAAAAATGGTCCCGAAAATGGGTATCAATTCTTGCTACCTCCAGAAACGTGGGGTCCACCCCCCAGAAACGTGGTCCCACATTTGGATATCAGATTCGTATTCTACTCGCAAATACCTTTCATTTGAGTCCCATATTGCCATGGACGGTAAATATGTTCGATTTAGGAGTGTTTTGGGGCTTGGGGTGGTCCCCCTAGCACTTGGTCGGACAATTGGATATCAGATACGTTTTATTATCCGAAATACCTTTCATTTGAGTCCCATATTGTCGTGATTGGTCTAAATATATGTTTGGTAGGTTTTAGGGTGGGGCAGCCCCCCTAGGTACCCCATCCGAAATTTGGATACCATATTTTTATTTTTAGGATACTATATGGGAGCACACAAAATTGTGTTTAAATCGCACCACCCATCTCCCAGATCTGGCGTTTCTGAAAATTAGGGTAAGGAGGAGGGTCCGCCCCCCCCTTCAGATATCAAAAAATGTAGTATCCTATTTTCACCACGGGGTCACCATCTGTGGAAATTTCAAGAAAATCGCTTCAGCCGTTTCTGAGTCTATAAGGAACACACAAAGATACAAACAAACACAAATTGATTTTTATATATAAAAAGAATTCACTGGTGAATGTGGGTACATAAGTTATCCAATTGTCATCGGATTGTGACGGCCCGGCCGAACTTAATGCCTGTTTACTTGTTTTTATTTAAATTTATTTTTTAATATTTCTTTTCCTTGGTATTTATTTTTATACCCACCACCGAAGGATGGGGGTATATTCATTTTGTCATTCCGTTTGCAACACATCGAAATATCCATTTCCGACCCTATAAAGTATATATATTCTTGATCAACGTAAAAATCTAAGACGATCTAGCCATGTCCGTCCGTCTGTCCGTCTGTCCGTCTGTCTGTTGAAATCACGCTACAGTCTTTAAAAACAGAGATATTGAGCTGAAATTTTGCACAGATTCTTTTTTTGTCCATAAGCAGGTTAAGTTCGAAGATGGGCTATATCGGACTATATCTTGATATAGCCCCCATATAGACCGATCCGCCGATTTAGGGTCTTAGGCCCATAAAAGCTACATTTATTATCCGATTTTGTTGAAATTTGGGGCAGTGAGTTGTGTTAGGCCCTTCAACATCCTTTGTCAATTTGGCTCAGATCGGTCCAGATTTGGATATAGCTGCCATATAGACCGATCCTCCGATTTAGGGTCTAAGGCCCATAAAAGCCACATTTATGGTCAGATTTCGCTGAAATTTGGGACAGTGAGTTGTCTTAGGCCCTTTGACATGTTTCTTTAATTTGGTCCAGATCGGTTCAGATTTGGATATAGCTGCCATGTAGACCGATCCTCCGGTTTAGGGTCTTAGGCCCACAAAAGCCACATTTACTATCCGATTTTGATGAAATTCGGGACAGTGAATTGTGTAAGGCCCATCGACATCCTTCGTTAAATTGGCCCTGATCGGTCCAGATTTGGATATAGCTGCCATATAGACCGATCCTCCGGTTTAGGGTCTCAGGCCCAGAAAAGCCACATTTATTATCCGATTTTGATGAAATTCGGGACAGTGAATTGTGTAACGCCCATCGACATCCTTCGTTAATTTGGCTCAATTCGGTTCAGATTTGGATATAGCTGCCATATAGATCGATCCTCCGATTTATGGTGTAAGGCCCATAATAGCCACATTCATTATCCGATTTTGCTGAAATTTGTGACAGTGAGTTGTGTTAGGCCCTTTTACATATTTCTTCAATTTGGTCCAGATCGGTTCAAATTTGGATATAGCTGCCATATAGACCGATTTCTTGATTTATGGTTTTGGGCCCATAAAATGCTCATTTATTGCCCGATGTCCCCGAAATTTGGAACAGTGAGTTAAACTAAGCCCCTTGACATACTTCTGCGATATCGCACAGATCGGTCCAGATTTGAATATAGCTGCCATATAGACCGATATATAGGTTTTAGGTTTTGGGGCCATAAAAGACGCATTTATTGTCCGATGTCGCTGAAATTTGAGACAGTGAGTTTGGTTAGGCTCTTCGACGTCCTTCTCCAATTTTGCCCAGATCGGTCCAGATTTGAATATAGCTGCCATATAGACCGATCTCTGGATTTAAGGTTAAGGGCCCATAAAAGAGGCATTTATTGTCCGATTTCGCCGAAATTTGGGACAGTGCTTAGTGTTAGGCTCTTCGACATGTTTATGCAACTTGGCCCAAATCGGTCCAGATTTGGATATAGCTGCCATGTAGACCGATTCAAAGTCAAAGTCTTGGCCCCATAAAATGCGCATTTATAATCCGATTTCACTGAAATTTGACACAGTGACTTATGTTCGGCTTTTCGACATCCGTGTCGTATATAGTTCAGATCGGTATGAGGTATATGAGTATAAGGTATGAAATTTTCACCGAATTTTGATTAAAGTTGGTTTACATATGTACCCGAGGTGGTGGGTATCCAAAGTTCGGCCCGGCCGAACTTAGCGCCTTTTTACTTGTTTTCCTTTAACTACTTTTTCTGATCACTTTGCAATTATCCTTGATTTCCTTATCTTAACTATCTGCCTAGCTCTCCCCCTGGGGAGCATTGGTTCATTCACCATCGAATGCTGCATTGATTTTTTTTGCAATCTTGTTTCTTAAATACAACCTATATGGCCCCCGGTGACCAGAAATTAACATCTCAAAAAAATGGTTGTCTCCTAATGATGCCTTTTAAAAGGAAATTTTCCTTCTCTGCCTCAATTAGTCTTCCCACGGTGATGATGACTTTTCCAGTGTAGCCTTTCATTTGACATCAAGGAGATTTAAGTTTTTTTTTTTTTTTTTTTGTTTTTTCCTTGATTCCACTCAAATCAAACGTAATTTGTCATGCCTCGTCGTCCAGCCATTTCTCAATAAGAGTTGGTGACGTGGCATGGCACTTTACTTGCTTGTATACCTCAATTATCGGCAAGCTCTTGTGGAAATTATTTGCAAATAAAAAAACTCCATTTGAAACCTCTTAACGTCCGTTGCTGATGAGAGCACCAATTATATATTTGCCATTATGGTTGTAATAAATATGAATTGTATATTGTGTATACACAAAGCAGTTTGCCGCAAACACCCTTTTTTAACAGCTCTAGCCGAGGAAGAACGTGTTTTACTGAAGGGTAATAAAAAATTACTTCATAATTTCAAGTGGGGTTCTGTTGTGTTTTTCAGGCAACGCTTTAGCTACAGCTTGATAGAGAAGTGTAGAATAAACTAATAACTTGAAAGGCATTGCAAACAGATAAACAGAGTTGCCAAGTATAAAAAATTTGAGGAAATTTAAATAATGCGTAAAAGTTGAGTTTAGTTAGTTAGAAATGGCTGATTAAATGCGTGTTATATAGGGTGATTTTTAGCTATTTTCTTTTTGGCAGCACTGGTTCTGTTACAACTCATGTAAATAGTGTTCTGTTATGGCTTCCAACGAGCCTGATAAGTATGGTTCAAATCGTATATATAAAATTGAATTTGTGTTTGTTTGTTTGTTTGTTCCGTATAGACTCAACAAGTAAGAGCGTGCCAAGTTCGACCGGTCCGAATCTTTTTTACCCTCCACCATTGATCGCATTTGTTGAGTTATATGCACGATATCTCTTTTTAGACAAGCATAGAATATTGAATAACAACTAATATGTGATTGGAGTTATATCAAGTTATAGTCCGATTCGGACCTTAAATGAATCCTGAATATTGTAGAAGTCATTGTGTAATATTTCAGTTCATTCGGATAAGAATTGGGCCTAGAATTCGGATAGATTTATATGGGAGCTGTAACAAGCTATGGATGGATTCAGAACATATTAGACATGTATGTTGAAGGTCATGATAGAAGCCGTTGTACAAAATTTCGTCCAAATCGGATGAGAATTGCGCCCTCTAGAGACGCCAGAAATCAAGACCCAAGATCGGTTTATATGGCAGCTATATCAAAACATGGACCGATGTAAACCATACTTAGCGTAGATGTTGGAAGTAATACCAAAACACTACGTGCAACAGTTTAGGTAAATCGGACGAAAATTGCGCCCTCTAGAGGCGCAAGAAGTCAAGACCCAAGATCGGTTTATATGGCAGCTATATCAAAACATGGACCGATGTAAACCATTCTTAGCGTAGTAGTTGGAAAAGCGACCAAAACACTACGTGCAAAATTTCAGCCAAATCGGATGAGAATTGCGCCCCCTAGAGGCTCAAGAAGTCAATACCCAAGATCGATTTATATGGCAGCTATATCAAAACATGGACCGATTAAAACTATACTTAGCGTGGTTTTTGAAAGTGTTACCAAAACACTACGTGCAAAATTTCTGTTAAATCGGACGAAAATTGCGCCCTCTAGAGTCTCAAGAAGTCAAGACCCAAGATCGGTTTATATGGCAGCTATATCAAAACATGGACCGATGTAAACCATACTTAGCGTAGTTGTTGAAAGTGATACCAACACACTACGTGCAAAATTTCAGTTAAATCGGATGAGAATTGCTCAAGAAGTCAAGACCCAAGATCGATTTATATGGCAACTGTATGAAAACATAGACCAATTTGGCCCATTTACAATACCAACCGACCTACACTAATAAAAAGTATTTGTGCAAAATTGCAAGCGACTAGCTTTACTCCTTCGAAAGTTAGCGTGCTTTCGACAGACAGACGGACAGACGGGCAGACGGACGGACATGGCGAGATCGACTTAAAATGACATGACGATCAAGAATATATATACTCTATGGGGTCTTAGACGCATATTTCGAGGTGTTACAAACAGAATGACGAAATTAGTATACCCCCATCCCATGGCGGAGGGTATAAAAACGACTGAACTGATTACCTACAAATTTTCAAACATTGTGTAGGTTGGCCTGGAAGGAAACATAGGCTTTATAATTTTTATACCCTCCACCATAAGATGGGCGGTATACTAATTTCGTCATTCTGTTTGTAACTACTCGAAATATTCGTCTGAGACCCCATAAAGTAAAGGGTGATTTTTTTGAGGTTAGGATTTTCATGCATTAGTATTTGACAGATCACGTGGGATTTCAGACATGGTGTCAAAGAGAAAGATGCTCAGTATGCTTTGACATTTCATCATGAATAGACTTACTAACGAGCAACGCTTGCAAATCATTGAATTTTATTACCAAAATCAGTGTTCGGTTCGAAATGTGTTCATTCACCGTAACGTTGCGTCCAACAGCATCTTTGAAAAAATACGGTCCAATGATTCCACCAGCGTACAAACCACACCAAACAGTGCATTTTTCGGGATGCATGGGCAGTTCTTGAACGGCTTCTGGTTGCTCTTCACTCCAAATGCGGCAATTTTGCTTATTTACGTAGCCATTCAACCAGAAATGAGCCTCATCGCTGAACGGTGAATGAACACATTTCGAACCGAACACTGATTTTGGTAATAAAATTCAATGATTTGCAAGCGTTGCTCGTTAGTAAGTCTATTCATGATGAAATGTCAAAGCATACTGAGCATCTTTCTCTTTGACACCATGTCTGAAATCCCACGTGATCTGTCAAATACTAATGCATGAAAATCCTAACCTCAAAAAAATCACCCTTTATATATATTCTTGATCGTCGCGACATTTTATGTCGATCTAGCCATGTCCGTCCGTCTGTCCGTCCGTCCGTCCGTCCGTCTGTCTGTCGAAAGCACGCTAACTTCCGAAGGAGTAAAGCTAGCCGCTTGAAATTTTGCACAAACACTTCTTATTAGTGTAGGTCCATGTTTTGATATAGCTGCCATATAAATCGATCTTGGATCTTGACTTCTTGAGCCTCTAGAGTGCGCAATTCTTATCCGATTGGAATGAAATTTTGCACGACGTATTTTGTTATGATATTCAACAACTGTGCCAAGTATGGTTCAAATCGGTCCATAACCTGATATAGCTGCCATATAAACCGATCTTGGGTCTTGAATTCTTGAGCCTCTAGAGTGCGCAATTCTTATCCGATTGAAATGAAATTTTGCACGACGTGTTTTGTTGTTATATCCAACAACTGTGCCAAGTACGGTTCAAATCGGTCCATAACCTGATATAGCTGCCATATAATCCGATCTTGGGTCTTGACTTCTTGAGCCTCTAGAGGGCGCAATTCTTATCCGATTAGAATGGAATTTCGCACGACGTGTTTTGTTATGATACCCAACAACTGTGCCAAGTATGGTTTAAATCGGTTCATAACCTGATATAGCTGCCATATAAACCGATCTGGGGTCTTGACTTCTTGAGCCTCTAGAGTGCGCACTTCTTATCCGATTGGAATGAGTTTTTGCACGAAGTATTTCGTCATGATATCCAACAACTGTGCCAAGTATGGTTGAAATCGGTCCATAACCTGATATAGCTGTCATATAAACAGATCTGGGGATTTGACTTCTTGAGCTTCTAGAGGGCGCAATTCCTATCCGATTTGGCTAAAATTTTGCATGACGTATTTTATTTTTACTTTCAACAACTGTGTCAAATAAGGTTCAATCGGTTCATAACCTGATATAGCTACCATATAAACCGATCTGGGATCTTGAGGTAGCAATTATTATCCGATATGCCTGAAATTTTGTACGATGGATCCTCTCATGACCATCAACAAA
The DNA here is from genome assembly GCF_963082655.1 of Stomoxys calcitrans. Taxonomy (NCBI): domain Eukaryota; kingdom Metazoa; phylum Arthropoda; class Insecta; order Diptera; family Muscidae; genus Stomoxys; species Stomoxys calcitrans. Next base: position 145,059,755 of record NC_081555.1, on the reverse strand, counting down.
TGTGTTTATTATGGTCTGAATCGGTCTATAGCCCGATACAGATCCCATATAAATCGTTCTCTCTATTTTACTTCGTGAGCCCCAATGGGCGCAATTCTTATACGAATTGGCTGAAATTTTACACAGGTCTCCAACATATAATTTAATTGTGGTCCGAACCGGACCATATCTTGATATCGTTTTAATAGCAGAGCAACTCTTTTCTTATATCCTTTTTTTGGCCTAAGAAGAGATGCCGGGAAAAGAACTCGACAAATGCGATCCATGGTGGAGGGTATATAAGATTCGGCCCGGCCGAACTTAGCACGCTTTTACTTGTTTGTTATTGGAAGGGGGGCGGACCCTCCCCCTTCCCCCAAAAGTACTAACCAAAAATAAAAGTGAACCAATCGGGACAATGTGGGGCTCAAATGAAAGGTATGCAGGAGTAGAGTACGAATTTTATAGCAAAAATTGTGTCCAAGTAACTGGGGGCCGCCCCAACCCTAAAACCCCCTAAAATAGGTTTTTGGGACGATCATGAAAACATGGGACTGAAATGAAAGGTGTTCTGGAGTTGATAGCTAGTGTGTACAGGAAGGAGAAATAGGCTTTATAATTTGTTGATTTCGGAAGGGGGCGGACCCTCCCCCGTTACCCAAAAACACCAACCAAAATCAAAAGTTGACCGATTGGGACAATATGGGTATCAAATGAAAGCTATTGAAAAATAGAATACGAATATGGTATTAAAATTTGGATGTAAGTACTCATCGGGCCATTCCAACCCCGAAATTCCCCCAAACAGACATATTGGACGTTTATGTCAATATGGGCCTCAAATGAAAGGTGTTCGGAAGTAGATTAGAAATATAAAGGGTCACCCTACCTCCCAATGCCTTAAATGGGCATATGACCCATCATGACTATATGGGCCTCGGTTTTTTTGTTTGTTCCGTAGAATCAAACACGGCTGAACCGATTTTCTTAAAATTTTCACAGATTGTGTAAGTTTGTCTGGAAGGAAACATAGGCTATATAATTTTTAGATATCAGATGGGGCGGTCCCTCACTCTTACCCCAAAAACCACACCCAAAACCAAAAGTGGACCGCTAGGTACAATATGCTTTTCAAATTAAATGTATTCTGGAGTAGAAAACGAATATCGTATTAAAATTTTGGTCCAAGTACCCAGCGGGCCGCCCCAACCCAAAAACTCCTCTAACCACATATATTAGGCGTTCCTATCAGTATGGGACTCAAATGAAAAGTATTCGGCATTAGATTACAAATATGGCATAACAAATTAGGTTCAAGTAATGGGAGGTCGCCCCATCCCCAAATATCCCCAAATGGGCATATTAGCCGAGGCTATATGAGACTCAAATGCAAGGTATTTGGGATTAGATTACAATATGACATTAAAATTTGCATTCAAGTCCAGGTTGCGCTTTTCCTCCTAAAAATACTTCAAATAGGTTAATTGACCCATTATGACAATACGAGAGTCAAATGAAAGGTATTTGAGAGTAGATTACAATATGACATTAAAATTTGCATACAAGTCCAGGTGGCGCTTTTCCTCCTAAAAATACGTCAAATAGGTTAATTGACCCATTATGACAATATGGGACTCAAATGAAAGGTATTTGAGAGGGGAAAACGAAGTTGATATCCAATTTTGGAGCCAAGTGTTTGGTAGGGATATGAAGTTCAGTTTAGGGGGTGCTTTAGAGAGTCACCCCTTAAACTGAACTTCCTTAAAGCACCCCTTAAACTGAACTGAAGTTCATTTTAGGGGGTACTTTAGAGCGTCACCCCTTAGACTGAACTTCATATCCAACTATGACAAATTGGAGCTCAAAACAACGTTATTTGGGGCTAAAGAACGAATTTGATATCTATTTTTAGGGCAAAGTACCGGTGTCCGCCCCAGCCCCAAAACACCTTCCAAATGGTTCATATTTACCGACCATGGTAATATGGAGCTCATATGAAAGGAATTTGGTAGTGTTGCACGAATTTGATATCCATGTTTGAGTCGAAATGTCTGAGCTGCCATTGCTCCCCTAAAAAGAACTTTTGATTACCCCAATTTTTAAAAACACTCTCGGAGATTCATTCGATTTTTTTTTTTGCATTCTTACAGTCACCAAGGAGTTTAAGAAGGAGATGAATGCCCTCTCTGAGGATGAGGACACAATCCGCATCGATTGAGTACCGGGCCATAGCGGAGTAAGGGGGAATGAAAGGGAGGACGATTTGGCAGTGAAGGCCAGACGACTGCCGTCGATAAACTTGGTTGGTAGCCTTTCGGGTCGACGCAGTCCGATTTAAGCGAGTGGGCGCATGTAATACAGTGGAACAGCGAAACATTCGGTAGGACGGCGAAAATCTTATGGGAAGTTTCGGATCGTGAAAGGGCGAGGCTTTGACTGAAACGAAGTAAGAAGGAGGTCAATACAACTTTCGGTGTCATAACGGGACACATACGACTACGAACTCATTTATGCAGAATCGGTGCGTGAAGTTATAGCTTGTGTAGGACATGTGGGGAAAAAGATGAGACGTTGGAGCATTTCCCAAAAATTGAAATTTTTTTCTTCGAGGTTACTTTTCATTTTTTACAGCGCACAACAAGACGAAAACTGTATTAGTGTCTATAGTGACATGGGGTAAATATCTGCAGCCTCTTTTCAACCAAACCTAACGTAACCTACCATCACCAACAACAAAACATGGTTGCTATTGTTGTAGTCTGGTGCCTTGGGGGCCGCCCGAAACCCGCTAAATGGATATATAGACCAATCACGACAATTCAGCGTCATAGGCGGACATATGCTACAATGGCACGAGTTCAATATTCACATTCAGGGCGAAGAGTTCCCACTCTTAAAAGATATTACAGAGTTAAAGAAGGTGCAGCGGATCGGCCCCGGTTCGGCTAGTGGTCTATAATATGTTATTTATTTCATCCATATAAACTTACCTCCCGATTAGTCTTCTAGGGCACCCAACAGCTTTAATTCTTGACTGATTTGGCAGAAATTTCGTACGAAACTAAACATATGACCCACAAAAAAGTTAGATTGTGAACAATTTTTAACAGAATCCATAATGGTGGGTAATCACGATTCGTCCTGGCTTTTGTTTTCTGATGTTCTTGCCAGGATTTAATCCTAGGCGTCACAGGCCGACATTGTTACCTCTGCACCAAGGGTGGCTTTGGATAATCATTCATACTTTTACAAAATTTTCTATGAAATTTTAGTTTTGAAAAAATTTTTCGTTGGCAACTTTGGGTAAAACTGCCAGTTTCCTTCCATATTTTTGTGCCGCTAGAAGCACTCTCTCTCTCCCCTGCTAGGAGCTCTCTGCTTCTGTGTGAAAACTTTGATTGTTGTAGGAAATTCCATTACATATAATTAGCACTTTAACCATTATACAACACCAGTATCAGCGGCAGGGCTAACTGCCAGCCCACTAAGCACCCTCTTGGCTGACTTAAAGAGGCATGAGGTATGGCCATCATAGTCCACAGAACTGTTGTTACCTCTAACTCCCACCCTCCCACACCCCCTTTTCCATCAACAATACAAATCTACAAACCATCGTTTATATCTACACAAATAAATTAGCAAAACTCTTAGGCTGGGTTTGGTGTTACTTGCACTTGCCAGTCGTCCCAAGTCCTGGCAAACAGAACATACTTGAAAGTCAGGATGCCAGCAAGCGCCTGGTTGCGTATCAGTATCTAGGCCATAAAACTGGTGTAGATTAACAGCGAACCGACCAACAGTCATCCTTTACTTTAGTTAATGAAAAATTATATGTACACCCAAAGGTACTTAAGTACCAAACGGCAGCAAGTCACGGCTTTCAGCGGTGCAAAGAAGAAAGACTGTGAAAAACGATTTTAAAAATGCCTTACAGCGAAACTCTAACCTTAAAGCAAAAAAAAAAAAAAAAAAACAAAACAAAAAAATAAAAAACACACAAAGGGAAAATCCCCCTACCACAAATATCATAGGCTAGGCTAAAATTCATATAAAGTGTTTGCAGCACCTAAGAATACCAACAAACAATGCCCTCAGAGGCAGGGGGTAAAGTATGCCTAGTACACAACATAGATCATGATTTTAACGATGGCCACTTAAAATCATAGTCATTTTTCCCGATATGTTCTTGTGTTACTTGTTGTTTGTTTTCAAGGAGTTTTGGTTTTGCTTTTTCAAAATGCCCTGTCCAAAAGTAAACGAAATTGATGGAAACTTTCCCATAACACAACAACAATAAGGAAACATTGAAAGTGTGCACACTCATACACACGCGCCGACACCCAAAATGCTCGAAGTCTTTGTGGTCTGAGTCATGATGATTTGGTTTAAACCTTCCACAAAAACGGCCCATCCCTCACCCTAGTTTTTTTTGATGGTGATAAGTGATAGAAGTAATGGCAAGAATAATGGATTTTTTTATGAAAGGTGCCGATAGAATCTTTTGACAATGAATCCAAATCGAATGATTTCAAATAAAGTTGTGGACGAAATAATTAATGAATGTTAAGTTTATGTGATGTTTTTAATGGAACAACTTAGCTGGCAATATATTCGTATCAGATTTTTCAACAGGATGTGTTTCATGGTTTGCAACTAAAAATAGAAATAATTATTTTTGATGTATGGCAACTAAGGGTGTATTGCCCTCATTGCTTTTGTGAATTAATGCGAACGATTGTAGTATGATTGATTTTAGAGTATGAAATAAACTATATACACATTTGCCCATCTAGCATTGGGGATACTAGTCTTCTTTGAGGACCTTTCGTCTTTAATGACTTTTTGTCGTTGAAGACTTTTTGTCTTTGACGAATTTTTGTCTTTGAAGACTTTTTGTCTTTGAAGACTTTTTGTCTTTGAAGACTTTCTGTCCTTGAAGACTTTTTGTCTTTGACAAATTTTTGTTTTTGACGGTTTTTATCGACCTTTCGTCTTGAAAGCTTTCGTCTTGAAAAACTTTCGTCTTGAAAGACTTTCGTCTTGAAAGACTTTCGTCTTGAAAGACTTTCGTCTTGAAAGACTTTCGTCTTGAAAGACTTTCGTCTTGAAAGACTTTCGTCTTGAAAGACTTTCGTCTTGAAAGACTTTCGTCTTGAAAGACTTTCGTCTTGAAAGACTTTCGTCTTGAAAGACTTTCGTCTTGAAAGACCATTCTATGGGCCTGAAACTTTAAATCGTCAGCTATATCCAAAACTGAACTGATCTGGGCCACTTTCAAGAAAGATATCGTACAACTCACAGTCCCTAATTTCAGCGAAATCGGTCAATAAATGCTTATTTTATGGGCCCAAGCCCTCCAATCGAGAGATCGGACTATAAGACAGCTTTATCCTTATCTGGACCAATCTGTGCCGAATTGAAAAAAAGATGTCAAAATGCCTTACACAACTCGTGGTCCCAAATTTCAGACAAAATAGCACAATAAATGCGCCTTTTATGGTCCCAAGACCTTAAGTCGAGAGATGGGTCTATACGCCAGTTATATCCAAATCTGGACCGATCTGGGCCAACTCATTGTAAAATTTCAACAAAATCGGAGAATTAATGTGGCTGTTATGGGCCTAAGACCTTAAATCGCCAAAACGGTCTATATGGGGGCTATATCAAGATATAGTCCGCTATAGCCCTTTTGTACGACTTTCGGAGGAAGCCACCAGAGCGCAGAGGTTGGCATGTCTGCCTATGAAAAAATGTGTTTTTTTTCAGCACTGGTTATCCTCTCCTAATGTTGACCATATTGGTGAGGTACTATGCCATGTTAAAACTACTCCTCAAATAGGTGTCGCTCTGCGGCACAATGTTCGACGAATCGGACAGCACTCAATAATGTGTGGGATGTTTGCCCCTGTTCCTTAATGGAATGTTCATGGAAAAATTTTTTCTTTACCACATTCGTCATTGACAACTTTACCTCTATTAAGAATTTTTATCCTTGTCGACTTTTTTGCCTTTGAAGACTTTTCGTCCTTGACAACATTTTATTTTTCGGCTATAGTGACATTTCGACTTTTTGCCTTTGACGACATTTTACTTTACGTCTCTGATGACATTTCGTCTTTGAGCACTTTTCACCCTCTACGAAATTTTGCCTTTACGACTTTTCTCCTTTGACGACTTTTCCTCTTCGATGAGTTCCGTCCTTGACGACTTTTTGCCTTTGACCTTTTACGACATTTCGTCTTTGACATCTTTTCATCTTTGATAATATTTAATTTTCGTCTTGGACTACATTTCGCCCTTAACGACTTTTCACCTTTTACGACATTTTGACATTTTTGCGACTTTTCGTATATGACGAATTTTAGGTTCTGACATCTTTCGTTTTTGACGAGTTTTGTCTTTCACAACATTTCGTTTTCGACGACTTTTCTTCATTGACGATTTTTGTCTTTCACGAATTTTAGTTTTTGACATCTTTTCTTTTTTGACGACTATTCGTCTTCCACAACATTTTGTTTTTGACACTTTTTCTTCATTGATGACTTTTGTCTTTGACAAATTTTAGTTTTGATGTCATTTAATTTTGACCTTTTTATTGACGATTTTTGTGTTCCATATCTTCGTCTTTCACGTCATTTCGTCGCTCAAGTCACTTCGTCTTTCACTACATTTTGTCTTCCACGTCATGTCGTCTTCCATGACATTTCGTTTTCCACAACATTTGGACTTCTATAACATTTCGTCTTTGACGACTTTTCGTCTTTGAGAACCTTTCGTCTTTGGCAACATTTTATCTTTAATCACTTTCGCCATTGACCACATTATACCGGTCGTCTTTGATGATATTTCGACTTTTCGGCTTTGACGGCTTTTTCTTCTTGAAAATAGCCCAATTTTCGGCTTTGTCGTCTCTTCAGCTTTGACGACTTTTCTGCTTAGATGAATTTTAGTTATCGACATCTTTTTGGTTTTGACGACTTTAGTCTTCTACGATTTCATCACGAACTTTTCTGGTTCCAACACATTTTGTTTTTGGCAACATTTTGTCTTTGACGTTTTTAGTCTTTCACAACTTTTCGTCTTCCTCTTTGGTCTTCGTCTTTGACGACTTTTCACCCTTGATGCTTTTCGCCTTCCACGAAAATTTTTCTTCCCCGACATTTATTCTTCTACCACATTTTGTTTTCCACGACATTTCGTCTTCCACAAGATTACGTCTTCAACAGCATTTCGTCTTGCACGTCATTCCGTCATCCACAATATTTCGGCTTCCACGACATTTCACCTTCAACGACTTCTCGCTCTTGACGATTTTCGTCTTTGGCGACATTTTATCTTTGACAACATTTTGTCCTTCATAACTTTTTGTCTTCCTCGACATTTCGTCCTTGACGACTTTTCATCTTTGACGACTTTTTGTCTTTGACGACTTTTCGTCTTTGACGACTTTACGTCTTTGACGACTTTTTGTCACTGACAGCTTTTCCACAGCTCTCTTTATTTACGACTATTGTCTCTCATGGCATGCTGAAACCATTCATCGACTTTGACTTTTTTAATACCCTCCACCATAGGATGGGGTTATACTAATTTCGTCATTCTGTTTGCAACTCCTCGACTCAAGACCCCATAAAGTATATATATTCAAGATCGTCATGACATTTTAAGTCGATGTTGCCATTTGCGTCGTCCGTGAATACCTTGATTATACGGAAGAGTGGCATGTGAATTAGGCTGGGTCAATTTGACAATTTGACAGAAATTATTTAACAAGCGGTTACAAAATATTGATCTACAACAAATTCCTAGAAGTTTTGCCCAGGACTGTGTTTGATATGATTGTTGGAAGTAGCAGCAGAAGACTACGTCTAAAATTGAAGCCAAATCGGCTTTCACAAGCTGAAAAAGTTAAGTCAACTTTACATGGGAGCTATATCCAAATATGAACCGATATGGCTCATTTGCAATCCCCAACCTCCTAAATCAATAAGAAGTATCTCTGCAAAATTTGAAGCGGCTAGTTGTACGCGTTCTACTGGAATCGGGATTTCGGCAGACGGAGGGATGGACGGACCGACATAGCTACAATGGATTGACTCGGCATGTCAAGACGATCAAGAATATATGTACTTAATGCGGTCGCAGATAAAAATTTCGAGGTATTACAAACGAAATGACTAGAAGCGTATACTCCATCCCATGGTGGAGTTCGATGGAATTCCCTTTACACTTTGAAGGTACCCAAACTTTAATATCTCTACACATCTTTGACACTGAAGTTTGGTTAACTTCAATTTTATTATTTCTCTAAGTGTCTAAAAACAAAGTCTTATGCAATAAAATGTATTCAATGCAAATTTGTTAAACAAAATGTCTGCAGCACGTTACACAAAACCTAAGTGTTAACACAGACACGACACTTTCACTTGAATTTGTTCATCAAATATTTGCCTCTTTCTAAGTTCTCTTCTAAGTTTCACTGGCAATAAAATTTTCTTGACAGATGTTCTCAAAAACGGTTATACCTAACTCATCAATTCTATTGTTGAAATCCGTTTTGATTTTCCACACCATTCGCTCAAATACTTGCCAAGTCTGTAGAGTGTGTGGTGGTGGAGGTGATTGTTAACCAATACCACACACACACACACCAATTCTTTGCACAATAGAATATTAAGTTACAACAAAGGGCCTGTTTCATTTGCTCATATTATGTATGGCACACTCTTTGGCATATTGTGCTTCTCAGCCTTGATAGTTGGTTTTATGGTAATGTTTCTTTTTACGTTCGCTCTTTCATTCCCCATTGCCCACCGAAGCACTCACTGTAACTTGAGATGGCCAATATAAGTGTAATGTGCTAGACACTTGTATTTCTTTGGTGATTACCTAGATTTTCTGTTTTTATACCCTACACCACCACTGTGGTACAGGGTATTACAACTTTGAGCATTTGTTTGCAATGGTAAGGAGGAGAAGAGCTAGACCCATTGATAAGTATACCGATCGGCTTAGCATCACTTCCTGCCTCGACTTAGCTATGTTCGTCTGTTTGTACATGTATTCTTGGGTCAAGATGCAGTTCGCATTTGTTGTCCTTTGTCCGACCCTATAAAGTATATATATTCTTGATCAGCGTAAAAATCTAAGACCATCTAGACATGTCCGTCCGTCTATCCGTCTGTCTGTTGAAATCACGTTACAGTCTTCAATAAAAGAGATATTGAGGAGAAACTTTGCACAGATTCTTTTTTTCTCCACAAGCAGGTTAAGTTCGAAGATGGGCTATGTCGGACTATATCTTGATATAGCCCCCATAGAGACCGATCCGCCGATTTAGGGTCTTAGGCCCATAAAAGTCAAATTTATTATCCGATTTTGCTGAAATTTGCGACAGTGAGTTATATTAGGCCCTTTGACTTCCTTCGATAATTTGGCCCAGTTCGGTCCAGATTTGGATATAGCTGGCATATAGACCGATCCTCAGATTTAGGGTCTTAGGCCCATAAAAGCGACATTTATTATGCGATTTTGCTGAAATTTGGGACGGTGAGTTGTGCTGGGCCCTTTGAAATCTTTCGTCCATTTTTCTCAAATCGGTTCAGATTTGGATATAGCTGCCATATAGATCGATCCTCCAATTTAGTGTCTTAGACCCACAAAAGCCACATTTATTTTCCGATTTTGCTGAAATTTGGGACACTGAGTTGTGTTGGGCCCTTTGACATCTTTCGTCAATTTGGTTCAAATCGGTTCAGATTTGGATATAGCTGCCATATAGACCGATCCTCCGATTTAGGGTCTTAGGCCCACAAAAGCCATATTTACTATCCGATTTTGATGAAATTTGGGACAGTGAGCTGTCTTAAGGCCTTCAAAATCTTTCTTTAATTTGGTGTAGATCGGTTCAGATTTGGATATAGCTACCATATAGACCGATATCTCGGTTTTAGGTTTTGGGCCCATTAAAGGCGCATTTATTATTCGATTTCGCTGAAATTTGGGACAGTGAATTTTCTTAGACCCTCCTACATCTTTCTTTAAGTTGGCCCTGATCGGTTCAGATTTGGATATAGCTGCCATATAGACCGATCCTCTGATTTAGGGTCTTAGGCCCACAAAAGCCATATTTACTATCCGATTTTGCTGAAATTTGGGACAGTGAGCTGTCTTAAGGCCTTCAAAATCTTTCTTTAATTTGGTGTAGATCGGTTCAGATTTGGATATAGCTGCCATATAGACCGATATCTCGGTTTTAGGTTTTGGGCCCATTAAAGGCGCATTTATTATTCAATTTCGCTGAAATTTGGGACAGTGAATTTTCTTAGACCCTCCGACATCTTTCTTTAAGTTGGCCCTGATCGGTTCAGATTTGGTTATAGCTGCCATATAGACCGATCCTCCGATTTAGGATCTTAGGCCCATAAAAGGCGCATTTATTGCAAGATGTCGCCGAAATTTTTGACAATGAGTTATATTAGGCCTCTCGACTTCCTTCGATAATTTGGACCAGATCGATCCTGATTTGGATATAGCTGCCATATAGACCGATCCTACGATTTAGGGCCTTAGGCCCATAAAAGCCGCATTTATTATCCGATTTTGCTGAAATTGGGGACAGTCAGTTGCGTTAGGCCCTTCGACATCCTTTGTCAATTTGGCCCAGATCGGTTCAGATTTGGTTATAGTCGCCATATAGACCGATCCTCCGAATTAGGGTCTTAGGCCCACAAAAGCCATATTTATTATCCGATTTTGCTGAAATATGGGACAGTGAGCTGTCTTAAGGCCTTCGAAATCTCTCTTTAATTTGGTGCAGATCGGTTCAGATTTGGATATAGCTGCCATATAGGCCGATTTCTCGATTTAAGGTTTTGGGCCCATAAACGGTGCATTTATTATCCGATTTCGCTGAAATTTGAGACAGGGAGTTAAGTTTATCCCCTTAACATACTTCTGCAATTTAGCACAGATCGGTTCAGATTTGAATATAGCTGCCATATAGACCGATCTCCCGATTCAATGTTTTGGGGCCATAAAAGGCGCATTTATTGTCCAATATTGCCGAAATTTGGGACACTGCTTTGTGTTAGGCTCTTCGATATATTTCTGCAATTTTGCTCAGATCGGTTCAGATTTGGATATAGCTTCGATATAGACCGATATCTCGATTTAAAGTCTTGGCCCCAAAAAAGACGCATTTATAATTCGATTTCGCTGAAATTTCACACTGTGACTTATGTTAGGCTTTTCGACATCCGTGTCGTACATGGCTCAGATCGGTTTATGTTTGGAAATGGCTACCAAAAAGACCAATATTTTGTTCTACAAAATTGAACAATGACTTGTACTTATTAGACCCTTCAATATCCGTGTCGAAGTTGGTCCAATCGGACCATTTTTCGATATAGCTGCTATGGGGCATAAGGTTTGCATTTTTCACACGATTTTGACGATAGGCGATTAATATATATACCCGAGGTGGTGGGTATCAAAGTTTGGCCCGGCCGAACTTAACGTCTTTTCACTTGTTATTTGTAATTTCTTGCTTCTACTTCAAATGGAAAAGCAAAACACTAAAAACCCTTTAAAGAGCCTAAGCAATTGTAGTTTGTGACATATATTGGGGGCAGGCTACAAGCATCGTGATTTCGGCCTTTGCCAGGGGCCTCATCAGCTTGTTGGGTCTTGTTATGCAAAATTTTTTTTAGCATAGTGAGAAAAAAAAAATACATATTTTCGACGTGCTGTTTGTTCATTCATCAATGTATTTTTATTTCTTTCTTTTTGCCATTACGCTGCTCACTGATTAGTGAGTAGATGGAAGCATGTAAACTTTTGGTGGCATCGCAAGCTGATGAGATCGCCCTATCGTGACTATACTAGGTACGAATGTCGAGAGGTCTAAAGCAACACATTGTGCCAAATTTCAGCAAAATCGGTTAATAAATTCACCTTTTATCGGTCTGAAACCTTAAACCGGGAGATCGGTGTATGTTTATGGCAGCTATTAGGTTGCCCAAAAAGTAATTGCGGATTTTTCATATAATCGGCGTTGACAAATTTTTTCACAGCTTGTGACTCTGTAATTGCATTCTTTCTTCTATCAGTTATCAGCTGTTACCTTTAGCTTGCTTTAGAAAAAAACTGTAAAAAAAGTATATTTGATTAAAGTTCATTCTAAGGTTTATTAAAAATGCATTTACTTTCTTTTAAAAAATCCGCAATTACTTTTTGGGCAACCCAATATATCTAAATCTGGGCCGATTTGGACCGTATGTCGAGGAGCCAAATGCAACTCGCTACACCAAACTTCTGCAAAATCGGGCAATAAATTATGGACCCAAGATCTAAAATAGAGAGTTGGGTCTATATGACAGTTAAATCCACACATATATGCCCGATATGGCCTTTGTAGACCCATTTTTCATCCATTATCGACCCGTGATCGAGATTCTTCAACTTAAAGCGGCTTTACTTGTTTCTCTTTAAAATTTGGCTCTATTTTTTATAGCCTAAGCTTTGCACGTGCCTTAAACATTGGGTGCAATTGTTTATATACTCAAGAAACTGGTAATAATGCCAACTTATTTTCGCATCTAAAATTTAACAAAAATATCTTTCTATTATTGATATATTGTTACATGGCAGGACTCAAAAGTACAAATTGAAAATAATATTTTTATTAAGGCTATTTCGTACAAAATGAACAATTCGAAGAATATGACAAAGGCCATTTAACATATGTTGCAATATTTTTTTTTTTCCAAGTACCTAAGACCCCACTTACTTACATGATGTTCTTTACAACTTTAATACCAGGAAAAATATTTAAAATTTGTCTGGCTTTACTTTGAAAATTTAATGCTCGTGTTGGTTGGTATGTGCGCCTTTGTAGGAAGTTGTAATTTGTAAATCTTGTTGTTGCTCGATTCCACGAATAAAAATCCATGAAATCTGTGCTATTTCTAATCACATTATGTACTTCCAATGCCCAGAAATTGTTGTCCCACTTCAATATGCAATTGAATTTAGTAAACAGAAATTAAGGTATTTCTCGGAAAATGCGACCTTAAAGTAAATCCTCTTTGCCCAATGCAAACAGACACTCAACACACGCACGCACGCACACGCACACACACTCACACACATAGCTACATATCCTTGAGTCTGACTGCAGGGTCAAATGTGAGAGTGAATTTTTATACCGGAACCCAAAAAGAAAAGCGACAAAAAAAATATAATCACAAAATAATTCAGACATGACGATGGGCTCATAAAACACAAACTCTCACGGCTTTTTGGATTTCTGGGCTATTTGGATATATGTATGCTTGTAACTTATGTGTGTGTGTGTGTGTATGTGTCTGACAGTATATTTGCTGATGGCGTATATGTTAGTCGAAACAAATTTTCACAAAACAAAAGCAGATCCTTGAATATTTATGAACTGCAACACAGCCCATATAAGAGGAATCGAAATCAAAAGAAGTACTTTCTTCAGCATCGCAATGTACAAAAGAAAAAAGCTACGCACAAATCCCATTTGGAAATAACAAAACAAATGAGAAGCGAAAGCCCAGGGAAAATCAACATCAACATCACCACCAGCACCAGTAGCAATAGCTGTAACATCAACAACAACGATTGTCGATGCCAAAAAATAATAAAAATACAATTCATTTAATTTGTAAACATAAAAATATATCCTTACATACGCTGAGGGAGATATAAAAAACAATTGGTGCTGCTGGTGGTTTTTGGCTGTCTCCACATAGCTAGAGTGGCCAATGCGATATTGGGATACTGTTGACCTCTGTGTCATATGCATGCCATAGAAATTCGCCAGCCAACCGAAAATGCCATCAGGCCAAAAAACAATATAAATAAAGTGAATTCATTTATAAAGCCAGCTACCTTTCCTAACGCACACACACACACACTCACACACACACACACGCAAACACACAACTTAATTCATGCTGGCATTATAACGAAATGCAACTATTGTTTTTAACGCAGCTGACTTATGCCAGCATACCAGGTATTTTTGTTTGCGTGTAAAATTGAAAAATATGAGGGTATTAAAGTTTTCAAAGGCCGATGGGTCTATTGTGAAAGAAAATATGTTAAAAAGCATCAAAGAAGAACTATTGATGACCAACAGAACGAATATGGATCATACTTTCATAATTTCAGCGAAATCGGCTATTAAATGTAACACTAGACCTATCATCGATCATATATCACATTTTCCGATCTGTACTACATTTGGCACGCATGACGAGGAGTTTAATACAACTCACATTTCCCACTTTCAGCGAAATGGAGTAAGACATTCACCTTTACGATTACCTGGCACCAGTGCCGACTGAAGTGAGGGCATTTGCTATTCGTTTTCCTGAGAGGGACGAATGGAGGGCGGATGGTGTAATTGAGGAGGATTAGACCTCGATCTATACAGATGGCTTCAAGATGGAGTCAGGCACTGAATTGGGGGTCTACTCTGATGCACTCAATATCAGTATATCTCTGAGACTGCCGAACGAGAGTACGGTCTTTCAGGCTGAGGTCTGTACCATTGCAGTAGCCGCAAGAGAAATTCTGGCAAGGGGCTTATCGCTCTCGAAACTCAGAATTGAAGTAGACAGTGTGGCGGCGCTCAAGGCCTTGGGGTCGAGGATGGTGAGGTCAAGATGCGTAGCGGACTGCTTAGAATCCCTGGATAGGCTCCGGGCCCACGATATGACGCTGACATAGGTTCGTGGGCATGAGAGGATTCCAGGAAATGGGAGGGCGGACGAGTGCGTCAGGAGGGGTTCGTCAGCGCCGGGCGGACCAGTAATCGGTTTTGCCTACATGACATTTGTCGAGCTACTGAACACAGTAGAGGGGATAGCCAGGACGGCATCGGTGGTGAGGTGGGACACGGTAGATGGTTGCCGGACTGCGAAGGTGCTATGGCCGGTCATCGACCGGAGGAGGGCGAGGGAGTTGGCGTTCGATAAGAAGTCGATAAGTACTTTGACAGGGGTCATACCCGTACACTGTGCCATGGCGGCGTGCATAGGGATACCGCACAATGACTTCTATAGGAATTGACTCTATGAGGATGAGAAGGAGACTATTGAGCACTTGCTGTGTTTTTGTCCGGATCTGCAGAGGTGTAGGCTCTCCTTTCTGGGAAGCTGTTTCTCCTGTGATCTGTATGAACTTGCGAGCGTACCTATGATATGTCTCCTTAGGTTTGTTGAAGGAAAAGGATGGCTATGGCCGGTCATCGACCGGAGGAGGACGAGGGAGTTGCTGGCGTTCGATAAGAACCGCACAATGACTTCTGTAGGAGTTGACTCTATGAGGATGCGAAGGAGACTATTGAGCACTTGCTGTGTTCCTGTCCGGGTCTGCAGAGACGAGGACAGTGTGGTGGCGCTCAAGGCCACGGGGTCGAGGATGGTGAGTACTTTGACAGGCGTCATAACCGGTCACATAGGGATACCGCACAATGACTTCTATAAGAGTTGACTCTATGAAGATGACTGAAGTTGACTATTGAGCACTTGCTGTGTTCCTGTCCGGGTCTGCAGAGACGTAGGCTCTCCTTTCTGGGGAGCCGTTTCTTCTGTACCTCTCGTATCTCTACTGAGGTTTGTTGAGGGAACAGGATGGTTCCGAACAGGGGGGTGCCATTGGCTCCGGCGTAGGTAGATCCGTGCTTGCGAAGGGAAGGGCGGTTCTTCACCTCCCGCCCGGGTTTCTCCACTCCTTCTGTCTTTTTCTTTTATTCGTGTATAACTTCTAATACGAGGTCTCACATTTTCTTTTTTCTTACCTTTCTCTCTCTAGGGTACCACAATGGGCCAAACTGGCCTCCGTGTGAACTGACCTTTGGTGGGCGACCCATTCGACCGAACCTACCCTTGTAGGGTGAGAAGTGGATATTTCGACAGGTTTCTATATGTCTACCCATTCCGTTAGCAATACATCGAAATAGCCTTTTGCGACCCTACAAGGTATACACCCGTATACCTTGTAGGGTCGTATCAATGAGTGCTGCCCGATTCAAGTTTAAGCTCAATGATAAAAGGCCTCCTTTTTATAGCCAAGTCCGAATGGCATGTCGCAGTGCTATACCTCGTTGGAGAGAAGTAGTTTTTACATGGCTGCATTACCATTTTTATACCCTCCACCTTAGGAAGAGGGGTATAGTAATTTCGTCATTCCGTTTGTAACACAACGAAATATTCGCCTAAGGCGCCATATAGAATATAAATTCTTGATCGTCATGACATTTTAGGTCGATCTAGCCCTGTCCGTCGGTCTGTGTGTCGAAACCACGCTAACTTTTGAAGGAGTAAAGCTAGGCGCTTGAAATCTTGCACAAATACTACTTATCTGTGTAGGTCGGTAGGGATTGTAAATGGGCCATATCGGTCCATGTTTCGATATAGCTGCCATATAAACCAATCTTGGATCTTGACTTTTTGAGCCACTAGAGGGCGCAATTCTCCTCCGATTTGGCAGAAATTTTGCATGAGGTGTTCTGGTGTGACATCCAACAACTCTGTTTAGTATGGTTTAGTCTGATATAGCTGCCATATAAACCGAACTGGGATCTTGACTTCTTAGGCCTCTAGAGGGCGCAATTCTTATCCGATTTAGCTGCAAATTGGCTTAAGATGTTTTGTTATATCTTCCTACAACTGTGAAAAGAATGCTGGAGATCAGCTTATAAACTGATATAGCTGCCCTATAAACCGTTCATTGATCTTGACTTCTTGAGCCACTAGAGGGCGCACTTCTTATTCGATTTGGCTGAAACTGTGCATGAAGTGCTTTGTCATGATTCCCAAATAATGTGCTGCGTATGGTTCAAATCGGTATATAAGCCGATATAGCTGCCATATAAACCGATCTGGGATATTGACTTCTTTAGCCTCTAGAGGGCGCAATTCTTATCCGATTTGGCTGGAATTTTGTTCAACGACTTCTCCCATGACCATCAACATACGTGCCCAATAAATCGATCTATAGCCTGATACAGCTCTCATATAAACCTATCTCTCGATTATGCTTCTTCAACCCCTGCAAGCTGCAATTCTTATCCGAATGGACTGAAAGATTACCCAATGACTTCTACCATGGTCTTCAATATTCAATTCATTTGTGGTTCGAATCGAACCACAACTTGATATAGTTCCAATAGCATAACAATTCTTATCCATTATTCTTTGTTTGCCTAAAAAGTAACACCGCTCATGAAACTCGACAAATGCGATCCATGGTGGAGGGTATATAAGATTCGGCCGGGCCGCTCTCACTTGTTTTACTCTATTTTGTGTATTGTATTATAAGTGGGCGAAATCGGTTCTTGATTAGGTGTAGCTGCAATATAAATCCATCTCTCATTGTTACTTTTTGAGTAGGTCTGTGTTTAGTGCAAGGTGAAGAAGGTTGTGAAGCGGAAAGGGAAGTTTGATAACGATTAATTAACCAATGGTGAAAGTAACATTTTTGCGGTGTTTAAGTGCCTCTATTGAGAATCCGTAGAAGTCATCAGTGCTGGCAAATCTCTACGTTTGGTAGTGGAGTTCACTGTATTCTTTAAAGACAATTTTCAAAAATCAGCATTATCTGCAATTTTGAGAATCGCATAGTAGGCATATCGTTTGATATTGAATTGGCGAATTCCTTAAGAGGCGGCAGCGGTGTTTTTGGATTCAGTGGACGTGCATAAGCTGATCCAAACATATTGGCGAGCAGTCATTCACATAATGTGACTATGAATGATTACGGCGATGTTGCACTAATTGTTCCTCAGGTTCGGTAGGTCTACATGACATGACATTGCAAGGCGAGATTTAAAAGGGGATGCGTTGCAGTGCCCCATTTTTTGTTTTAGGTGCCAGCGATTCGGTCGCGTGCCTAGGAATTGTAACATGCCCTTCATGTGTGCTATGTGTGGTGGCCAGCATGATCTTGTTGATTGCCAAGTTCGGCAGAAGGACGAGGTTTCTCCGGAAGCTCGCTGTGTTAATTGCGATGTTTTGGGTCATTCGGCTGGATTGAGGGAATATGCACGTTGGTTGGCGATTGTTGGTCAGCGCGAGGAGCGGAGGAATGAAGTCAGGGCTAAGGAGGCGGCTAGATCCAGAAGGATTGCTGGTATTTCGGATGCGGCTTTCAGTTCTTCTACGTTCTTTGTGCAATGTTTAGATCCTTTTAGTGCTTTTTTAGATGTTGTAAATAGTTTGTATAGTACGATAATTTTTAGTAATTAGTTTTAGCCGTCATTTCAAATTTAAATCAGTTTGAAATCTAATATTGCTCCCATTTAAATTAACTTATCTGCCATTGGAAAAAAATAATTTATAAACAAGTAAGAGCGTGCTGAGTTCGGCCGGGCCGAATCTTATATACCCTCCACCATGGATCGCATTTGTCGAGTTCTACGCGCGGTATCTCTTTTTAGGCAAGCAAAGCATATTGAATAAGAGCTGTTATGCTATTGGAGCTATATGAAGTTATAGTCCTCCATAACTTCGGACCATAAATAAATGCTGAACATTGTAAAAGTCATTGTGTAATATTTCAGATCATTCGAATAAGAATTGCGCCTTGTAGTGGCTCAAGACGCTAAATCTAGAAATTTATATGGGAACTATATCAAGCTATTGATCGATTCAGACCATATTAGCCGCTTGTATTGAAGGTCATGAGAGAAGCCGTTATACAAAATTTCTGCCAAATCGGATGAGAATTACGCCCTTTAGAGGCTGAAGAAGTCAAGATCCCAGATCGGTTTATGTGGGAGCTATATCAGGTTATGTACTGATTTGCACCATATTTAGCACAGATATTGGAAGTCATTACAAACACCTTATGAAAAATTTCAGCCAAATCAAATGAGAATTTCTCGCTCTATTGGCTCAAGAAGTCAAGATCCAAGATCGGTTTATATGACAGCCATACCAGGTTATGAACCAATTTAAATCATACTTAGCACAGTAGTTGGAAGTGATACCAAAACACTACTTGCAAAATTTCGCTCAAATCGGACAAGAATTGCGCCCTCTAGAGGGTCAGGAATCAAGATCCCAGATCGGTTTATATGGCAGCTATATCAGGTTATGTAGAGATTTGCACCATACTTAGCACAGTTATTGGAAGTCATAACAAAATACCTCATGAAAAATTTCAGACAAATCGTATGAGAATTTCTGGCTCTATTGGCTCAAGAAGTCAAGATTCAAGATCGGTTTATATGGCAGCAATATCAAAACATGGACCGATTTAGACTACACTTACCACAGTTATTGAAAGTGATACCAAAACAGTACGTGCAAAATTTCAGTCAAATCGGACGAAACTAGCGCCCTCTAGAAGCTCAAGAAGTCGAGACCCAATGGAGGGACGGACAGGCGGAGGAACGGACGGACAGACGATCAAAAATATATATAATTTATGAGGTCTCAGACGCATATTTCCATGTGTTACAAACAGAATGACGGAATTAGTATACGCCCTTCCTATGGTGGAGGGTATACAAATTACTTACGCGTTACATGGTGGAGGGTATCTATGGTTCGATCAAGCCGATCTTAACGCTCTTTTACATTTGCAATGCAACACTAGCTTGAAATTTTGGTGGCCATTAAGCACTGATATAGGACACAAAAGATGTTTGAGTCTCTATATAAGGCCATAGTTAGTTATTAATATTTGTTTGTTTGCACTATGTCATCAATGTGTTTATGAGTAAAAACTATGCTGTTAATTTTTAAATTATCCCATTAGCTATTTAACAGTTTACTAATGTTCAATAATATTCTTCTTTTCTTTTCAGGTGATTATGATTTTATTATTTAAGAGCAGATCTTATGTTTGCTATATTTTCCGTCAGGTAATACGATTGTTTGCTAAATACTGCCCTTTTCACAGTTCCATATTTTTCAATATATCCAATACAACTTTACTTGGCATAGTTGTTTGCTGCTCTTTGAGATCTTTTACCCAAAATACCATACTCGAAAATTGAATAATTCGACCAGTACCAGAAGACGTCCAACCAAATTGGCTAATGGCCACACTGCTCACACACCTTTTCTTTGAGCTAATTGAACATAACAACTGATTAAAAAATATTAAAAGTAAATTTTAATATTCCAGGTTTTCGTTGAGAACACCTAAATGAAAATGCCAACTGAGCTACTGACTCACAATGACATTACAACGAATTTCATAACATTTCATGCTAACATGATTTTATTTTCCAAAGTTTTTATTTCTTTTGGTCAGGAAATATATATTTTTCATCACAATAATATATGCCAAAGATTTAGTTTGTTTTTGACAACATCAGCTTCCTGGAACAATTCATTAGAAGACCACAATACAAACACATTTCAATAAAAACATTAAACGAAGTCTCTGGCAATTCATCTCTCTCTCTCTCAGTCTCGTTGCCTATTTATGTCCATCTCTTAATGTACTTGGAAACTTTTTCGAATTGTATTTGTATTTCGGACTAATTCAATTTGACTCAGAATGGAAGTTCGAAGAAGACTTCAAAGCCATTCACAGGAAGTTGTCGTTGTTGCTGTTGTTGTTGCTACATTCATCCTCAAAGAATATATTTACTCTCCACATGCAGCAATACATTTACAGATTTCAGATTGCTTGGTAGATTATAATTAGGCAAAGTTATGTTTGCATTATTTATTGAGGATAAAAACGGATGTGACAGATAATTGCTAATTTGCCTATAATTACACTGACAAGATTACATTGGAATTTTGGGGATTTCTTTGGGTTTCCTACAGCAAATGTAATCTCTTGAGATATATTATATATATATATATTATTACACGAATGGTATAAAAAGGAAATTAAGATAAAAGCATTGTTGCATTTTGTCATGTTGTTGGTAATGGAATATATTTGGAATTTATTAAACCTACCTACCTTTAAACCTAAGAAGAGACTTAAGAAATTTTGTATTACTTTCTGATTTTGGTACAAAATACCATAGCATAAGAAGGTCCCCGTAGCTGAGTTGTTAGCAAGTTTGGATTATTAGTACCTGGTTACTGAGTTCAAGTCGCTACTGTGGAAAAGACACTGGAAACATTGATAGACCTGATAAGACTTACATGCTTGCTGATATGTTTGTGGAAAATTCTTCACCGTCAGAAAGCGGTCAACCACTCGCTGTTATTGAAGACGTATCTAGTTCCATGCCTGAGCTATATTTTCGAGTCAAAGGGGTTCTTGCAAATCTCGACGTAAATAAATCCAGAGGGCAGTCCTGGTTGCTTTACTCACCAGTTTGGTGAGAATAAAGTCATTGCCCTGAATATCTCCAAGGCATTTGGTAGGGTCTAGCACTGTATAAATTGCAAATTTTGCCAAGGAACAGGGCCAAACTTCTCACATACCAATGAGTGCTGTCCGATTCAAGTTTAAGCTCAATGATAGGGGGCCTCCTTTTTACAGCCGAGTCCGAACGACGTGCCACAGTGCGACACCTCTTTGGAGAGAAGCTTTCAATAGTATCTCACAAATGTTGCCAGCATTAAGGGGGGGAAAATCACCTCTGAAAATTTTTCTGATGGCTTCGCCAGGATTCGAACCCAGGCGTTCAGAATCATAGGCGGATATGCTAACCTCTGCGCTACGGTGGCACTGTGTACTCTTTTCAAAGCTTGTCGCTTTTGGTGACAGTAATAACTTGCTTGATTTTTATCGAGCTTTGTTGTTGTATTGAGATGGGTTCTCATCTGATGACCACAATGCTCTGCTCTTTCTCCCTCCCTTTTTTTATAACCTCCACCATAGGATGGGGGTATACTAATTTCGTCATTTTGTTTGTAAGTCCTCGAAATATTCGGGACATTTTAAGTCGAACTAGCAATGTCCGTCCGTCTGTCCGTCCGTCCGTCTCTCTGCCGAAAGCACGAAGGATTAAAGTTAACCGCTTGAAATTTTTAACAAATACTTCTTATAAGTGTAGGTCGGTTGGGATTGTAAATTTACCATATCGGATCATGTTTTCATATAGCTGCCGTATTAACCGATCTTGCATCTTGACTTCTTGAGCCACTAGAGAACGCAATTCCTAACCGATTTGGTTGAAATTTCGAGTGAAGTGTTTTTTGCAAATTGCATATTTTGCCCATGGACATTCCACTAAGGAACAGGGGCAAATTTCTTACATATTAATGAGTGCTGTCCGATTCAAGTTTAAGCTCAATGATAAGGGGCCTCCGAGTCCGCACGGCGTGCCGCAGTGCTACACCTCTTTGGAGAGAAGTTTTACATGGCATAGTACCTCACAAATGTTACCAGCATTAGGAGGGGAAAACACCGCTGAAATTTTTTTTCCTATGGTCTCGCCAGGATTCGAACACAAGTGTTCAACGTCATAGGCGGACATGCTAACCTCTGCGCTACGGTGGAGGTGTTTTCATACGATTTCCAACAACTGTGCTGAGTACGGTTGAAATCGGTTTATAGCCTGTCATATAAACCGAACTGGTGTCTTGACTTCTTGAGCCTCTAGAGGGCGCAATTCCTATCCGACTAGGATGAAATTTTGGACGATGTATTTCTATATGACTTTCAACATTTGTCCTAAGTATGGTTCAAATCGGTTCCTAATCTAATATAGCTGCCATATAAACGGAACTTGAATATTGAATTATTGAGCCACTAGAGGGCGCAATTGTTATCCGACTTGACTGAAATATTGCATGAGGTGTTTCGTTATAATTTTCAACAGCTGTGCTAAGTATGGTTGAAATCGGTTCGTAATTTGATGTAGCTGCCATATAAACCGATCTCGGATCTTTACATCTTGAGCCACCAGAGGGCGCAATTCTCATCCGATTTTACTGAAATTTTGCACGAAGTGTTTCTTTATAACTTCCAACAACTGTTCGAAGTATGATTCAAATTGGTTTATAACCTGATATAGCTGCTACATAAACCAATCTTGAATCTCGACTTTTTGAGCCACTAGAGGGCGCAATTCCCATCCGATTTGGCTGAAATTTTGCACGATATGTTTTGATATATCTTTTAACAACTGTGCCAAGTATGGTTCAAATCGGACTATAAGCAGATATAGCTGTGTATAAACCGATCTTGGGTCTTGACATCTTGAGCCACCAGAGGGCGCAATTATCATCCGATTTGTTTGAAATTGTGTACAAGGGCTCTCCCATGACCTTCAACATACGTGTCAAATATGGTCTGAATCGATCTATAGCCTGATATAGCTCCCATATAAACCGATCTCCCGATTTTGCTTCTTGAGCCCCTACAAGGCCACCGTAGCGCAGAGGTTAGCATGTCCGCCTATGACGCTGAACGCCTGGGTGCGAATCCTGGCGAGACAATCATAACAATTTTCTGCGGTGGTTTTCCCCTCCTAATGGGCAGTCTCCTTGTCTGAAACCTCGTTTGGTATTAAATGGCACCGAATGGACTGGAGTATTACACTATGCTTCTACAATGAAGGCCATTCAACTCATTTATGGTCCGAACCTGACCATAACTTTATATAGCTTCAATATTATAAAAATTTTTATCCATTATTCTGTGTTTGTCTAAAAAAAGAGATATCGCGCAAAGAACTCGACAAAAGCGTCCCATGGTGGAGGGTATATAAGACTCGGCCCGACTGAACTTAGCACACTTTCACTCACTCACGATCTGTTGGGTCTGACTTCGAATCCATTCTACTTGTTCATTTTCATTCGAATATAGTTTTCGAGAGATTGAATACAGGAGTCGGATTATGGACGTAACACTCTGCTGGGATTTGCTGGCCATTTCTGAGTGGGGTCGAATGAAGAGAGTGGATTTTAACGCAAGCAGGACGCAGTAATGTTCGTTGTCCCACAAACGACCCCCTCCTAACCCTAATACTCCTCTAAATATATATTTTTATACCCTCTACCATAAGATGGGGGTATACTAATTTCGTCATTCTGATTGTAACTACTGATCGTCGTGAAATTTTATGTCGATCTAGCCATGTCCGTCCGTCTGTCCGTCCGTCCGTCCGTCCGTCCGTCTGTCTGTCGAAAGCACGCTAACTTCCGAAGGAGTAAAGTTAGCCGCTTGAAATTTTGCACAAATACTTTTTATTAGTGTAGGTCGGTTGGTATTGTAAATGGGCCATATCGGTCCATGTTTTGATATAGCTGCCATATAAACCGATCTTGGGTCTTGACTTCTTGAGCCTCTAGAGTGCGCAATTCTTATCCGATTGGAATGAAATTTTGCACGACGTGTTTCATTATTATATCCAAAAATTGTGCTAAGTATGGTTTAAATCGGTCCATAACCTTATATAGCTGTCATATAAACCGATCTGGGGTCTTGACTTCTTGAGCCTCTAGAGTGCGCAATTCTTATCCGATTGGAATGAAATTTTGCACGACGTGTTTTGTTATAATATCCAACAACTGTGCCAAGTATGGTTCAAATCAGTTCATAACCTGATATAGCTGCCATATAAACCGATCTTGGGTCTTGACTTCTTGAGCCTATAGAGGGCGCAATTATTATCCGATTGGAATGAATTTTTGCACGAAGTATTTTGTTATGATATCCAACAACTGTGTCAAGTATGGTTCAAATCGGTTCATACCCTGATATAGCTGCCATATAAACCGATCTTGGGTCTTGACTTCTTGAGACTCTATAAGGCGCAATTCTTATCCTATTTCAATGAATTTTTGCACGAAGTATTTTGTTATGATATCCAAAAACTGCGCCCAATAAGGTTCAAATCGGTTAATAACCTGATATAGCTGCCATATAAACCGATCTGGGATCTTGACTTCTTGAGCCTCTAGAGGTGTACGACTGATCCTTTCATGACCGTCAACATACGTGTTTATTACGGTCTGAATCGGTCTATAGCCTGATACAGCTCCCATATAAATCGATCTCTCTATTTTACTTCTTAAGCCCCCAAGGGGCGCAATTCTTATTCGAATTGGCTGACATTTTACACTGGTCTCCAACATATAATTTAATTGTGGTCCAAACCGGACCATATCTTGATATCGTTCTAACACCAGAGCAAATCTTTTCTTATATCCTTTTTTGCCTAAGAAGAGATGCCGAGAAAAGAACTCGACAAATGCGATCCATGGTGGAGGGTATATAAGATTCGGCCCGGCCGAACTTAGCACGCTTTTACTTGTTAAAGTTCATATCATTATGAGACTCAAATTGAAAGTATTAGGCAGTATATTATAAATATGGCATAAAACATTAGGTCCAAGTAATAGGAGGTCGCCCACTCCAAAATACCCCCAAATGGGCTTGTAAGCCGACCATGGCTATATGGGACTTAAATGAAAGGTATTAGGGATAGATTACGAATATGACATTAAAATTTTAGTTCAAGTCTAGGTGGAGCTTTTCCTCCTAAAGATACGTTAAATGGGTTATTTGACCCATTATGACAATATGGGACTCAAGTGAGAGGTATTTGAGAGTAGAAAACAAGTTTGATATACAATTTTGGAGCCAAATGTTTTGGGGTACACCCTAAAGCACCCCCCAAACTGAACTCAATTTCCGTTGGGAATAAATGACGAATTTTATGTCTAATATCAGTAATTTCAAGGTGCCGATGGTCGGCCGATTCCGATTTAAGCTTAAACTCAATGCTAAGGGACCTTTTTTTATAACTGAGTCCGAACGGCATCCCGCAGTACGACACCTCTTTGGGGAAACATTTTTAAATGACCATGCATGGCATTGTACCTCGCAAATGTTGCCAAACACCGCATTGTCCGATGTTCTCGCCAGGATTCGAACGCGCTCAACGTTATAGGCTACAATGGCACGAGTTCGATATCCGCATTCAGGGCGAAGTGTCCCCACCCTAAAAAGATATTGGAGAGTTAAAGAAGGCGCAGCGGAGCGGTCCCGATTCGGCTAGTAAGATATAATTGTGCAAAATGTTAAGCGTCTAGTTTAACTCCTTCGATAGTTAGCGTGCTTTCAACGGACGGACGGACATGTCTAGACCGTCATGACGATCAATGGGACTTAGACTCATATTTCGAGGTGTTACAAATGGAATGGCGAAATTATTTTGCCCCTACATCGTTCCTCATAATGAAAATACAACTTTTTTGTTTGTTTCTCTTTCGCGACGAGCTCAATGATCGCAGATGCTAATGGAAAAGGAAAGCCAAAGGTAGCAACACACACCAACCACTACGGGACGCGTTTCGTCTTTGGTTAGAAGACTTTTCGACCATATTAGGTATGATGACTTCAAGGGCCGTGTTGCAAATGGAATGGCGAAATTATTTTGCCCCTACATCGCTCCTCATAATGAAGGTACAACTTTTTATACCAACCACCGAAGGATGGGGGTATATTCATTTTGTCATTCCGTTTGCAACACATCGAAATATCGATTTCCGACCCTATAAAGTATATATATTCTTGATCAGCGTAAAAATCTAAGACGATCTAGACATGTCCGTCCGTCTGTCTGTTGAAATCACGCTACAGTCTTTAAAAATAGAGATATTGAGCTGAAACTTTGCACAGATTCTTTTTTTTTGTCCATAAGCAGGTTAAGTTCGAAGATGGGCTATATCGGACTATATCTTGATATAGCCCCCATATAGACCGATCCGCCGATTTAGGGTCTTAGGCCCATAAAAGCCACATTTATTATCCGATTTTGCTGAAATTTGGGACAGTGAGTTGCGTTGGGCCCTTCGATATCCTTCGTCAATTTGGTTCAGATCGGTCCAAATTTGGATATAGCTGCCATATAGACAGAAACTGTATTGTATTGCTAAAACTAATAAGTATTGCTAAAACTAGTATTGCTAAAACTAATAAGATGAAGATATTCGATGCATGTTCCAGATCTATAATGTTTTACGCTGCACAGGTTTGGGGTTACACAAGGTTTGATGATGTAGAGAAGCTCTTTCGCTTTTTTACTAAGAAAATGCTTTATTTGCCTAATAATACACCAAATTACATGTTGTATCTAGAAACTGGATTTTCTTCTATGTTTTGTAACACTCTTAGAATCCATTTTAACTACATTAATAGAATATTGCGACTTAGCTCTCACCGCTTGCCCCGCTTGCTGGCGGAGAAAATCATAGAATTGAATGCATTATGGGCAAAAGAATGGTCAAATATTTGCCAAACCCTACAATATATTCCTGCTAATGCTACAAATCCGATATGCATGTATTCAGACAAAATAGTAGAATTACTGAGAATTCAAGAACAACGTGAATTTGAATCAGATGCAAGAAATTCACAGTTCCACGATCTTTATTCTGTGCTTGAGTATAATATAATTCCATTTCATACTGCTGACTTATCTTCACGAGCTACTAGCTTAATCATTAAAGCTAGAGGTGGTTTACTCGACCTTAACTCGAGATCATTCAGAAGTAACACCCATGGCACTTGTTCTATGTGTAATACAGATCAAGATGAAAATACACTTCACTTTATTGGCGCCTGCCCACTATACAGAGAATTTAGAAAAAGTTATTTCGGAAAATATTCCCTTAATGAGTCCGAAGTATTAAATATATTAAATGGCACGAATAACTCATCACTATATAAATACATAGAAAATTGTACTAAGTATAGAAAATTAATTATTAATGAATTCAGTTTTTAATAACCAAAATGAAAAAAGAAAAAGCAAGAAACATATAGAAACAAACAACAATTTAGTGATAAGCATTGTATTACGGCTAACAGCATTTTTGCTAAGCCTAACATAGATTGTATTTAAGAACTTTATGAAATACTATTCTTGAATTGTAATTTGAATTCAATCTATTAATAAATAATAATAATATAGACAGAAACTGAGATTTAGGGTCTTAAGCCCATAAAAGCCACATTTTATATCCGATTTTGCTGAAATTTGGTATAGTGAGTTGTGTTAGGCCCTTCAACATTCTTCATCAATATGGCCCAGATCGGTCCAGATTTGGATATAGCTGCCATATAGACCGATCCTCCGATTTATGGTCTTAGGCCCATAAAAGCCACATATATTATCCGATTTTGCTGAAATTTGGGACAGTGAGTTGCGTTGAGCCTTTCGACATCGTTCGTCAATTTGGCTCCGATCGGTCCAAATTTGGATATAGCTGCCATATAGACCAATCCTCCGATTTATGGTCTTAGGCCCATAAAAGCCATATTTATTATCCGATTTTGCTGAAATTTGGGAGAGTGAGTTCTGTTAGGCCCCTCAACATCCTTTGTCAATTTGGACCAGATCGGTTCAGATTTGTATATAGCTGCCATATAGACCGATCCTACGATTTAGGGTCTTAGGCCCATAAAAGCCACATTTATTATCCGATTTTGCTGAAATTTGGGACAGTGAGTTGCGTTAGGGCCTTTGATATTCCTCATTAATTTGATGTAGATCGGTTCAGTTTTGGATATAGCTGCCATATAGACCGATATCTCGATTTCAAGTTTTGGGCCCATTAAATGCTCATTTATTGTCCGATGTCGCCGAAATTTGGGACAGTGAGTTAAGTTAAGCCCCTTGAATTAATTCTTCAATATGGCACAGATCGGTTGAAATTTGGATATAGCTGCCATATAGACCGATCTCTCTATTTCAGGTTTTGGGCCCATAAAATGTGCATATATTGTCCGGTGTCGCCGAAATTGAGGACAGTGAGTTAGATTAAGCCCTTCGACTTCCTTCTGCAATATGGCCCAGAACAGTCCAGATTTGAATATAGCTGCCATATAGACCGATCTCTCGATATAAGGTTTTGGGTCCATAAAAGGCGCATTTATTGTCCAATTTCGCCGAAATTTGGGACAGTGAGTTGAGTTAGGCCCTTCGATATCCTTTTTAAATTTGATCCAGATCCGTCCAGATCTGCCATATAGACCGATATCCAGATTTATAGTCTTGGTCCCATAAAGTCGCATTTATAATCCGATTTCACTTAAATTTTACACAGTGACTTATGCTAAGCATTTCGACATCCGTTTAGTACATGGTTCAAATCGGTTTAATTTTAGATATAGCTACTTAAAATACCAATATTTTGTTATACGCAATTGAGAAATGACTTGTACTTATAAGTATTTGGTCCAAATCGGAACATATTTCGATATAGCTGCTATGGGGCATAAGGTATGCATTTTTCACCGGATTTTGACGAAAGGTGTTTAACATATATACCCGAGGTGGTGGGTATCCAAAGTTCGGCCCGGCCGAACTTAACGTCTTTTTACTTGTTTTGTATGTTTCTCTTTCGAGACGAGCTCAATGATCGCAGATGCTAATGGAAAAGGAAAGCCAAAGTTAGAAACACACACCAACCACTACGGGACGCCTTTGTATTGGATGGTATGTTGTATTTGAATCATATGAATACAATCTATGATACAATTACCACATTAACCACCTGCGACTACCCTGTTTTAGCTGTACTGTTTCCCAATGCATGTATTTTTGTATAATGACAGACATTCTGTCTGTGACAAATTACACTTCTTTCGTGGTACACATGATTTTGTGCTTTTGTTGGAAGTTGTATTGATGGCTTGGAACGCTAAGGCAACAGCAATGACTCTCGCTGTTGCTCCATGTGCCCAGGTTCGAATCCTGGCCGGGCTCTGTCGAATTTTTCATTTTCAAGTTTTTTGCCTGTTAGGGCGAAGAAAAAATTACAAAA
This sequence comes from Stomoxys calcitrans, assembly GCF_963082655.1. Lineage (NCBI taxonomy): Eukaryota > Metazoa > Arthropoda > Insecta > Diptera > Muscidae > Stomoxys > Stomoxys calcitrans. The sequence continues at coordinate 145,030,038 of NC_081555.1, read as the reverse complement.
ACCAAAATTGAAAAATTTTATGATCTTCGAGCTAACAGCCAAAAAAAACTTGAAAAAATGAAAGTATAACCTTAAAAATCCCCTTTCTTCATATGGGCATTTCTTGGAAAACAAATCAATTAAAGAATTTTTCCCTTTTTACACAACTTGGGAGTATGTGAGTGTGTGTGTGTGTGTGTGTGTGTGTGTCAAAAAAGGACCTTCTTTGCTTGGCAATTTGTCATTTGTTGTTTTAAAAGGCAATTTACATATTTCACATTCCGTTAGCAATATTCATATAAGTATGCTCATTTGCCATGTTACAAATTCATGAATAAATATTGCAACGGAATTGCAGAGGTCTTTCCGATTTTGGTAGGTGGCTAGGTTGGTTGGTTGGTTTGATATTCGATATAATCCCACAACGAAAGTCAAAAGTAAATTTCAATTGGAATTTCTAACAAACATTTATTAAAACATTTTATCGCCCGCAGCGAGATAATACAAAACTCTATTCACATTTCAAACACGTGCCAACGCAGTAAGTGATTGATTCAACTCTATGGAGGCTATAGAAAAAAAAAACAAAAACAACCCATGAAGTAACCCCAATAGCAACACAAAAGGAAACAAAGCCCTGATAAGGGCAAAGTGGATGTAGAAGAAGTAGAGAGAAGAAAAAAACAATATCAACAGCATAAAAATTGATTTATTACACAAGATTTGCTGGGAATAAAATCATTAGGATTTTAATCATTCAAAAATGCTGTCGACACTCAATGTTGCAGTTATGTTGGGGGAATTTGGGCATTTGGGTATAAAATGATGCCCCTAGCCGGCTGTTTGTGATTTTTTTTGAAACAGGCAATGGAATGTTGATTTAAGCCACTCAATCGAGGCCAAGAAAAGGGAAACAAGTTATTTAAGCCAAAGGTAGATGAAAAGTCGACATTAATGTTGCCCTACACCAGGAAAGGGCAAAAAGACAGCATTAATTCATTACATGGACAGACAGAATGATATGTACCTGTAGGTGATATTATGCTGTAGGGTATTCAAAAAGCTAGTAAAAAAGCGTTAAGTTCGGCCGGGCCGAACTTTGGATAGCCACCACCTTCGGGTATATATGTAAACCACCTTTAATCAAAATCCAGTGAAAATTGCATACCTGTGTCCAATAGCAGTTATATCGAAATATGATCCAATTTGGACAAAATACTAATAAGTACAAGTAATTGTTCAATTGTGTATAACAAAATATTGGACTTTTTAATAGCTATATCTAAAAATAAACCGATCTGAACCATATACAACATGGATGTCGAAAAGCCTAACATAAGTAAATGTGTCAAATTTCAGTTAAATCGGATTATAAATGCCCCTTTTTTTGCGGCCAAGACTTTAAATCGTGATAGCGGTCTATATCGCAGCTATATACAAATCTTGATCGATCTAAACCAAATTTCAGATATATTGGGTTGCACGGATTTTTCCTATAGTCGGCGTTGACAAATTTTTTCACAGCTTGTGACTCTGTAATTGCATTCTTTCTTCGGTCAGTTATCAGCAGTTATTTTTTGCTTGCTTTAGAAAAAAAGTGTAAAAAAGTATATTTGATTAAAGTTCATTCTAAGTTTAATTAAAAATGCATTTACTTTTTTTTAAAAAATCCGCAATTACTTTTTGGGCAACCCAATATATGGAGAGGCTTAACTCTACTCCCTGTCCCAAATTTCGGCAACTTCGGACAATAAATGCGCCCTTTATGGGCTCAAAACATTAAATCGAGAGATCGGTCTGTATGGCAGCTATATTCAAATCTGGACCGATCTGAGTGAAATTAAAGAAAAATATCGAAGGGCCCAACACAACTCACTGTCCCAAATTGCGGTGACATCGGACAGTAAATGCGCTTTTTATGGCCCCAAAACCTAAAACCGAGAGATCGGTCAATATGGCAGCTATATCCAAATCTGCACCAATCTGTGCCATAATGCAGAAGTATTTCAAGGGGCTTAACTTAACTCACTGTCCCAAATTTTGTCGACATCGGACAATAAATGCGCCTTTTATAGGCCCAAAACCTAAATGGGAGGATCGGTATATATGGCAGCTATATCCAAATCTGAAGCGAACTGATCGAAATTGAAGCATGTCGAGGGGTCTAACACAACTCACCTTCCCAAATTTCAGCAAAATCGGATAGTAAATGTGGCTTTAATGGGCCTAAGACCCTAAATCGGAGGATCGGTCTATATTGCAGCTATATCAAAATCTGGACCGATCTAGAACAAATTAACGAAGGATGTCGAAGGGCCTAACACAACTAAATGTCCCAAATTTCAGCAAAATTGGATAATAAGTGTGGCGTTTATGGGCCTAAGATCCTAAATCGGAGGATCGGTCTATATGGCAGCTATATCCAAATCTGAACCGATCTGACCCAAATTGACGAAGGATGTCAAAGGGTCCAACACAACTCACTGTCCCAAATTTCGGCAAAATCGGGTAACAAATGTGGTTTTTATGGGCCTAAGACCCTTAATCGGAAGATCGGTATATATGGCAGCTATATCCAAATCTGTACCGATCTGAACAAAATTGAAAATGAATATCGAAGGGCCCAAGAAAACGCATTGTCCCAAATTTCAACTGAATTGGATAATAAATGTGGCTTTTATGGGCCTAAGACCCTAAATCGGAGGATCGGTCTATATGGCAGCTATATCAAAATCTGATCCGATCTGAGCCAAATTGACGAAGAAGGTCGAAGGGCCTAAGACAACTAACTGTCACAAATTTCAGCAAAATCGGATAATAAAAGTGACTTATATTGGCCTAAGACCATAAATCGGAAGATCGGTCTACATGGGGGCTATATCCAAATCTGGACCGATCCAAGCCAAATTGACGAAGGATGTCGAGGGGCCTAACACAACTGACTGTCCCACATTTCCGCAAAATCGGATAATAAATGTGGCTTTTATTGGCCTAAGACCCTAAATCGGCGGATCGGTCTATATGGGGGCTATATTGAAATCTGGACCGATCTGAGCCAAATTGACGACGGATGTCGAGGGGCCCAACGTCACAAATTCACTGTCACTGTCACAAATTTCAGCAAAATCGGATAATAAATGCGTCTTTTATGGGCCTAAGGCCATAAATCGGAGGATCGGTCTATATGGGGGCTGTATACCAATCTGGATCAGCAAAATCGGATAATAAATGTGGCTTTTACTGGGCTAAGACCCTAAATCGGCGGATCGGTCTATATCAAGGTATAGTCTTATATAGTCCATCTTCGAACTTAACCTGTTATGGACAAAAAAGAATCTGTGCAAAGTTTTAGCTCAATATCTCTATTTGTGAAGACTGTAGCGTGATTTCAACAGACAGACGGACAGACGGACGGACATGTCTAGATCGTCTTAGATTTGTAAGCTGATCAAGAATATATATTCTTTATAGGGTCGGAAATTGATATTTCGATGTGTTGCAAACGGATAGCCCCATCCTTTGGTGGTGGGTATAAAAACAAATAAAAGGATACTCATCTTGCATGCCTATGTTTGAGAAAAAACAACATAATACCCAACAATGCATATCACAACCTAATCCCATCCATCCAACACTATTAGAAAAAGCTTTACCTCCATTACACCCACAAAGTGTGTGTGTGTGTGGGTGTTTGCTTTGTGTAATTTTTTGAAAAATCATGAAAAATGTTTAGTTCGCTTCTTTTTTTTTTTTTTCTTCAATGCCTTGCTCATGAACCCGTTGGGCAGAGGGATGGGAGGACACAAAGTTTGCATATCAATTTCTTATATCGTATCGAAGCCAAATAAAGTACGTGTTTTGGGAAAATATTCAAATAGGAAAATGTGTTCATAAATAATGCATACAAAAGCAAAATTTCTTTCGTTTTTGTTCCACATCTTCAATTCATATGTATGTCGAACAAAGGCTCAAAAAAAAAAAACAGCAACACCACCATGATGCATAAATACATGAGGGAAATATAAGCAAATAAACAAATCGTTTTTATGTTTTTTTTTCTTCCTTAACTACAGCTACAGTTTGTGAAACCTCCTTTACTTTTTTTGTGCTGGCAAGAAAATGCCTAAGATGGTATGAAAAGCAGAGAGCCACATGTTTGCCCTCTAAACACAATCCCAGCGAATATGTTGTAGAAAATAAACACTCGATTAATTTTGCAAGTCACTGCATTAAATATGTTTGAGTGCTCATGTGAAAAACGATGAGAAAAAACAACCTTCTTCAATCATTATACCCTGCATAATGCAGGGGCCAGCAGAAAGTGTCCGTGTAAATATTCAAAACAATTTTTATTTAAATGTGCTTAGCTAATGCTGCCATATTACCAAGCTGTTATTTAGAATATCTTTTTTCTGAGGTTCAGGCTAGGATAGTTGCCAGAGTTTATGCATTGAAGCAATAACTAGCAAAGGAAAAAAAAATTTTAAGAGGAACTTAAGAGGAGTTTACAGGATGAGGCGTCCCCCAAAGTCATGACACCCAAAATAGGTTTTCAAATTCGTTTTCTAATCTCAAATACCTTTCATTTGAGCCACATATTGGCATGGTCGAAAAATTGATTTCCTTTGGGGGTGTTTTGGGAAAGGGGTGATGCCCTAAATACATGGTCCTAAATTTGGATATCAAATACCTATTCTACTCCCAAATACCTTTATTTGAACCTCATATTGCGATGGTCACTAAAAAATTACTGTTTGTGGGTTATTTTGGGAAAGGGGTAGACCCCCAGAATATTGGTCCAGAAAATGGGTATCAATACTTGCTCTACTTCCCAATTCCTTTCATGTAAACCCCACATTGATATGGTCGGTAACTATGCCCGATTTTTGAGTGTTTTGGAGAGTGGGGTGGTCCCCCAAACACTAAGCCCGGAAAATATATCAGCAACGTGCTCTATTCTCATATAACTATATATCATTTATTTGAACCCCATATTGCCATTGCCCTGAAAATTGGATATCAAATTCGTTTTCTAATCTCATTTAAACTCCTTATTGCAAAAGTCAGCAGATATGTCTGGTGTGGGGTATTGACCCTAAAAACTATGAATATTTAGTTCCAATCTCTTAAAGACCCAAATTGTCTTGGTGAGCAAGTACGTCCTACTTGGCGGTTGTTATGGTGGTGGGACGTCCCCTTGACAGTTGGCCCCTAATGTTGATATCAGATACGTGGTCTACTCCCACATACCTTTAATTTGAGCCCTACATTTCCATAGTCGGCAAACATGACCGGCTTGGGGGGTGTTTTGTGGGATGGGCGGCCACTCAGTGAGTTGGCCTTGAAAATATACAGGGTGGCTGATGAATATTGCTACAATGATGAATATTGCTACATTTTTTTTTCGGTGTATGGAATACATTTTTCTTTTATTCATGTTAAATTAAATTATTAAATTAATTATTAAATTATTATTAATTAAATTAATTAATTAATTAATTAAATTAATTATTAAATTATTATTATTAAATAGAAAAAAAGTTATTACATTTTTTTTTGGTAGCGGCTTTCATCAGCCACCCTGTATATCGGATTCGTGTTCCACTTAAAAAACCCTCTTATTTGAGCCTCATATTGCAGTAGTCAGCAAATACTTACTATTTGGGTGGTGTTTTGGGGGTGGGGTGGACCCATAGACACTTTTCCCGAATATTGATATCAAATTCGTGCTTTACTCCCGAAGACCTTTCATTTGAGCCCCATATTGCTATGGTCGTAAATTTGTCCCCTTTGGGGGATGTTTTTGGTGAGAGACGGCCCCTCAACACACTTGGTCCCATATTTGGATATCAGATTCGTATTCTACATTCAAACAACTTTTATTTAAGCCCCATATTCCCATGGTCAGTAAATAAGTCCTGTTTGAGAGGTGTTTTGTCGATGGGGTGGACCCCATTCGTATTCTATTCACAAATACCTTTCCTTTGAGTCCCATATTGCTATGGTCGGTAAATATGTCCGATGTAGGGGTGTTTTTGGGCTTGGCGTGATCTCCTTAGCACTTGGCCCCATATTTGGATATCAAATTCGTATTCTACATTCAAACACCTTTTATTTAAGCCCCATATTCCCATGGTCAGTAAATAAATCCGGTTTGGGGGGTGTTTTGGGAAAGGGTTGGACCCCCAGAAACGTGATCCCACATTTGGATATCAGATTCGTATTCTACTCGTAAATACCTTTCATTTGAGTCCCATATTGCCATGGTCGGTAAATATGTCCGATTTAGTGGTGTTTTGGGGCTTGGGGTGGTACCCCTAGCACTTGGTCAGACAATTGGATATCAGATACGTTTTATTATCTTAAATACCTTTCATTTGAGTCCCATATTGTCGTGATTGGTCTAAATATATGTTTGGTAGGTTTTAGGGTGGGGCAGCCCCCCTAGGTACCCCATCCGAAATTTGAATATCAAATTTTTATACCCTCCACCATAAGATGGTGGGTATACTAATTTCGTCATTCTGTTTGTAACTACTCGAAATATTCGTCTAAGACCCCATAAAGTATATATATTCTTGATCGTCGTGAAATTTTATGTCGATCTAGCCATGTCCGTCTGTCCGTCCGTCCGTCCGTCCGTCCGTCCGTCCGTCTGTCTGTCGAAAGCACGCTAACTTCCGAAGGAGTAAAGCTAGCCGCTTGAAATTTTGCACAAATACTTCTTATTAGTGTAGGTCGGTTGGTATTGTAAATGGGTCATATCGGTCCATGTTTTGATATAGCTGCCATATAAACCGATCTTGGGTCTTGACTTCTTGAGCCTCTAGAGTGCGCAATTCTTATCCCATTGGAATGAATTTTTGCACGACGAGTTTTGTTATGATATCCAACAACTGCGCCAAGTATAGTTCAAATCGGTCCATAACCTGATATAGCTGCCATATAAACCGATCTTGAGTCTTGACTTCTTGAGCCTCTAGCGTGCGCAATTCTTACCCGATCAGAATGAAATTTTGCACGTCGTGTGTTGTTATCATATCCAACAACTGTGTCAAGTATGGTTCAAATCGGTCCATAACCTGATATAGCTGCCATATAAACCGATCTTGGGTCTTGACTTCTTGAGCCTCTAGAGTGCGCAATTCTCATCCGATTGGGATGAAATTTTGCACGACGTGTTTTGTTATTATATCCAACAACTGTGCCAAGTATGGTTCAAATCGGCCCATAACCTGATATAGCTGCCATATAAACCGATCTTGGGTCTTGACTTCTTGAGCCTCTAGAGGGCGCAATTCTTATGCGAATGGAATGGAATTTCGCACGACGTGTTTTGTTATGATACCCAACAACTGCGCCAAGTATAGTTCAAATCGGTCCATAACCTGATATAGCTGCCATATAAACCGATCTTGGGTCTTGACTTCTTGAGCCTCTAGCGTGCGCAATTCTTACCCGATCAGAATGAAATTTTGCACGTCGTGTGTTGTTATCATATCCAACAACTGTGTCAAGTATGGTTCAAATCGGTCCATAACCTGATATAGCTGCCATATAAACCGATCTTGGGTCTTGACTTCTTGAGCCTCTAGAGTGCGCAATTCTTATCCGATAGGAATGAAATTTTGCACGACGTGTTTTGTTATGATATCCAACAACTGTGCCAAGTATGGTTCAAATCGGTTCATAACCTGATATAGCTGCCATATAAACCGATCTTGGGTCTTGACTTCTTGAGCCTCTAGAGGGCGCAATTCTTATCCGAATGGAATGGAATTTCGCACAACGTGTTTTGTTATGATACCCAACAACTGTGCCAAGTATGGTTGAAATCGGTTCATAACCTGATGTAGCTGCCATATAAACCGATCTTGGGTCTTGACTTCTTGAGCCTCTAGAGGGCACAATTCTTATCCGATTTGAATGAATTTTTGCACGAAGTATTTCATTATGATATCCAACAACTGTGCCAAGTATGGTTGAAATCGGTCGATAACCTGATATAGCTGTCATATAAACAGATCTGGGGATTTGACTTCTTGAGCTTTTAGAGGGCGCAATTCCTATCCGATTTGGCTGAAGTTTTGCATGACGTATTTTATTTTTACTTTAAACAACTGTGTCAAATAAGGTTCAAATCGGTTTATAACCTGATATAGCTGCCATATAAACCGATCTGGGATCTTGACTTCTTGACCCCTAGAGGTCGCAATTATTATCCGATATGCCTGAAATTTTGTACGACGGATCCTCTCATGACCATCAACAAACGTGTTTATAATGGTCTGAATCGTTCTATAGCCCGATACAGATCCCATATAAATCGTTCTCTCTATTTTACTTCGTGAGCCCCAATGGACGCAATTCTTATACGAATTGTCTGAAATTTTACACAGGTCTCCAACATATAATTTAATTGTGGTCCGAACCGGACCATATCTTGATATCGTTTTAATAGCAGAGCAACTCTTTTCTTATATCCTTTTTTGCCTAAGAAGAGATGCCGGGAAAAGAACTCGACAAATGCGATCTATGGTGGAGGGTATATAAGATTCGGCCCGGCCGAACTTTGCACGCTTTTACTTGTTATTTTTAGGGTACTATATGAGAGCACACAAAATTTCGCTTAAATCGCACCACCCATCTCTGAGATCTGGCGTTTCTGAAAATTGTGGTAAGGGGGAGGGTCCGCCCCCCTCTTCAGATATCAAAAAATGTAGTACCCTATTTTCACCACTGGGGCATTATGCACCATCTGTGAAAATTTCGAGAAAATCGGTTCAGCGGTTTCTGAGTCTATAAGGAACACACAAACAAACAAACAATTGATTTTTATATACAATATAAGCTAGCTGCCATATGGACCGATCTGCTGATAAAGGGTCTGAAGTCCATAAAAGCTTTATTTATTACCCGATTTCGCTGAAATTTGAAATAGTGAGTTGCTTTAAGCCTCCCGACATCCGATCTAAATATGGTTCAGATCGGACTATATTATGATATAGCTGCCATATAGACCTGTCTCCCGATAAAGAGTCTGAAGTCCATAAAAGCTTAATTTTTTATCCGGTTTCGCTGAAATTTGAAACAGTGAGTTGTATATGGCCTTTCGACATCCGACTCAAATGTGGTTTAGATCGGGCCATATTTAGATTTCGCTGAAATTTGAAACAGTGAGTTGTTTTAAGCCTATTAACGTTCGATCTTAATATGATTCAGATCGAACTTTAGCTGCCATATAGACCGATATACTGCTTAAAGGTCTGAAACCCATAAAAGCTGCATTTATTACCCGATTTCGTTGAAATTTGAAACAGTGAGTTGCTTAAAGCCTCCCAATATCCCAATATCAATATTAATATGGCTCAGATCAGACTGTATTTAGATTTAGCTGTCATATAGACCGATCTGCCGATAAAGGATCTGAAGCCCATAAAGACTTTATTCATTACCCGTGAGTTTTTTTTTTAAGCCTTCTGCCATCTGACCCAAATATACCTGTCATGTATACCGATCTGCCGGATAAGGGTCTGAGGCCCATAAAAGCATTATTTATTGTCCTCCCGACATCCGACTTCAATATGAATCAGATCGGACTATATAGATATAGCTGTCAAATGGATCCAATTTGGGGTGTTAATTCTATAAAAAAGGATGATGATTATATCCATGGTGGTGGGTATTTAAAGTTCGAACTTAATATATAGAATATATATTTTCGATCGTCATAAGAATCTATGACATTCTAGCCATGTCCGTCCGTCTGTGCGTCCGTCCGTCTGTCCGTTGAAATCACTCTACAGTCTTTAACAATTAAAAGTGTGCTAAGTTCGGCCGGGCCGAATTTTACATACCCTCCACCATGGATCGCATTTGTCGAGCTCTTGCCACGGTATCTCTTTTTAGGCAAACAAAGGATAATGGAAAATAATTGCTATGTTATTGGAACAATATCAATAATGATTAATTTCGGACCATAATTGAACTGAACATTGGAGACCATAGTGGAAGTCATTGCGTAAAATTTCAGCCAAATCTAGAACGAATTGCGCACATTAGGGGCTGAAGAAGTAAAATAGAGAGATCGGTTTATAGGGGAGCTGTATTAGACTATAAACCGATTCATGCCATATTCGACACGTATGTTAAAGGCCATGAGAGATGCCATTGTACAAAATTTCAGCCAAATCGGGTAATACTTGCCCCCTTTAGAGGCTCACGAAGTCAAGATCCCATATTGGTTTATATGGCAGCTATATCAGGTTATGGACCGCTTTGAACTATTCTTAATAAAGTTGTTGAAAGTTATAACAAAACATCTCATGCAAAATTTCAGCTTAGTCGGATAATAATTGCGCACTCTAGTGGCTCAAGAAGTCAAGATCCCATATTGGTTTATATGGCAACTATACCAGGTGATGGACCGCTTTGAACTATTCTTAGCACAGTAGTTGAAAGTTATAACAAAAAATCTCATGCAAAATTTCAGCTTAGTCGGATAATAATTGCGCCCTCTAGTGGCTCAACAAGTCAAGAGCCCAGATAGGTTTATATGGCAGCTATATCAAAACGTGGACCGATGTAACCCATTTACAATCCCAACCGACCCTCGCTAATAAGAAGTATTTGTGCAAAATTTCAAGCGGCTAGCTTTACTCCTTCGAAAGTAAGCGTGCTTTCGACAGACAGACGGATGGACGGACGAACGGACGGACATGGCTAGTTCGACTTAAAATGTCATGACGATCAAGAATATATATGATTCATGGGGTTTGAGACGAATATTTCGAGGAGTTACAAACAGAATGACGAAATTAGTATACCCCTATCCTATGGTGGAGGGTATAAAAATAGTGATATTGAGCTGAAACTTTGGACAGATTTTTTTTTTTAAGGTCCTAGGTCCATTAAAGCCACTCTTAGTATCCGATTTATTTTTATTGTCCGATTTCGCCGAAATTTAGGACAATGAGTTGTGTTAAGCCCTTCGACATCCGCCTCCAATTTGGCTTAGATCGGTCTAGATTTGGATAAAGCTGCCATATAGACCGGTCTCTCGATTTAAAGTTTGGGCCCATAAAACGCGCATTTATTGTCCGATGTCGCCGAAATTTGAGATTTGAGACAGTGAGTTGTGTTAGACTCTTCGACATCTTTCTTCAATTTGGTCTAGATCGGTTCAGAGTTGGATATAGCTGCCATATAGACCGATCTCTCGATTTAAGATTTGTGCCAATAAAAGGAAAATTTATTGTCCGATTTCGCTAAAATTTGGGAAAGTGAGTTGTATAAGGCCACTCGATATCCTTTTGCAATTTGTTTCAAATATGCCCAGATTTGGATATAGCTGCCATATGGACCGATCTCTCGATTAGGGGATTTGGACTCATAAAAGGTGCATTTATTGTCCGATGTCGCCGAAATTTGGGGCAGTAAGTTGTGCTTGGGCCTTCGATTGCTTTTTTTCAATTTGGCCTGGATCTGTACAGATTTGAAGATGGGTATCCAGGAGGCCACCGTAGCACAGAGGTTAGCATGTCCGCTTATGACGCTGAACGCCTGGGTTCGAATCCTGGCGAGACCATCAGAAAAAAATTTCAGCGGTGGTTTTCCCTTCCTAATGTTGGCAACTCTTGTAAGGTACTGTAAAACTTCTCTCCATAGAGGGGTCGCACAGCGGCTCGGCGTTCGGACTCGGCTATAAAAAGGAGGTCATATCATTGAGCTTAAACTTGAATCGGACTGCACTCATTGATATGTGAGAAGTTTGCTCCTGCTCCTTAGCGGAATGTTCATGGGTAAAATTTGCAATTGATGGGTATTCGTCGTGCCTGGACGTAATACTTTTTGACTTGCTCTCGTCTCTTAAGCAAAATAAATTGATTTTTGTGTACTCCTTGACCAACTTAAAGATTAAAAAAAAAGGGTTTGGCTGTTAAAAGTTCTAATGCATTAAATTACATGTTTCAATATTTTTGTCCGGCTACAAATGAACAATTTAAACATTTCTCTACACAAACCCAGACCATACACCAACCATGACCCAATTTATTATGCCCAAGTTTCCAATTAATGCAAAGCCGCCTACGCCTGGCAAAACAATTATTTTTGTGGTATTATGATATTTTCAAAAATATTTCCTCAGGTTCTAAAAACCAATTGGAGGGAGCTTCCCACAAACAACAACTGTACAGGAAGTCATTGTCTATTTAGGTTGTGTTTAGGGAGGAAAACATTTTTCTCATTTGCTTTACATTGGATTTCAGTTGAAATTAAACAGAGAGACAAAAATCCCACTAAATATTTTAATCCATTAAAATGTAGGTCTAATTATGTGAGTCAGTCAGTCTAATCTGCCCTTGAATGGTTCGCAAAGCTTTAGCCAAAATAAAAACTTCCGTTTTCTCTTCGTGTATGAGTGTAAGTGCGTGTGTGTGTGTGTGTGTGTGGGTTGGCGTTTAAGCTTAAATACTAGTGTGCCATGCTGATAGGCAAACAACCAACATTCAGACTTTATAATTAGGATAAAAATGACTATTTTTGCATTGGTTCTCTCTTTTTTTTTACTAAAATATTCCTTTTGATCCTTTTTAGTGCGGGCCATGTTCATTATGTTTTTGTTGTCCATATGGAGGCTGTTTTTTGTTGCTGCTAAATATTAGTGTGCCCAGCATAAATTGGCTATCGCATGCATGGGGTAAGACTGCGATTGTATGGTTATACACTGGGAGAAACAGAAACAAGCCTTTTGGAAATTCTTAATTTCCTTGTTAGGAGAAATCATAAAAAATTAGATGTCATAAAATAAGAGCTGCTCTGTGATTTTGCTCAAAAAGCAGTGTTAAGAAAGTCATCATTTTAATGATAAAAAATTTTTCTCTGTGTATTTTTTTAAGCTGGTATTGCATTTGATTCTAAAGGCTTTAATTTTTTTTTATATTTTGGCCAAGGTTAGCCGCCCCATCTACTTGGCCATAATATCTATGGCCATACTTCTAATGCTGCTTTATCCTCTGTGACTATCCCATTCATTTGCTAGGCTCACCCTGATCCGAGTAGGCTGCATTGGCCAGTGACCACATTTGCTGTGAACATTATGGCCCGTGGCATAATTCGCACAAAATGAGAGCTCATTTGAAGCCATTGGCGGCAGTCGACCATTTGAAATTCTGTTCCACATAGAAAAGAAACGCAGTAGCAATGGCAGCAGCATAAGGGAAAATAAAAGCGCCAAGAAAAACTACAACGTATTAGGTTTTTGTTGCTTGGCATTGCCGTTGGCAAAAAGTGTTATGGAGAGAAAACAAAGTGGATAATGTTTCTTATGGATTTTAAGCTCAAAGTAGTTCGAGGTTTTTTTTTTGCATTTGTTTGTTGGTGGATTCATTTCTACTCGTCTTCTTTTCAGCATTAAAACGGAAGCCCTAAACAAAAAAAGAAAACTCAGCTGTTCATAGCGGCTCTTTTCCATAAGTGAATATGAGTTGATACGGATACTGATGTGGATGTGGGGATATTCAAAACTGTTGATTTAGTGAATTTCAAAGTAAGACAAATGTAACCAAAACTACTATAATTTTGTTAAACATGTTCAAAAGTCTTTGAAGCCTTACTTGCAAAATTTCGGCAAACTTGAGTCATATGTCGAAATATGTGTTCAAAATTTTGGTAAAAACGGTTCAGATTTAGATATAGCTCCCATATATAACTTCCATGCGATGTGGCCGTTTAAGTCTTTAGGTTAGGTTAGGTCAGGTTAGGATGAAACGAGGGTGCATATATAAATCCGCCCCATGCCACTATGGACATACACCTAAGACAGTAATCGGCTTGTTGTGCGCCCTAAATACCAAAAAAAGTAACTTCGAAAAAGAAAATCTTAGTTAGGAATTCCGTGCTACTTACAAAATCCTTAATTGTTTTAAATGTCACGCCCCTAAGTTGGTTCATATTTGGTATAGTGTCCCCACCTAAGTACCGGTATCTGTTGGACGCGAAAGCCGGACAATCACAAAGTAGATGCTCCAATGTCTCATCCTCTTATCCGCATGCTCAACACATGCTATCACTTGCCGCACCGATTTTACATAAGTGAGCTCGTAGTCCTTTGTGTCCTGTTCAGCATTTCTTCCTTCCTTTCAGTAATAGCCTCGTCTTCTCACGATCTGGATCACCCCATTGGATTTTCGTCCTACCAACCGTTTCGCTGTTCCACAATGTTGCATACGCATTCGTTGCCCATGACCTTAACTAGGACTGCGTCTATCCGAAAGGCTTCAGGTTAATCAAGTTTATTGACGGCAGTCCTCTGGCCTTCACCGCCAAATCGTCTGCCCTTTCATTTCCCCTTACTCCGTTATGGACCGGCACCCAAACGATGCGGATTTTGCCATCCTGAGAGAAGGCGTTAATCTCCTTCTTACACTGCAAGACTGTTCGTGATCTTACCGTGCAGGTCTGTAGGTCTTTGGTGTCGCATAACTTGCCGCGCTTGGGTATAAATACCACCTTTGCTACCTGCCAGTCTTTCGGAGTATGTGTGAGTCTTAGGCAGATGGGGCGCCAGATAGTTCGGCTCCATCTGTAGTAACGCCGGAAATCATCATATCCGGGTGACTTAAATGGTTTGAATCCCCTCAGGGCTTCCTTTATCATATGTTCTACAATGATAAACGCTCGATCAGTCACAACAATCCAAGATTCCGGTGTCACCATGGGTCCTGACATATCCTGTGGAAAATGCGTTTTCATCAAAAGACTAAACTAGTCCTCTGTTGTCGTTGCTCTCACTCCAATGTCGTCTACTAATGTTTCAGTTTAGATATGGGTTTTTGAGAGAAACTTTTTATACCCATCACCGAAGGATGGGGGTATATTCATTCTTGACATGTCCGTCCGTCTGTCCGTCTGTCTGTTGAAATCACGCTACAGTCTTTAAAAATGGAGATATTGAGCTGAAACTTTGCTTTTTTTTTGTCCATGAGCAGTTTAAGTTCGAAGATGGGCTATATCGGACTATATCTTGATACAGCCCCCATATAGACCGATCCGCCGATTTAGGGTCTTAGCGCCATAAAAGCCACATTTATTTTCCGATTTTGGTGAAATTTGGGACAGTGAGTTGTGTTCGGTCCTGCGACATCCTTCTTCAATTTGCCTCAGATCGGTCCAGATTTGCATATAGCTGCCATATAGACCGATCCTCCGATTTAGGGTCTTAGCCCTATAAAGAACACATTTATTATCAGATTTTGGTGAAATTTGGGACAGTGAGTTGTGTTAAGCCCTTCGACATCCTTCTTCAATTTGTCTCAGATCGGTCCAGATTTGGATATAGCTGCCATATAGACCGATCCTCCGATTTATGGTGTAAGGCCCATAATAGCCACATTCATTATCCGATTTTGCTGAAATTTGGGACCGTTAGTCAGTTTAAGCCCCTTGACATACTTCTGCAATATGGCACAGATCAGTTCAGATTAGGATATAGCTGCCATATAGACCGATCTCTCTGTTTTAAGTTTTGGGGCCATTAAAGGCGCATTTATTGTCCGATGTCGGTGAAATTTGGGACAGTGAGTTTAGTTAGGCTCTTCGACGTCCTTCTTCAATTTGGCCTAGATCGGTTCAGATTTGAATATAGCTGCCATATAGACCGATCTCTCGATTTTAGGTTTTGGGGCCATAAAAGGCGCATTTATTATCCGATGTCGCTGAAATTTGGGACAGTGAGTCAAGTTAAGCCCCTTGACATACTTCTGCAATATGGCCCAGATCGGTCCAGATTTGAGTATAGCTGCCATATCGACCGATCTCTCGGTTTTAGTTTTTGGGGCCATAAAAGGCTCATTTATTGTCCGATTTCGCCGAAATTTGTGACAGTGCTTTGTGTTACGCTCTTCGACATTTTTTTGCAACTTGGCCCAAATCGGTTCAGATTTGGATATAGCTTCCATATAGACCGATATCTCGATTTAAAGTCTTGGCCCCATGAAAGGCGTATTTAAAATCCGATTTCACTGAAATTTGACACCATGACTTACGTTAGGCTTTTCCACATCCGTGTCGTTTATGGTTCAGATGGATTTATTTTCAGATATAGCTACTGTACTTATTAGTATTTGGTCCAAATCGGAATATATTTCGATATTACTGCTATGGGACATAAGGTATGCAATTTTCACCGGATTTGATGAATGGTGGTTTACATATTGGGTTGCCCAAAAAGTAATTGCGGATTTTTCATATAGTCGGCCTTGACAAATTTTTTCACAGCTTGTGACTCTGTAATTGTATTCATTCTTCTGTCAGTTATCAGCTGTTACTTTTAGCTTGCTGTAGAAAAAAAGTGTAAAAAAAGTATATTTGATTATAGTTCATTCTAAGTTTTATTAAAAATGCATTTACTTTCTTTTAAAAAATCCGCAATTACTTTTTGGGCAACCCAATATATACCCGAGGTGGTGGGTATCCAAAGTTCGGCCCGGCCGAACTTAACGCCTTTTTACTTGTTTTAATTGACCTTTCAAATAAGTAAGCTTCTCTGGCGTACCCTGTATTGAAAAACCACATCTACAAAAACACCATTTATGTATTTTATAGGTTTTTTTTTCTTAGTGTCACAAACGAAACCACAAATTTGTACCCTCCATCCCATAGTGGAGGGTGTACCAATACCCTATAATACTTCACTTCAACCCTAACTACTCTGCCCAAATAAAAACCACTCAAGTGTACATCAATATGTAATATTTTTGCCCCTTCAAGTCACTTTACTACAATAGATGAACGATGTGTGCCTTAAACAAAGTTGGAAGTCAAAAGTTTCACTGACATAATAACTTTTGTGCTTTCTCTTTGATTTAATGCAAGTTTTACTAACGCTTAAGGCATTTGATGTGGTTACAATTTTCCTAAAGCGCATTAGCTCACACACATACTTCCGGTAGTTGTTAATGCATCCTTGCAATTTCCTAACAGATATCTGGAATATTTTCATCGAAGGCAAGCAATTTTCTAACCATGTCGTCCATGAATCATCTTAGCATCATGAGTTTAATTTAAACATTCTTTTTGGAGTTTTTTGGTAAAGTCTCCAAAAAAACATTATTTTACGATCGAACTGTGCAGAAACCGTTAAACTTTTACTTAAAATCCTGTACCACCACTAAGGAGGAGGCCATAAACTTTGTAAGCTGAGTACCACCCTCTGGGTACTCTTTTAGGAGCGATGACGTGGCGAACTGAACATGTAATCCAATGTTGTACCGCAGTAGACATGGCATTGGAAGAGACATGCCATATATTGGGAAATGAAACAAGTTTGTATGGGCTGAAGTGAAAGCCAAGTAGACTTTAAAAGACCCCTAAAAAATCAAAAATTGTGAATGAAACCAAGGATACATTTTGCTGGGTTTTTTTCTACCAAAATTCAAGAAGAAAAACCACAGGGGGACTCCTCCCTCCCAGTTAGATGGTCGTACTGGCACTATCGGCTTCATTAACCATTAAGCCTGTATTCACAATGCTACCAACAAATCAATCGAGTTTACATGCCTCTTACCACAGTAGTACTCGTATGCTGGGGTATAAAAAACAAAACTTTTCCCTTTTTGCTAAGCTAAGCGGAAAACGAAACGGGAAACTTCTTTTACATGTGGTGGTGGCTTAATCTGGCAGACAGACGGACGGACGGACGGACGGACGGACACCCCCCCATGATGTTTTCTAACCATTTCAATACAGTGCTTGTGAGAAAAAGTTTCAAACTACAAAATTTTAAAGTTCATCTCCCCAGAAACGATAAAAAAAGAAGTTTTGCCAAGAAACTGAAAGAAACTTACATGGGAGAAACCTGGAGAAAGGGAAATGAAATGTACAAAAAAATATGATTGCTTATTTTTTAAAGTCTTCTAAGCAAGGGAAGAACAAAAAATGAGAAAAAAAATCTTCCCAAAACATTTACATTGAACTTCTTGGCTGAGAACAGTTGCAAAGTGCATATGAGTAGAAAATCGATTTCTTCTTGTCTGCCAGCCATACAGGCAAAAAGTTTATTAACCTGCTGCATTTGGTCTCCCTTTCTTGGTTTTTTCCCCTTTCCCCCCTTTTTGATAGATTGCAATTCACTATGTTGCCTGAGGCATCTACTATCCGTTTACATCTTAAAGGCAACATTCTATGGCTTTGAGACTTTCAAAGGAAGGAAAGTCAATGAAGGATAGAAGGAAGGTGGCAACTGCGTTTTTCTCCCTAGAAATGATTTTGAAGTTTTAAAAGTTTCGCTACAAACCAAATTTGGATCTATAACCGTAGCGTAGGATGCAAATGAAGCAACGATTAAACGCTTGTAAGGTAAAGTTTTCAAAGGTTCAAATCTAATATGAACAAGTAAGAGTGTGCTAAGTTCGGCAGAGCCGAATCTTATATACCCTCCACCATGGTCCCGATTTCGCTTCGTGAGCCCCGAATCGGACTATAACTTGATATAGCTGCTCCTCCGTCCTTACTCATTATACTTTGTTTGCCTAAAAACAGATACTACGCAAAAAAAATCTGTCGAACGAGTTCTTTGCGCATAGGAGGAGCAGCTATATCAAGTTATAGTCCGATTCGGGGCTCAAGAAGCGAAATCGGGAGATCGGTTTATATGGGAGCTGTATCAAGCTATAGATCGAATCTGACCATATGACACACGTATGTTGAAGGCCATGGGAGGAGCCGTTATACAAAATTTCGTCCAAATCGGATGAGAATTGCGCTCTCTAGAGGCTCAAGAAGTCAAGACCCAAGATCGGTTTATATGGCAGCTATATCTGGTTATAGATCGAATAATACCATACTTCGCACAGTTGTTGAAAGTGATATCAAAATACTATGTGCAAAATTTCAGTCAAATCGGACGAGAATTGCGCCCTCTAGAGACTCAAGAAGTCAAGACCCAAGATCGGTTTATATGGCACCTATATGAAAACATGGACCGATATGGCCCATTTAAAATCCCAACCGACCTACACTAATAAGAAATATTTGTGCAAAATTTGAAGCGGCTAGCTCAACTCCTTCAAAAGTTTGCGTGCTTTCGACAGACAGACGGACGGACGGACAGACGGACGGACATGTCTAGTTCGACTTAAAATCGACTTGATCGTCATGTCATTTTAAGTCTTCCTGTTGAAAGCCTGCTAACTTTCGAAGGAGTAAAGCTAGACGCTTGAAATTTTGCACGAATACGTTTTATTAGTGTAGGTCGGTTGGGATTGTAAACGGGTCAAATCGGTCCATGTTTTGATAAATCTGCCATAAAACCGATCTTGGGTCTTGACTTCTTGAGCCTCTAGAGGGCGCAACTCTCGTCCCATTTGACTGCAATTTTGCACATAGTGTTTTGATATCACTTCCCACAACTGTGAGTAGTATGGTCCTAATCGGTCCATGTTTTGATATAGCTGCCATATAAACCGATCTTGGGTCTTGACTTCTTGAGCCTCTAGAGAGCGCAATTCTCATCCGATTTGGCACAAATTTTGTTCAACGGCTGCTCCCATGGCCTTCAACATTTGCACATAGTGTTTTGATATCACTTCCAACAACTGTGAGTAGTATGGTCCTAATCGGTCCATGTATTGATATAGCTGCCATATAAACCTATCTTGAGTCTTGACTTCTTGAGCCTGTAGAGGACTCAATTCTCATCAGATTTGACTGACATTTTGCACGTAGTGTTTTGATACCACTTCCAACAACTGTGTTAAGTATGATTCAAATCGGCTCATAATCTGGTATAGCTGTCATATAAACCGATCTTGGGTCTTGACTTCTTGAGCCAATAAAGCGCTCAATTCTCATCCGATTTGGCTGAAATTTTGCATGAGGTGTTTTGTTACGTCTTTCAATAACCGTGCTTAGTATGGCGCAAATCGTTGCATAACCTGATGTAGCTGCCATATAAACCGATCTGGGATCTTGACTCCTTAAGCCTCTAGAGGGCGCAGTTCTCTTCCGATATGGGAGAAATTTTGTACAATGGCTCTCTCATGACCTTCAACACACATTTCTAATATGGTCTGAATCGATCAATAGCTTGATTCAGCTCCCATATAGACCTATCTCCCTGTTTTGCTTCTTGAGCGCCTATAAGGTGCAATTCTTATCCGAATGAACTGAAATATTACACAATGTCTTCCATAGTGTTCAGTATACATTTATAGTCCGAATCGGACTATAACTTAATATAGCTCCAATAGCATTACAGTTCTTATTCAATATTCTTTGTTGGCCTTAAAAGAGATACCGCGCATAGAACTCGACAAATGCGATCCATGGTGGAGGGTATATAAGATTCGGCCCGGCCGAACTTAGCACACTCGTACATGTATTAGCCTAGTACGATTGGCGTGCCACAAGGCGGCACCTCTTTGGGTAGTACTTTTAAAACGGCACAGTGCCTTACAAATGTATCCAGCATTAGCAGGGGATAACCCCCGCTGTAAATTTTTTCTGATGTTCTTGCAAGATTTGAAAACCAGGCGTTCATCGTCATAGGCGGACATGCTAACCTCTACTGGATGGATATTGTTTACACACTCCAAATGTAAGGCCTTAAACTGGGGACTAATTCTGTCTATGTACAAAACCAAAAAGGAAAGTCAAAGTTGGGCGGTGCTGACTGACCATATATATGGGAGCTATATCCAAATCTGAAGCAATTTTTTCCAATTTCAAAAGTCTTCGTCTCTACGCCAAAAAAAATGTATGTACCAAATTTGAAGTCGATAGGATGGCAACTTACAGTTTGTACACAGATCTGATGAAGAAGAAAGCTGGTGGTGGCAAAATGGGAAAATAGACCGATTTAGACCGTACTTGGCTTGTCAAGTTCTAATAGAGCACCATGTGCAAAATTTCAGCCCAAATAGCAAATTTGCCCATGAACATTCGATTTGAAACAGGGACAAATTTCTCTCATATCAATGAGTGCTGCTCGATTCAAATTAAAAATCAATGGTAAGGCTTCTCCTTTTTATAGCCGAGTTCGAACGGCTTGCCGTAGTACGACCACCCCTTTGGGAGAAGTTTTTACATGTCTTAGTACCTCACAAATGTCGCCAGAAATAGGAGGGGATAACCATCGCTAAAATGAGTCCGAACGGCTTGCCGCAGTGCGACACTTCTTTGGGGAGAAGTTTTTACATGTCTTAGTACCTCACAAATGTCGCCAGCAATAGGAGGGGATAACCATCGCTGAAATGAACCTGGGCGTTCAGCATCATTGGCGGACATGCTAACATTCGCGCCACAGTACCCTCTTTCAATTGGAATAACATGTTAATGACATTTTAACTTAATTTTCCTTTCTTTGTTGGATCACTCTTCGACACCAGGTATCATTGCACACCATAAAAGTGTTCTTTTCTCTAAAATCCTGTTAAAATAACAAATATTTTTGTTGTATATATTTTGTTTTACAATATGTTTTCATGTGGGAAGCAGCACGTGGCAATTCTTACATTTTCTCAGGAACTATTAATATGCCATAATATTCCATTTTGGCCAAAGGTCATGGTTCAAAAGAAATTATTTACTGTATACTAAAATGTCTTTACGTATAAACAACAAGTTTTAAAACAAGTTTCCCAGAAATCCTTTTTTTCTTAAGCTTTTCTACTCCTTTTATTATAGCCAACACCAAAAAATGTGGATATATTAATTTTGTCATTCTGTTTGCAACACATCGAAATATCCAGTTCTGACCCTATAAAGTCTTGATCGTGGTAAAAATCGTAGGCGATTTAGTCCGTCCGTCGTTCCGTTGAAGATATTGAGCTGAAACTTTGTGCAGCTTCTTTTTTTGTCCAATGGCAGGTTAAGTTAAGAAGACGGGCTATATAGGACTATATCTTGATATAGCATCCATTAAACCGATCTTCCAGTTTAAGTTCTTTAGGCCATAAAAGGCGCATTTATAGGGTTTTTAAACAGGGACGCTACAGAAGTAGACCGATAATGACAGCGAAGGATGCCAGATTTGACATTTCTCTTCAGTAGGATTTGCTATTTCATGATTATTACCGAAATTCGGAGTCAGTGTCCTCAACGTTGAGAGCGCTACGATGAGCCTCATTTCTGGCTTAATGGCTACGTCAGTAAGACAAATATGTGTCATTGGTCAGACAGCAATCCACACGTACTCCATTGCATCCCAAGAAAATTCCGGTTTGGTACAATTGATGGGCCGGCGGTGTCATTCTTCCGTGATGATTAAGACAGGTACGTTATTGTGAATGGGAATCGTTCCCGTTCAATGATAACAAAATATGTTTTGCCCCAATTGGATGATATGGAGTTGGAGGACATGTGGTTCCAACAGAACAGCGCCTCAAGCCACACAGCGAATGTCACAATCAATTTATTGGAACTCAAGTTTGGAGAATATGTTATCTCACGAAATGGTGCAGTCGACTGGCCTCCTAGGTCTTGCGATTTGACGCCGTTAGACTATTTACTGTGGGGCTACGTCAAATCTATGGTCTATGCCCACAAGCTAGCGATGATTGATGAACTTCGTACGAATATCAAACGTGAAGTTACAGCTATATCGGCCGATTTATGCTTGAAAACTATTGAAAATTAAGTGGTGACCATGCAAAATAAATAGCATACATAATGGCATCGAATGTGCTTTCACAGGAATAAGGAATTTCATTGATATAGGCACCGTTTTTGTTTTCTATAAAAAAAACTTTTGTTGCTCTATTTCTATTCAAAGAACCTATATTAACCGATTTCGCTGAAATTTGAAACAATGAGTTGAGTTAGGCCTCTCGACGTTTGTACCGGGGTATATTTGGATTTGGCTCCCATATATACTGATCACCCTTACAATGAGTAATATTGGGATATTGCTATCATAAAGATCAATCTCCAGTTTTATGGTCTAGTACAGTGAATTGTATTAGACTCCTCGGCGTCCCGGGTGAGGTTGGTCAAGATCCGACCATATTTGAATATAGTGGCTAAGGTTTTATAAATGGCGTCTTTTTCACCTTACTTAACGTAATGAGGTTAGGTAAGATTGAAAAGAGGGTGCGGATTATTAATCCGCCCTATGCCACTATGGTCATGCACCTAATCCAGTATTGCACTTGTTGTGCGTTCTAAATACCAAAAAATAAGCTCAAAAGATAAATTTAACTTAGGAATTTCGTTCTACCAAAATATGAGTTGTTCCCATCTAAGCATCGGTGTCTGCTAGCTGCAAGAGCCGGGCAATGACATAGAAAATGCTGCAACGAACAGTGGGAGAAAATCAAAAAAAAAAAAAAAAAAAACAACAAATAATGGCGTTCTATGTTCGGCCTGGCCGAAGTTTATATACCCTCCACCATGCATCGCATTTGTTGAGTTATTTGCGCGGTATCTCTATTTAGGTAAACAAAGAATAATGAATTAGAACTGTTATGCTAATGGAGCTATATCAAGTTATAGTCCGATTCAGACCATAAATGAATTAAATGCTGAACATTGTGGAAGTTATTGTGTACTATTTCAGTCAATTCGGATATCGGTTTATATGGGAGCTATATCAAGCTATATATCGATTCAGACCATATTAAACACGTATGTTGAAGCTCATGGGTGAAGCCGTGGTACACAATTTCTGTTAAATCGGATGAGAATTGCGCCCTCAAGAAGTTAAGATTCCACATCGGCTTATATGACAGCTATATCAGGTTATGTACCGTTTTAAACCATATGCAAAATTTCATCCAAATCGGATAAGAATTGCGCCCTCTTTGGCTCAAGAAGTCAAGTTCCAAGATCGGTTTATATGACAGCTATACCAGATTATGAACTGATTTGAATCATGCTTTACATAGTAGTTGGAAGATATACCAATACTTTACGTGCAAATTTCAGTCAAATCGGATAAAAATTGCGCCCTCTAGTGGCTCAAGAAGTCATGATCCAAGATCGGTGTAATGGCAGCTATATCAAAACAAGGACCGATATGGCCCACTTACAATCCCAACCGACCTACACTAATGAAAAGTATTTATGCAAAATTTCAAGCGGCTAGCTTTATTCCTTTGAAAGTTAGCGTGCTTTCGACAGACAGACGGGCGAACGGACAGACAGACGGACATGACTGGATCGACTTAAAATGTCATGACGATCAAGAATGTATATATACTTTATGGGGTCTTAGACGAATATTTCGAGGTGTTACAAAGAGAATGACAAAATTAGTACACCCCTATCCTATGGTGGAGGGTATAAAATGAAAATCAAAGTTAACTTACAAACTGCTAAGTTAACTTACCATGGTACTTACAAATCCTTAATTGTTTTCCATAACACGCCCCTAAGTTGCTTCATGTCTGGTATTGTATCCTCACCTAAGTACCGATGTCTGTTAGGCACGAAAACTGGGCAATGACATAGGAAATGCTCCAAATTCTCATCATCTTCCCCACATGCCCTACACATGCTATAATGTGCCGCACCGATTTTGCACAAGTGAGCTCGTAGTCTTATGTGTCCCGTTATGATACCGAAAGCTTTACTGAGCTTCTTCTAACTTTCTTTCAGATATTACCTTGTCTTCCCACAATCCGTATCTCTCCATAGGATTTTCGCCGTCCTCCCGACCGTTTCGCTGTTCCACAGGGTTTCATGCGGATTTATCGCCCACGCACTTAACTCGGACTACATCGACCCGAAAATCTTAGGGTTAACCAAGTTTACTGATGTTAGTCGTCTGGCCTTCACTGCCAAATCGTCTGCCCTTACATTCCCCTTACTCCGTTATGACCCGGCACCCAAACGATGTGGACTGTGTCATTCTGAAACAAGGCGTTAATCTCCTTCATACACTGCAAGACTGTTCGTGACCTTACCGTCCTGTTTGTTATTGCCCTGATAGCCAGTTTACTGTCCGTAAAGATGTTCTCACTCTACATCCACGCATGACACCATACTACCTCACGCATTTCGTGCTCACGCATACTACCTCACGCATTTCATGAATTACATGGCATAGTACCTCACAAATGTCGCCAGCATTAGGAGGGGAAAACCACCGTTGAAAATTTTTGTCTGATGGTCTCGCCAGTATTCAAACCCAGGCGTTCAGCGTCATAGGCGGATATGCTAAACTCTGCGCTACGGATTATGGTTAAGCAGTCGAAACCAAATCTCAGTCCCTCAATGTAGACCCCCAGGCCCACTCTATGCTCTAGTTTTGATCCATTTGTATAGCATGATCTCCCAGATGTCAATACTAGAGTTCCGTCAATACAAGACTGTGCCTCTAGCAGCAGTGTCTCGTACTGGACCTCAGGTGTCATGTTAGGTATCCGATCGGAAACCTCTTCTAATCCATCTGGGTTTCCTATCGCCGCCTTGATTCTATCGCTATGGTATGACCTGTTCCTATCCTCTATCCACTCTCCCATCGCCATAAGTATCATAGCCGGGGTGGGTGCCTCACACTTTATCTGTTTTTGTAAAAGGATCGGATATCTAGAATAGTTTCCAGCGCCCTAGTGGTCAGGGCCCTCATCGCTCCGCCTATGCCAAGACAACCTTTTCTCTGAACCTGTTGTACTACACCATTTCGAGCCAAAGGCCCGTAAGCATAGTGCCCAACATCTGTGAAACTTCTCAGTATTCTCCTGATTGTGACACTTGCAATTTAGTTTCCTGTTCAAGATGACTCCTCCTGACTTGGTATTTGACCTTGGCAGATATCGAAATCGCTTTATTGAGGAAACGTAGAGCGTCACATTGGACCGCCCTTGCCTTTCTCGTGAGTAGGCAGATTTCAGTCTTTATACCCTACACCACTACTGTGGTACAGGGTACTATAACTTAATGTATTTGTTTGTAATACCCAAAGGGAAGAGATATAGACCCATTGATAAGTATACCGATCGACTCAGAATCACTTTCTGATTCGATTTAGCTATGTACGTCTGTCTGTCCGTCCGTCTGTCTGTCCGTCCGTCTGTCCGTCCGTCTGTCTATCTGTCCGTCCGTCTGTCTGTCCGTCCGCCTGTCTGTCCGTCTGTACATGTTAATTTGTGTACAAAGTACAGGTCGCAATTTTCATTCGATCGTCTTCAAATTTGGTATGGGCATGTTTTTAGGCCTAGAGACAAAGCCTATTGAAATACGAAAAAATCGGTTCAGATTTGGATATAGCTCCCACATATATGTTCGTCCGATTTGCAGTAATAATGCAATAAAATGGTCATTTGTTAACCGATTCTCTCGAAATTCGAGAGGAAGGATTTCCTTATGACACTCGATGTTACTGATGAATTTCATCGGTTCAGATTTGGGTATAGCTCCCATATATATGTTTGTCCGATTTGCAGTAACACACCAATAAAATGGTCATCTGTTAACCGCTTCTGTCGAAATTTGGCATGAAGGATTTTCTAATGACTCTCGATATTACTGGTAAATTTCATAAAAATCGGTTAACATTTAGATATGGGTCTCATATATATAGCGCCCGATTTTCACTCCTAGACCCACTGCAAGCACATCTTTTGTTGTATGCCATCTGCGTATTAAGGTTAATACCTATATTCGAGTTGTTTGGCAACCAAAGTTCGGCTCGGCCGAACTTAATGCCTTTATATTTGTTGTATTTGAAAAATGTTTACCATGTTTTTCTTATTTTTATACCCTCCACCATAAGATGGGGGGTATACTAATTTCGTCATTCTGTTTGTAACTACTCGAAATATTCGTCTGAGACCCCATAAAGTATATATATTCTTGATCGTCGCGACATTTTATGTCGATCTAGCCATGTCCGTCCGTCTGTCCGTCCGTCCGTCCGTCCGTCCGTCCGTCCGTCCGTCCGTCTGTCTGTCGAAAGCACGCTAACTTCCGAAGGAGTAAAGCTAGCCGCTTGAAATTTTGCACAAATACTTCTTATTAGTGTAGGTCGGTTGGTATTGTAAATGGGCCATATCGGTTCATGTTTTGATATAGCTGCCATATAAACCGATCTTGGGTCTTGACTTCTTGAGCCTCTAGAGTGCGCAATTCTTATCCGATCAGAATGAAATTTTGCACGACGTGTTTTGTTATGATACCCAACAACTGTGCCAAGTATGGTTGAAATCGGTCCATAACCTGATATAGCTGCCATATAAACCGATCTTGGGTCTTGACTTTTTGAGCCTCTAGAGTGCGCAATTCTAATCCGATTGAAATGAAATTTTGCACCACGTGTTTTTTTATTATATCCAACAACTGTGCCAAGTATGGTTCAAATCGGTCTATAACCGGATATAGTTGCCATATAAACCGATCTTGGGTCTTGACTTCTTGAGCCTCTAGAGGGCGCAATTCTTATCCGATTGGAATGGAATTTTGCACGACGTGTTTTGTTATGATACCCAACAACTGTGCCAAGTATGGTTGAAATCGGTCCATAACCTGATATAGCTGCCATATAAACAGATCTGGGGATTTGATTTCTTGAGGCTCTAGAGCGCGCAATTCTTATCCGATTGGAATGAAATTTTGCACGACGTGTTTTGTTATTATATCCAACAACTGTGCCAAGTATGGTTCAAATCGGTCCATAACCTGATATAGCTGTCATATAAACCGATCTTGGGTGTTGACTTCTTGAGCCTCTAGAGGGCGCAATTCTTATCCGATTGGAATGGAATTTTGCACGACGTGTTTTGTTATGATACCCAACAACTGTGCCAAGTATGGTTTAAATCGGTCCATAACCCGATATAGCTGTCATATAAACAAATCTGGGGATTTGACTTCTTGAGCTTCTAGAGGTCGCAATTATTATCCGATATGCCTGAAATTTTGTACGACGGATCCTCTCATGACCATCAACAAACGTGTTTATTATGGTCTGAATCGGTCTATAACCCGATACAGATCCCATATAAATCGTTCTCTCTATTTTACTTCGTGAGCCCCAATGGGCGCAATTCTTATACGAAGTGGCTGAAATTTTACACAGGTCTCCAACATATAATTTAATTGTGGTCCGAACCGGACCATATCTTGATATCGTTTTAATAGCAGAGCAATTTTTTTCTTATATCCTTTTTTGTCTAAAAAGAGATGCCGGGAAAAGAACTCGACAAATGCGATCCATGGTGGAGGGTATATAAGATTCGGCCCGGCCGAACTTAGCACGCTTTTACTTGTTTCCTATGCTTCTGCATTATTCAACGATATTTGTGGGAAATATTTGTAAACATTTCCTTTGCATTCGAAACGTTTATGTCTCCTTTAAAACGAAATGTAATCGTTCCTAGAAATCTTTATTTAGTTTTGTTCCTCCCACCCTCCCATGATATTGAACGTTTATTTTTCCCATGTATATCATCTCTTGCGGATAACGGTTTGTAATTCGTTTACACTCAGCCATTCATCTCCCTATACTTGCGAGATTTTGTTTCATTTAATTGTTGCTTGCCCTTTGCTCATCTAGCCATTTGATGGTGGTAGTGTTGGGGTATGTGTGTGTGTGTGAACGAGATGTGGTAGAGGTCCTTATGATTGTGGATTAAATTTCCTTGAAATCCGTAGGACAACAGCAGCAGAAAAAAAGGAAATCATATTTCAGTTGCTAGAAAAACGAATGCTGTTGCCAGAGATTATATTCTTTGTTTGTAGTCAATAACTGTGTTCGCTAGAAATCAATTTGAATATCATTCTTTCATTCTTTCATATCTGGCTGTGTGTATGTGTGTGTGTTCTTATTTTTGTTGTTGTTTGTTTGCAAAATAAATCATTATCATCTCTCATAAATATTTATGAATGATGACAACAGCTATGGGTCTTTCTGTCTTACTGTCTGTCCGTGTCATTCGTTCTTCGCACTTCTCGGTAAGTGGAGACAAACTGAACTGACGGACATAGCAATGAGCTTGACTCGACTAAGTCGAATTGGTAGGAAGAAAGAAATTTAATATGAAACTGGGACAAAATCTCGTCTCCTTTGTCAGTCTTTTTCCATCCAAATCTCTATATAGCATAACATAACATGACAAAACATCCTTGTCATCATCAGCATTTTTATATGGCTGGTATGTGTGTTTGTGTAAGGAGAGTTGTAATAGGATGTGAAGGAAGTTGCTGATATTGATAAAAGGAAAACGAAAAATTTCGATGGAAATTGAAGATTTTGTAATGTTTCTAAGGAATAACAAGTAAAAGCGTGCTAAGTTCGGCCGGGCCGAAACTCATATACCCTCCACCATGGATCGCATTTGTCGAGTTCTTTTCCCGGCATCTCTTCTTTGGCAAAACAGGATATAAGAAAAGATTTGCTCTGCTATTAGAGCGATATCAAGATATGGTGAGTTTCCGACCACAATTAAATTATATGTTGGAGACCTGTGTAAAATGTCAGGAAATTCGAATAAGAATTCCGTCCTTTGGGGGCTCAGGAAGTCATATAGAGAGATCGATTTATATGGGAACTGTTTCAGGCTATAAAACGATTCAGACAATAATAAACACGTATGTTGATGGTCATGAGAGGATCAGTCGTACAAAATTTCAGGCAAATCGGATAATAATTGCGACCTCTAGAGGCTCAAGAAGTCAAGATCCCAGATCGGTTTATATGACATCTATATCAGGTTATAAACCGATTTGAACCATACTTGGCACAGTTATTGGATATCATGACAATAAGCGTCGTGCCAAAATTCATTCAAATCGGATAAGAATTGCGCCCTTCAGAGGCTCAAGCAGTCAAGACCCAAGATCGGCTTACATGGCAGCTATATCCGGTTATGGACCGATTTGAACTTAACTTAGCACAGATGTTGGAAGTAACAGCGAAATACGTCGTGCAAAATTTCATTCCAATCGTATAAGGACTGCGCCCCCTAGAGGCTCAAGAAGTCAAGTCCCCAGATCTGTTTATATGACAGCTATATCAGGTTATGGACCGATTTGAACCATACTTGGAACAGTTGTTGGACATCATAACAAAACACGTCGTGTAAAATCAATCGGAACCTATACGACACGGATGTCGAAAAGCCTAACATAAGTCACAGTGTCAAATTTCAGTGAAATCGGACTATATATGCGCCTTTTATAGGGCAAAAACTTTAAATCGAGATATAGGTCTATATGGCAGCTATATGCAAATCTGCACCGGTCTGGGCCAAATTGAAGAAGGACGTCGAAGAGCCAAACTAAATTCACTGTCTCAAATTTCATCGACATCGGACAATAAATGCCCCTTTTATGGCCCCAAAACCTACAACCGAGAGATCGGTCTATATGGCAGCTATATCCAAATCTGGACCGATCTGTGCCATAATGCAGAAGTATATCAAGGGGCTTAACCTTACTCACTGTCCCGAATTTCATCAAAATCGGATAATAAATGTGGCTTTTATGGGCCTAAGACCCTAAATCGGAGGATCCGTCTACATGGCAGCTATATCCAAATCTGGACCGATCTGGGCGAATTTGACGAAGGATGTCGAAGGGCCTAACACAACTCACTGTCCCAAATTTCATCAAAATCGGATAATAAATGTGGCTTTTATGGGCCTAAGACCCTAAATCGGCGGATCGGTCTATATGGGGGCTATATCAAGATATAGTCCGATATAGCCCATCTTCGAACTTAACCTGTTTATAGACAAAAGAAGAATCTGTGCAAAAATTTTAGCTCAATATCTCTACTTTTAAAGATTGTAGCGTGATTTCAACGGACGGACATGGCAAGATCGTCTTAGATTTTTATGCTGATCAAGAATATAGGTTCGGAAATGGATATGTCGATAAGTTTCAAACGGAATGACAAAATGATTATACCCATATCCTTCGGTGGTGGGTATAATAAAACAACACTACCCCAAAGAAAAGGGTAACAAAACTAAGAGAAATGGTAATAAAACTACCCTACCCCAAAGGAAAGGATAATAAAACTACCCTACACCAAGGGAAAGATAAATAAAACTACCCTACCCCAAAGGAAAGGGTAATAAAACTACCCTACTCCAAGAGAAAAGGCAATAAAACTACCTACCCCAATGGTTCCATTGGTAAGGTAAGTAAATTACACTACCCCAAGAGAAGGGGTAACAAAAAAATCCTACCCCAAGTGGAAGGGTAACAAAACTACCATTCCCTACCCCATTCCCCCAGAGAAAGGGAAAAAAGTAAAAACGTGCTATTTATTCGGCTGGGCCGAATTATTTATACCCTCCACCATGGATCGCATTTGACGAGTTCTTTGCGCGGCATGTCTTTTTAGGCAAACAAAGAATAATGGATAAGAATTATTATGCTATTAGAGCTATATCATGTTACGGCCCGATTCGGCCCATAAATGAATTGAATGTTGAAGACCATAGTAGAAGTCATTGGGTAATAGTGCAGTTCATTCGGATAACAATTGCGCCTTGTAGGGGCTGAAGAAGCATAATTGGGAGCTCGGTTTATATGGGAGCTGTATCAAGCTAAGGGTCGATTCAGACCATATTTTATGGTGTTTTACAAAACAAAATTTTTATACGAAAAAGTGTTTCCGTCAAATATTGAATGTTGCTAAAATTGTTCACTTGGTTTAGAAATATTTAAAATTTTTTTGAGTTACATCATATACTCATTAAATAAGTGTCAGTTTATGAAATCGCCATTTACGAAAGGGAATGTAGACTCATCTGCGCCACTGTATACGTCCGAGGTGGTGAATATTCAAAGTTCGAACCGGCCGTATTTATTGCCTTTTTAATCATTTTTAATAATTTCCTTCCTCTCTTTTCGGTTTAACCTCATATATATTTCTTGACTCGTTTATCACGCCCAGCAATGCCGTTGGTGTTGTCATTGTTGGCTGTTGATTATTCAACAGCATTGTAGGAGCAGACCAAAGCAGAAGAGAACTATCAACAAAAATCAAATGAATTTTAACAAATCCCTTAGATGTCAGCTAACAACGCTTTCTTCTGTCCATCTTTCGCACTCAGCGTCAGTTAGTCGTTCGGTTACACCGCTGCCCCTTCCTTTTGTATGAATGTCTGTATGTGTTGTATGTCCTTTGGCTAAGTTTGTCCTGTGCTATGCCAATAACCATGGTTGTTGAATTGTCATCGTCCAATATTCGAGCAACACAGGAGCTAGTCATCTCAAATGAAGATGTGGTGCTTGCAAGCAGATTTAACATTACGTTAGGTAAAGGAAGAGAAAGTTAAATGGGGCAGTGTAGAAAAAAAAAACCATTAAGAGGGTCAGAGGCTGGCAGGAGTGGATCATAACCATTACCATAACTATGGATACTGCTAAGTATTGTTGTAGTTGTTGTTAATGCTGCTGCTGCTCCTATTGCTCGGCCACTGAAGAAGCTCATATTCCTGGCAATGTCAAACGAAAACATTTAATATTGTTTCTGGTGTTGCTATTGTTTTTTCCCTTTGTCAATACTGTTTGTTTAGCCTGAATTGTTGTTATTGTCCTGATTTTATGGGTACATGTGAGAGGGCTGGTGGTGTATGGGTGTGAGTTAAGTTTGTGCTGTTGTTAGTGTGTCACGTAGTTGAAAAATTAGTTAAAAACATTGTTGGTAGTACTAAAGCTTTTATCCCCCTGTTTAAACTTTACCCATTGTGCGCTCCATCGTCATCATCATCATTTTTATCAGCGTCACTACGGCAGTAGGAGCAACAAATGCAGCAGGTACACTTGGAAAATAATAAAAATAATCAATTCAGTTACTTGAAGCACTGGCACTTTGCACTGGAAATAGTATCAAATTCGTCCTTCTTTTTCCCAACGGAAATGAAGTTCAGTTTAGGGGGTGCTTTGGGGCGTACCCCAAAACACTTGGCTCCAAAATTGGATATCAAATAACTTTTCTACTCTCAATTTTAATGTCATATTCGAAATCTTCTCCCTAATACCATTGATTTGAGTTGGGCTAATATGCCCATTTTCGGGTATTTGGGAGTGGGGCGGCCTCCCATTACTTGGACCTAATGTTTTTTGCCATATTTGTAATCTACTGCCTAATACTTTTTATTTGAGTCCCATATTGAAATGATATTCGAATATATCTGGGTACTTCGATCCAAATATTAATACCATATTCGTTTTCTGGCCTCCAATACCTTTCATTGCAAATTGCAAATTTTGCCCTTGAACATTCTACTAAGGAACATGGGCAAACTTTTCACCTATCAATAAGTGCAGTCCGATTCAAGTTTAAGCTCAATGATAAGGGGCCTCCTTTTTATAGCCAAGTCCGAACGGCGTGCCGCAGTGCGACACCTCTTTGGAGAGAAGTTTTACATGGCATAATACCCCACAAATGTTGCCAGCATTAGGAGGGGAAAACCATTCGAACCCAGGCGTTCAGCGTCATAGGCGGACATACTAACCTCTGCGCTACGGTGGCCTCCACCAATACCTTTCATTTGATACCATTATTGTGCCCATCGGACCACTTTTGGATTTTGGTATCGTTTTGGGTTAAGGGGGAGGGTCCGCCTTCACCCGATATTAAAAATTATTTAGCCGATGTTTTCTCCCAGACAATCTATGAAAATTTTACGAAAATCAGTTCAGCCAAGTATCATCCTGTCTTAATGGGTCTAATGGCGTTTATGAGGGGTGGCGTGACCCCCTATACTTCGATATGATTTTGTATACCAGATTCGAAATCTTCGCCCGAATACCTTTCATTTGAGCCCCATATTGAAACTACCGTCCAATATGTCTGTTTGGGGTAGTTTTGGGGTTGAGGCGGCCCGATGGGTACTTATACTCAAATTTTAATACCATATTTGTACTCTCTAATACCTTTCATTTGATACTTATATTGTTCCCATTGGTCCACTTTTGACTTTGGGTTGTGTTTTTGTCCCCCTTCGGATACCGCAAAATTATAAAGCGATATATGCGAAGATTTCGAGAAAATAGGTTCTGCCGTTTTTCCGTCTATACAGAACAAACAAACCGAGTACCATATATCCGTGATTGGCTAATGTGCCCATTTTGGCCGTTTTTATTGGAGTGGGGTGATCCCCTATACTTCGACATGGATTTATATGCCACATTCGTTATGTACTCCCGCACAATTTTCATTTGATACCCATATTGTCCTTATCGTTCCACTTTTAATTTTGGGTGGTATTTTTGGGGTAGTGGAGGAGAGCGCGACCCCTCCCGTTATCAATACATTATAAAGCCTATTCCTACTTCCCGGCCATATTCGTAATCTACTCCCGAATACCTTTCATTTGAGTCCCATATTACGATGATCGTCAAATAAAACTATTTTAAGGGGTTTTGGGGCTGGGGCGGCCCCCCCAGGTACTTGGACCCAACTTTTATTATGAAATTCGTACTCTACTCTTGATTACCTATCATTTGAATCCCATATTGTCCTGATCGGTCCACTTTTATTCTTGCGTAGGACTTTTGGGCTAAGGGGGAGCGTCCGCCCCCCTCACGATATCAAAAAATTATATAGCCTATGTTTCCTTCCAGACCAACCTACACAAACTGTGAAAATTTCGAGGTAATCGGTTCAGCCGTTTTTGAGTCTATAGGGAACAAACAAACAAACACATATACAAACAAACACACATACAAACAAACACACATACAAACAAACACAAGTTAAATTTTATATATCGAATGGGTTGCCCAAAAATTTCTAATAAAACTTGAAATGAAATCAAATATACTCTTTTTACACTTGTTTTCTAAAGCAAGCTTAAAGTAACAGCTGATAACTGACAGAAGAAAGAATGCAATTACAGAGTCATAAGCTGTGAAAAAATTTGTCAACGCCGACTATATGAAAAATCCGCAATTACTTTTTGGGCAACCCAATATAAGATAATTTAACTCTTATTCCAGTTTCCTTACCACCTTACCTTTAACGTTTTTCTCTCTGTGCCTCAGTCAGCCTGACCAATCAATTTACGCCGACCAGCACTCAGAGTCTGTGCATGAAGCTGAACTTTCCATTCTTTACATCTTTGGCAGGGCTTTTGTTGATTTTGAAAAACAATTCCAGGCTGTCTGTCAGTTCTTTTGTTGATGTTGTTTTTTTTTTTTGTATTTTACAATCTTTATGTTTTTTTATTTTTACTTTTGTTAGCCACTCTCTATTTTCTCTATTTCTGGCCATGCAATGTCGTATCGCTGCCATATATAACATCTCATCTCGGTTATCTGGGCTACTGTTGTTGCTGCGAGTGTTCATGACACTGGGCCGGCTACTTCTGACTGGTATGCAATTTTATAGTTCACTACTTTGATCGCCAAAGCAGGATAGCTTTTCATAAACAATTCTGAAAGGGAATGTTTTTTAATGGAAAATGTTGGCATGTTGGACAGTTTCACTGGCCGTTTCAAGCTGTGAGAGTGTAGCAGCAGAAACTTTTGTTTCTTGGTAAATCCAATGCCATTATTTAGAATTTGTTTGCATCTATTATATGAACATAATCATTTATTGACAACTATAAACGCAATTAGCTATAAAAATGTTTACATAAATTGAAGTCTTTTTCTTCTTCGTTCCAGGTACGAATATGAAAGCTTTTGTTGTGTGCGGAAATTAGTTTTCATAGTTTTCATATTTCAAAGCAGGTAAAATTCTTAACTAATAAAATATTCAGTAGCATAAGATTAAAGATTGAAATTTAAATAAAATTGAAAAAAAGTGAAAGCATGCTAAGTTCGGCCGGGCCGAATATTGGCCGAATACTTACCAAACTTCTGTCAAACTAGCAATAATTAAAGCTTCTAGGAACCGAACAAGGATATGGGAACTATATGAGGTTATAGACTTACGGTTGTTACTTGTGACAGCTGTTAAAAATTCTAAAAGAACACCGCATGCAAAATTTCAGCCAAATCGACAAAAAATTGTGGCTTGTAAGGACTCATGAAGTCAAATCGGCAGATTGGTTTATATGGAAGCTACACCAGCTTAACGACTGGTTTCAAATTTACTACGTACAGCTGTTGAAAGTTATAACAGAACACTAAATGCAAAATGTCAGCCAAATCGAACAAAAATTGCGGCTTGTAAGGGCTCAAGAAGTCAAATCAGGAGATGGGTTTATATGGGAGCTATATCAGGTTATGAACCGATGTGAATTGTACTTGGCACAATTGTTGGAAGTTAGAACAGAACATCACATGCAAAATTTCAGCCAAATCGGATAAAAATTGCGGCATGTAAGGTCTCAGGAAGTAAAATCGGGAGATCGGTTTATATGGGAGCTTTATCAGGTTATCAACCGATTCGAACCGTAGTTGACACAGATGTTGGAAGTCATGACAGAAAACTACACCCAAAATTTCAGCCAAATCGGACACAAATTGCGGCTTCCTGGGATTCAAGAAGTCAAATCTGGAGATCATTTTATATGGCAGTTATATCTAAATCTGAACCGATATGGGTCATTTGCAATCATCAACGACCTACATCAATATTAAGTATCTGTGCAAAATTTCAAGCAGCTAGCTCTAATGTAAATTCGATAGATGGACGGACGGATATGGCTTGATCGACTCAGACCGTCGAGACGGTCAAGAATTTATGGGGTCTTGGGCAAATATTTCGGAATGACTAGATTAGTATGTCCCCTTCCTATGGTCGTGGGTATAAAAAAATTGTAAGACTAGTAGTACGCAAGTAAATAGACATTCAGAACCGTAGTGCACAAGGATTTTCGACTAACCCATCTCGGTATCTCAAATTTGAGTGAAATCGGATAATAAATGTGGCTCTAACGAGCCTAAGAACCTATATCGGCAGATCGGTCAATCGATGCCTATGCACAAAAAAAGAATCTGTGCAAAGTTGCAGCTCAATATCTCTATGTTTTAAGACTGTTGCGTGATTTCGACAGACTGACTATCAGGCGGACGGACGGACGGACAGATATGGCTAGATCGTCCTAGATTTTTACAACGATCACGAAAATACACTATTTAGGGTGGCGAATGGATATTTTGATGTGGTGCAAACGGAAAGATAAAATGAATATTCCCCCATCCATCGGTAGTGGGTATAAAATAAAAACAAGTAAGAGCGTGCAAAGTTCGGCCGGGCCGAAGCTTATATACCCTCCACCATTGATCACATTTGTCAAATTCTATGCGTGGTATCCCTTTTTAGACAAACATAGAACATTGAATAAGAACTGTTATGCCATTGGAGTTATATCAACTTATAGTCCGATTATACTAGATTATGAACCGATTTGAATCATACTTAGCACAGTTGTTGAGATTCCAAAACTCTACGTGCAAAATTTCAGTCAAATCGGATAAAAATTGCGCCCTCTAGAGGCTCAAGAAGTCAAGACATAAGATCGGTTTATATGGCAGGTATATCAAAACATGGACCGATTTAAACCATACTTAGCGTAGTTGTTGGAAGTGCTTCCAAAACACTACGTGTAAAATTTCAATAAAATCGGATAAGAACTGCGCCCTCTAGAGGCTCAAGAAGTCAAGACCCAAGATCGGTTTTTATGGCAGCTATATCAAAACACGGACCGATTTGGCCCATTTACAATACCTACCGACCTACACTAATAAAAAGTATTTGTGCAAAATTTCAAGCGGCTAGCTTCACTCTTTCGAAAGATAGCGTGGTTTCGACAGACAGACGGACGGACGGACATGGCTAGATCGACTCAAAATGACAAGACGATGAAGAATATATATACTTTATGGGGTCTTAGACGCATATTTCGAGGTGTTACAAACAGAATGATGAAATTAGTATACCCCCATCCTATGGTGGAGGGTATAAAAATATTTTTTTGACAAAAAAGTGCAAAAAATACACTTTTTCACATTTTCGTACCCACCACCGAAGGATGGGGCTATATTCATTTCGTCATTCTGTTTGCGACACATCGAAATATCCATTTCCGACCAGGTAAAATATTCTTATTCTTGATCAGCGTAAAAATCTAAGATGATCTAGCCGTGTCCGTCCGCCTGTGCGTCCGTCCGCCTGTGCGTCCGTCCGCCTGTGCGTCCGTCCGCCTGTGCGTCCGTCCGCCTGTGCGTCCGTCCGCCTGTGCGTCCGTCCGCCTGTCCGTCCGCCTGTCCGTCTGTATGTCCGTCCGTCCGTCCGTCCGTCTGTCCGTCCTTCTGTCCGTCCGTCTGTCCGTCCGTCTGTCCGTCCGTCTGTCTGTCCGTCCGTCTGTCCGTCTGTCTGTCCGTCTGTCCGTCCGTCTGTCTGTTGAAGTCTCGCTACCGTCTTCAAAAATAGAGATATTGAGCTGAAATTTTGTACAGATTCTTTTTTTGTCCATAAGCATGTTAAGATCGAAAATGGGCTATATCGGACTATATCTTGATAAAGCCGCCATATGGACCGATCCGCCTATTTAGGGTCTTAGGTCCAAAGAAGCCACATTTACTATCCAATTTTGCTGAAATTTGGGACAGTGAGTTATGTTAGGCCCTTCGACATCCTTCGTCAATTTGGCTCAGATCGGTCCACATTTGGATATAGCTGCCATATAGACCGATCCTCCGATTTAGGGTCTTAGGCCCATAAAAGCCACATTTACTATCCAATTTTGCTGAAATTTGGGACAGTGAGTTATGTTAGGCCCTTCGACATCCTTCGTTAATTTGGCTCAGATCGGTCTACATTTGGATATAGCTGCCATATAGACCGATCCTCCGATTTAGGGTCTTAGGCCCATAAAAGCCACATTTACTAACCAATTTTGCTGAAATTTGGGACAGAGAGTTATGTTAGGCCCTTCGACATCCTTCGTCAATTTGGCTCATATCGGTCCACATTTGGATATAGTTGCCATATAGACCGATCTTCCGATATATGGTCTTAGGCTCATAAAAGCTACATTTATTATCCGATTTTCCTGAAATTTAGGACAATGAGTTATGTTAGGCCCTTCGACGTTCTTCGTTAATTTGGCTCACATTGGTTCAGATTTGGATATAGCTGCCATATAGACCGATCCTGCGATTTAGGGGTTTGGGGTCATAAAAGGCTCTTTTATTGTCCGATTTCGCTGAAATGTGGGATAGTGAGTTAAGTTGAGTCCCTTGACATACTTTTGTATTATGGCACAGATCGCTCCAGATTTGGATATAGCTGCCATATAGACCGATTTCTAGGTTTTAAGTTTTGGGGCCTAAAACAAATAAGAATTATTTATGCAAAATTTCAAGCGACTAGCTATACTCCTTCAAAAGTTAGCGCGCTTTCGACAGACTGACGGACGGACGGACAGACGGGCGGACATGACTAGTTTGACTTAAAATGTCATGACGATCAAGAATATATATATTCTATGGGGTCTTACAAACAGAATGACGAAATTAGTATACCCCCAACCTATGGTGGGGGATATAAAAATTGCTATGCTATTAGGGTTATATGAAGTTATGGTCCGATTCGATTCTACCATAATTGAATTGAATGGGGCATAAAACCTTGTTTTGTCATAAGCAGGTTAAGTTCAGAGAAGGGCTAAGTCGGACTATATCTTGATATATATAGACCGATTCAACGATTTAGGGTCTTAATCCCATAAAAGCCACCTTTATTATCCGATTTTGCTGAAACTTGGTACAGTGAGTTGTGTTAGGCCTGTCGATATCCTTCTTCAATTTGGCCCCGATCGGTTCAGATTTAGATATAGCTGCCATGTATATTTTCATCCGATATTGAATAATACTCAGCAATTTATTTTAACCGATTTTCACAAAATTTGGCATGCACATTTCTTTTACAACCCATCTGATAGCTGATGAATTTCATAGAAATTTGTTCAATTTTAAACATAGCTCCCATATATGCATCTCCCGATTTTCACTTTTAAGGCCTTTGCCAAATCATTCACCCATCGATCTTTTCAAAAATTTGCACAACGATTCACTCAATGACTGCTACAATGTGAATGGGTTTTGACCGAAATTCTACATATAAAATTTTAAATTAGACGACTTAGCCTGTATATCCCATGTGGTGTAGGGTATCAAAATTTCGGCTTTACCTGACTTTAGCCCATCCTTGCTTGTTTTAATATTCCCTAACGTTTTGCAATCAATCAAATAAAGGCTTTGGGGTGTTCTCTTCTTTCACAAGTACTCGTACTCGTATAGTAATTTTAAGTCAGCTCCTTCATTATTTCTACAGAATTGTGTAATCTTTTGAAAAACCATAAATCTTTCCACATCAAATTCATTTGGGGCTTTTATGCTCCCTCTTTTTCTCTCTCTTCAATTGATGCAAAAACCATTTTCTACATTCAAGGGAACAAAAGTAACCAATTCTTGAAGTTCTGTTCCACAATCAAGATAAGTGAAAAATTGTCTCATGAAAGAGAAAACAAGTAAAGGAAATTAAAAAAGAAAAATAACGAAAAACAAGTAAAAGCGTGCTAAGTTCGGCCGGGCCGAATCTTATATACCCTCCACCATGGATCGCATTTGTGGAGTTCTTTTCCCGGCATCTCTTCTTAGACAAAAAAGGATATAAGAAAAGAGTTGCTCTGCTATTAAAACGATATCAAGATATGGTCCGGTTCGGACCAAAAATAAATTATATGTTGGAGACCTGTGTAAAATTTCAGACAATTCATATAAAATTGCGCCCATTGGGGCTCACGAAGTAAAATAGAGAGAACGATTTATATGGGATCTGTATCGGGCTATAGACCGACTCAGACCATAATAAACACGTTTGTTGATGGTCATGAGAGGATCCGTCGTACAAAATTTCAGGCATATCGGATAATAATTGCGACCTCTAGGGGTCAAGAAGTCAAGATTCCAGATCTGTTTATATAGCAGCTATATCATGTTATGAACCGATTTGAACCTTATTTGACACAGTTGTTGAAAGTAAAAAAAAAATACGTCATGCTAAATTTCAGCCAAATCGGATAGGAATTGCGCCCTCTAGAAGCTCAAGAAGTCAAATCCCCAGATCTGTTTATATGACAGCTATATCAGGTTATGGACCGATTTGTACCATACTTGGCACAGTTGTTGAATATCATAACGAAACACGTCGTGCAAAAATTCATTCAAATCGGATAAGAATTGTGCCCTCTAGAGGCTCAAGAAGTCAAGACCCAAGATCGGTTAATATGGCAGCTATATCAGGTTATGGACCGATTTGAACCATACTTGGCACAGTTGTTGGATATAATAACAAAACACGTCGTGCGAAATTCCATTCCAATCGGATAAGAATTGCGTCCTCTAGAGGCTCAAGAAGTCAAGACCCAAGATCGGTTTATATGGCAGCTATATCAGGTTATGGACCGATTTGAACCATACTTAGTACAGTTGTTGGATATAATAACAAAACACGTCGTGCAAAATTTCATTTCAATCAGATAAGAATTGCGCACTCTAGAGGCTCAAGAAGTCAAGACCCAAGATCGGTTTATATGGCAGCTATGTCAGGTTATGGGCCGATTTGAACCATACTTGGCACAGTTGTTGGATATAATAACAAAACACGTCGTGCAAAATTTCATTCTGATCGGATAAGAATTGCGCCCGCTAGAGGCTCAAGAAGTCAAGACCCAAGATCGGTTTATATGGCAGCTATATCAAAACATGGACCGATATGGCCCATTTACAATACCAACCGACCTACACTAATAAGAAGTATTTGTGCAAAATTTCAAGCGGCTAACTCCTTCGGAAGTTAGCGTGCTTTCGACAGACAGACGGACGGACGGACGGACGGACGGACGGACGGACGGACAGACGGACGGACGGACGGACGGACATGGCTAGATCGACATAAAATGTTACGACGATCAAGAATATATATACTTTATGGGGTCTCAGACGAATATTTCGAGTAGTTACAAACAGAATGACGAAATTAGTATACCCCCCATCTTATGGTGGAGGGTATAAAAAGAGCAAAAAGCCCAAACCCTAATGCCTGCCTCAGCCCACCCCATGCCTCCCCCCCACATTCCCTTATGAAAGATGAAAGAAATCAATTTAAAATGCTATGGTCTTTGTGGTTTATGTGACCATATATAGGAGAGTACATACATAAATATTTTTGTGTGGGGAAAATTTTGTTTTTGCATTTCAACACAATTGTCATACTAGTGTGTGTAATTGTGGGCAATACTAACTGTGTGTGTGTGGGTAAGTAGAAGACGACTGACATCAACGAGAGCCCAGCGCTAATATGCTTGTCTTGGAATGCGGCAGCCTTTGGCCAGCATGTCGTTACTTTATGGCGTTCCCTTTCTCTTTGTTTCTCCCCCTTTCCCTTATGGCTCTCTATGTAGAGGAATTTAATTAAATTCTACATTCTTTTGTCGTCGACATTTTTTTCCGTTGTTGTTTTCGCAATATACACTTAATTCCACCACTTAACACTTTTTTATTTTGAGATTTGTTTTCATTAGAAAAACCATTTCCAGTACTTTTTTCTGGTAGGCTTTGTTTCTGCCCTTTTTTTTTGGGGTGTTCCAACGACCAAAGTTTGTTTTTTACCCATTAACATGGGTGTAGGAGTGCAGCGTACTAATTTCGTTGTAGTATAGATACGACAGGTGAGCTAAGCAACTCTCCATGATGAAAGGTCAAAAGTTGGTACCTTAGAGATTAAAACTGGTCTAGTAGAAATTATTTTTCAAAATTTTAGAAGTTATAGCTTCAAAATCACCTAATATGACCAAATAATATCGATTTGCGTACATGATGTAGTACATCAGATGGTCTTCTATGCCCGACTTGCTCTAGCCTTCCTTGTTTGGGGGCCTCTTAGACCAGTTGGTTTATTTTCTATTTGCCATACGTAAACAAATTTTTAATACCAAGTTTCTTTTTTTTTCTGCCCAAGATTGGGGTTAAATTCGTATGAAACGCAATGGAAAACGAAAGGCAAAGCCATAGAAATGTTTTTGTAGTCGCCTTAAATTAAATCGAGAGAAAAACACCATCATTGTTCAATGTCTGCAAAATCCCACTTACCCAATTGGCGGACAGCAAAATAGGAAATTAAGCAATAGAAGTGGAAAAAAAAGAAAAGGCCATACCAAAAAACAGCAAACATTTTGCAGGCGTTGAAGTATGAAATGCTTACAACATTTCAAAGAGCTTGGGTTAATATAGGCAAAGCATGAAAACATAGAAGAAGAAGAAAAAACAGACCTAAATAAAGAAAAATATTTGGTGAAAGTAACTCCCCACAGCTCCCACAAAAAGAAAGAGCACTTATAGATAGGCCATTGGGGCTACTTAAAATGAATAAAAGCCGCAAATAACTTGATTAGCTCAGGTTGGGGCTTTGAGAAAAAAAGCACAAATAATTTGCATACTTTTAGGCTGATAATAGGCCAAAATGCAATTATCGAAAGAGCTGCTACAACGATTTTGCTATTGACGTAATTTTTACCGTTAATGTAAAAGTTTTCACACACTTTTTGTTTCTCTCGTCCCCTCCCATCTCTATGTTAGCCATATTAATTTGCATAACATTACATAAACTTTATATAATTGTGGCATATGTCAAGGCTCATTAACAATTGCATACATTTTAATTAATAATTGGATTTTACACTAATACTATATGTGTTCAATGATTTGTAAGTAACTATTTTATAAATATTTTAATTTTATGGCACAAAAAAAAAAGCTTAAAAAATACACTCAGATTTAATTGAAGTGTTTGTGTGCGTATAATTAAATCTCATTATTATTGCCATGGCTCAGAAGGACTTTGAGTAATTTTTCAAATCATTTGCTACAATTACAAGTTATATAATAACATAATTAATTTTACACTATTTGTTTGTGCAGAATGAAAACCTTGAAACAAGTGCACTACTACTTACTTGAATAGCAAATACTCAATAAACACACTAATCTTAATTATTTTTTTATACCCACAACCGAAGGATGGTGCAACATATCGAAATATCCATTTCCGAACCTATGAAGAATTTATATACTTGATCCGCTGAAAAAATCTAAGACAATCTAGCCATGTCCGTCCGTCTGTCTGTTGAAATCGCGCTACTGTCTTTAACATGTAAAAAGGCGTTAAGTTCGGCCGGGCCGAACTTTGGCTACCCACCACCTTGGGTATATATATAAACCACCATTCGTTATAATCCGGTGAAAATGCATAATTTATGCAACCACAGCAGTTATGTCGAAATATATTCTGATTTGGATCAAATTCGACACGGACATAGAATGGTTTAATAGGTGCAAGTCATTGTTCAATTTTGTAGAACAAAATATTGGTATTTTGATAGCCATATCCAAATATAGACAGATCTGAAAAATATACGACAAGGATATCGAGAAGCCAAACATAAGTTATTGTGTCAAATTTCAGCGAAATCGGATTAAAAATGTGCCTTTTAAGGGGCCAAGACTTTAAACAGAACTCACTGATCCAAATTACGGCGAAATCGGACAATAAATGGGCCTTTTATGGGCCCAAGACCTTAAATCGAGAGATCGGTCTATATGGCAGCTATATCCCAATCTGAACCGTCATGGGCGCAATTGCAGAAATATGTCGAGGGGTCTAACATAACTCACTATCCAAAATTTTGTCGAAATCGGATAACAAATGCGCTTTTTATTAGCCCAAAACTTTAATCGAGTGATCGGCCTATA
The DNA here is from genome assembly GCF_963082655.1 of Stomoxys calcitrans. NCBI lineage: Eukaryota > Metazoa > Arthropoda > Insecta > Diptera > Muscidae > Stomoxys > Stomoxys calcitrans. The sequence goes on along the minus strand of NC_081555.1, from coordinate 144,985,395 downwards.
TGACAGCTATATCCAAACCTGAACCGATCTAGACCTAATTGCAGAAAGTTGTCAAACAGCCTAACACAGCTGTCTGCCCCAAATTTCGGTGAAATCGGACAATAAATAGGCCTTTTATGGACCCAAAGCCTTAAATCGAGAGATCGGTCTATATGCGGCTATATCCAAATCTGGAGCGATCGGAGCCAAATTAAAGAACAAGGTTGGGTGGCCTAACACAACTCAGTGTCCCAAATTTTGGCAAAATCGGACAATAAATACGCCTCTTACGGGCCTAAGACCCTAAATCGGTAGATCGGTCTATATGGGCGCTATATCAAGATATAGTCCGATGTAGCCCGTCATCGAATTTTACCTGCTTTTGGACATAAACAGAATCTGTACAACGTTTCAGCTCAATATCTCTATTTTTAAAGACTGTTGCGTGATCTCAACAGACAGACGAACAGACGGACCGACATGGCTAGATCGTCTTAGATTTTTCCGCTGATCAAGATTTTAAATCCTTTTAGGGTCGGAAATGGATATTTCGATGTGTTGCAAATGGAATGACAAAATGAATATACCCCCATCATTCAGTGGTGGTTATAAGAATAGAGATATCGAGCTGAAACTTTGCACAGATTTTTTTTCTCCATAAGCAGGTTAAGTTCGTAGATGGGCTATATTGGACTATATCTTGATATCGCCCCCATACAGACAGATTCGCCGATTTAGGGTCTTAGGCCCATAAAAGCCACATTTATTATCAGATTTTGCTGAAATTTGGGAATGTTGGTTGTGTTAGGCCAGTCGACTTTCTTTTTAATTTCGTCTAGATCGGTCCAGATTTCGATATAGGTGCCATATACACCAATCTCTTGATTTAAGGTCTTGCGCCCATAAAACGCGTTTTTATTTTCCGGTTTTGCCAATATTTGGGGTAATGAGATGTGTTAGGCTTTTCGACATTTTTCTTCAATTTGGCTCAAATCGCCCTAAATTTAGATACAGCTATCATATATGATTGTTTGACCAATCTTGCCATAATTTTCCACAACGCTTTCCTCGACGACTACCACATTATCTGAGAAGTTTGCTCGAAATCGGTTCTGAATCAGATTTAGCTCCCATGTATATATTAGTCAGATTTTGGGTAATTTGAAATAATGTTGTCATTTGTCAACCGCCGATGTCCATTAAAGTTGGTTCAGAATTGGATATAGCTCCCAAATTGCACTTATAGTGTAAGCGTAGGTCGTAGGTTGTATGTCGTCGAAGGTGGCTTAAGTAGTTCAGTTTGTGACCCATCGGCTGCTGCTGCCTTGTTGCCTACTTAATGCGTTTTACTTGTTTACTTCAAGGTAGTATGGCACAGTTGGTCGTAAAAGCACCGCTTTAGAAAGGCTTTTGGTAGACATTTACTGACTCCATGACTCCATTTCAGGGCAATGATCTACCAATTCATATATCGAATCATGTCAGCTATAGTTTGAATTATTTCTTAATACTCTCTCTCTCTCTCTCAGTCAATGATTTTTTGTATTATATAGAATTTTTTTAATTGTTAAACCGCTTTGCTTCCAATTTTTTTATTTCCCCATCCTCTTGTCTTTATTTGTACAGCTTATAGGAATTCGTCAGTTTGCGCTCCTTTATTTTCCTTCCGGTTCCTCCCAACATCCAATACTTATTTGTCGTTGTCAATTGTTGACACACGTCGAGGGGAAACTGTTGACCAGGCAACGATTCACTTGATTGCCATAGAGGCGCTTGCTGTAGATCCATTGTCCCAACTAGAGTGTCTTTATTAATTGAATTTCATATCAGCCTCAAGTGTTTGTCCAAGTGTAGTTTTTCAAGTGGCTGAAGGTTTTCAATTATATATAGGAAATATTAATGAGTGTTTATTATTGTGCTAAAAAATTTATAGAATAGTTATTTATAAGTCACATAGATTTTTCTATAAAGTGAGCATGGCATATGTGATGAGAAAAAGATCCCCAAATCTAATTTTAAATGTATTTATTGAAATAATTTCATTAAATCAATCCATTTCCTGGAAATCAAATGCCAAATCAATTTTCTTCACAATTGAAATGCTCCCTAAGATTTATGTAAAAGCCAATTTTAATAAAAATTCTTAGGAATATCATTTTTATACCCTCCACCATAGGATGTGGGTATACTAATCTCGTCATTCTGTTTGTAACTACCCGAAATATTCCTCTGAGACCCCATAAAATATTGATCGTCGTGACATTTTATGTCGATCTAGACATGTGTGTCCGTCTGTCCGTCTGTCTGTCGAAAGCACGCTAACTTTCGAACGAGTAAAGCTAGCCACTTGAAATTTTGCACAAATACTTCTAGTTAGTGAAGGTCAGTTGGGATTGTAAATGGACTATATCGGTCCATGTTTTGATATGGCTGTCATATTAACCGATCTTAGGTCTTGACTTCTTGAGCCTCTAGAGGGCGCAATTGTTATCCGATTGGAATGAAATTTTGCACGACGTGTTTTGTTATAATAGCCAACAACTGTGCAAAATATGGTTCAAATCGTTCTATAATCTGATATAGCTGCCATATAAACCGATCTTGGATCTTGATTTCTTGATCTTCTAGAGGGCTCAATTCCTATCCAATTTGGCTGAAACTTTGCATGACGTATTTTATTATGACTTTCAACAACTGTGCCAAATAAGAATCAAATCGGCTCATAACCTGATATAGCTGCTATATAAACCGATCTTGGGTCTTGATTTCTTGAACCTCTAGAGGGCGCAATTCTTATCCAAATTGAATGAAACTTTGCAAGAAGTATTTTGTTATGATATCCAACAACTGTGCTAGATAAGGTTCAAATTGGTCAATAACCTGATATAGCTGCCATATAAACCGATCTTGGGTCATGACTTCTTGAGCTTTTAGAGGGCGCAATTCTTATCCGATTGGAATGAAAATTTGCACGACGGGTTTTGTTATGATAGCCATCAACTATCCCAAGTACGGTTTAATTCGGTCCATAACCTCATATAGCTGCCATATAAACCGATCTTGGGACTTGACTTCTTGAGCTTCTAGAGGGCGCTATTCTTACCCGATTGGAATGAAATTTTCCACGATGTATTTTATTATGATAGCCAACAATTGTGCAAAGTATAAATCAAATCGGTTCGTAACCTGATATAGCTGCCATATAAACCGATCTGGGATCTTGACTTCTTGAGCCATTAGAGGACGCAATCTTATCCGATTCGGCTGAAATTTTGCATGAGGTGTTTTGTTACGATTTCCAACAACTGTGCTAAGTACGGGTGAAATCGATGCATATCCTGATATAGCTGTCATATTAACCGATCTGGGTTCTTGACTTCTTGAGCCTTTAGAGGTCGCAATTATTATCCGATTTGCCTGAAATTTTGTACGTTGGATCCTCTCATGACCATACACATACGTGTTTATTATGGTCTGAATCGGCCTATATCCTGATACAGCTCCCATATGAAACGATCTCTCTATTTTACTTCTTGAGCCCTCAAAAGGCGAACTTCTTATTCGAATTGGCTGACATTTTATACAGGTCTCCAACATATAATTTAATTGTGGTCCGAACCGGACCATATCTTAATATCGCTCTAATAGCAGAGCAAATCTTTTCCTTTATCCTTTTTTTTGCCTTAGAAGAGATGCCAGGAAAAGAACTCGACAAATGCGATCCATGGTGGAGGGTATATGAGATTCGGCCCGGCCGAACTTAGCACGCTTTTACTTGTTATACGCATCACCAAAGGATGGTGGTGTAGTCATTTTGTCATTTCGTTTGCAAAACATAGAAATGTCAATTTCCGACCCTATAAAGTATATATATTCTTGATCAGCCTAAAAATCTAAGACGATCTAGACATGTCCGTCCGTTTGTCTGTTAAAATCACGTTACAGTCTTTATAAAATTGAGATATTAAACTGAAACTTTGCACAGATCCTTTTCTTTGTCCATAAGCAATTTAAGTTCGAAGATGGGCTATATCGGACTATATCTCGATATAGCCCCCATAAACACCGATCCTCCGATTTAGGTCTTAGGCCCATAAAAGCCACATCTATTACCCGATTTATCAATTTGGCCCTGATCGGATCAGATTTGGATTAAGCTGCCATATCGACCGATCCCTCGATTTAAGGTTTTGGGCCCATAAAAGGCGTATTTATTGTCCAATGTCGCCAAATTTTGGCACAGTGAGTTAAGCTAAGCCCTTTGACATACTTCTGCAGTATGGCACAGATCAGTCCAGATTTGGTTATAGCTGCCTTACATACCGATCTCGGTTTTAAGTTTCGGGGCCATAGAAAGCGCATTTATTGTCCGATGTCGCCTCAATTTGGGACAGTGAGTTGTGTTATGCCCTTCGACATCCTCTTTCAATTTCACTCAGATCGGTCCAGATTTGGATATAGCTGCCATTTAGACTCCTGTTTACTTGTTACACCCACCACCGAAGGATTGGGGTATATTCATTTTGTCATTCCGTTTGCAACACATCGAAATATCCCTTTCCGACCCTATAAAGTATATATATTCTTGATCAGCGTAAAAATCTAAGACGATCTAGCCATGTCCGTCCGTCTGTCTGTTGAAATAACGCTACACTCTTTAAAAATAGAGATATTGAGCTGAAATTTTGCACAGATTCTTTTTTTGACCATAAGCAGGTTAAGTTCGAACATGGGCTATATCGGACTATATCTTGATATAGCCCCCATATAGACCGATCCGCCGATTTAGGGTCTTAGGCCAATAAAAGCCACATTTATTATCCGATTTTGCTGAATTTTGGGACAGTGAGTTGTGTTAGGCCCTTCTACATCCCTCGGCAATTTAGCCCAGATCGGTCCAGATTTGGATAAAGCTGTCATAAAGACCGATCCTCCGATTTAGGGTCTTAGGCCCATAAATCCACATTTATTATCCGATTTTGCTGAATTTTGGGACAGTGAGTTGCCTTAGGCCCTTCGACATCATTCTTCTTCTTTGGCCCTGAGCGGATCCGATTTGGATAAAGCTGCCATATCGACCGATCCCTCGATTTAAGGTTTTGGTCCCATAAAAGGCGCATTTATTGTCCAATGTCGCCAAAATTTGACACAGTCAGTTAAGCTTAGCCCTTTGACATACTTCTGCATTATGGCACAAATCGGTGCAGTTTTGGATATAGCTGCCATATATGCCGATCTCTCGGATTTAGGTTTTGGGCTCATAAAAGGCGCATTTATTGTCCGATGTCTCCGCAATTTGGGACAGTGAGTTGTGTTAGGCCTTTCAACATCCTTTTTATACCCACCACCGAAGGATGGGGGTATATTCATTTTGTCATTCCGTTTGCAACACATCGAAATATCCATTTCCGACCCTATAAAGTATATATATTCTTGATCAGCGTAAAAATCTAAGACGATCTAGACATGTCCGTCCGTCTGTCCGTCTGCCGTCTGTCTGTTGAAATCACGCTACACTCTTTAAAAATAGAGATATTGAGCTGAAATTTTGCACAGATTCTTTTTTTGTCCATAAGCAGGTTAAGTTCGAAGATGGACTATATCGGACTATATCTTGATATAGCCCCCATATAGACCGATCCGCCTATTTAGGGTCTTAGGCCCATAAAAGCCACATTTATTATCCGATTTTGTTGAAATTTTGGACAGTGAGATGTGTTAAGCCCTTTGACATATTTCTTCAATTTGGTCCAGATCGGTTCAAATTTGGATATAGCTGCCATATAGATCGATTTCTTGATTTATGGTTTTGGGCCCATAAAATGCTCATTTATTGCCCGATGTCCCAGAAATTTGGAACAGTGAGTTAAGTTAAGCCCCTTGACACACTTCTGCAATATCGCACAGATCGGTCCAGATTTGGATATAGCTGCCATATAGACCGATGTCTAGGTTTTAGGTTTTGGGGCCGTAAAAGACGCATTTATTGTCCGATGTCGCTGAAATTTGAGACAGTGAGTTTGGTTAGGCTCTTCGACGTCCTTCTTCAATTTTGCTCAGATCGGTCCAGATTTGAATATAGCTGCCATATAGACCGGTCTCTGGATTTAAGGTTAAGGGCTCATAAAAGAGGCATTTATTGTCCGATTTCGCCGAAATTTGGGACAGTGCTTAGTGTTAGGCTCTTCGACATGTTTATGCAACTTGGCCCAAATCGGTCAAGATTTGGATATAGCTGCCATGTAGACCGATATCTCGATTTAAAGTCTTGGCCCCATAAAAGGCGAATTTATAATCCGCTTTCACTGAAATTTGACACAGTGACTTATGTTCGGCTTTTCGACATCCGTGTCGTATATAGTTCAGATCGGTATGAGGTATATGAGTATAAGGTATGAAATTTTTACCGAATTTTGATGAAAGGTGGTTTACATATATACCCGAGGTGGTGGGTATCCAAAGTTCGGCCCGGCCGAACTTAACGCCTTTTTACTTGTTTTTGTTTTTTGAAAATCTTTTACTAAAATTTTAAATACTATGCCATTGTCTCTATGAAACCAAATTTTTAGCACACATTTTCTCTGAAAATTTAATTTTAGCTGTCATTTTGACATCATTTGTCTCCACAGCTCCCTGGTGGTTTCCTTGAGTAAAAACAAAATCAAATGTTTTTTTTTTGCAAATTTCCTCCTTTCAACTTTTGATTGATCACAACAATGTGTGGCAACATTTATCAATTCATACATTTTATTAATTAAATATCGAATGTAAGGCAAATAACAAATTGTAACTCACATTTTCTATGACACACACACACACACGTAGGCACTTACATATATGTATCACCAAGTGAGACACATTACAGTAAAAAAAGGCAAAAAAAGCCAACTAAAGTGAAACAGCTTCAAACAAATACTCCGGCCAACAGACAGACAGAGCGAAAGGCAATCACGAATGAGGGAATGATGGCATTTATCAAAACCCCAAAAACACATTCACAGCTATAGATATATGAAATATAATTTGCAAAAAAGGAAGAAAAGGCTTAAGATACAAAACGGCACATGACGACGACATGATGACTGCGAGATATCATTTCAAATGATACAAATATATTGCACAGTTGTAAAGGAAAAGAACAGGGGGTTCCATGGAACAGGGTGTGGCGAAAGTGTGGAGTAAATGATGGTTAAGATGATGATTGGATGTATATTGCCATATGTAGTTTGAACACAAACTAATAGACAAACAGCATACAGACGGATAGACGGAAAGAAAGATGGATGAACAGAGAGATAGAGCGTCACTCAGACGGATGGAAAGAAAAAGAGACAGACGGACGTACAAGAAAACAGAAAGACAGACAGACAGTTTGATAACCGATAGAAACCAGTAAAGGCACTTTAGCATGTCGTATCAGATTTAAAGGGTCTTAAACCAATATTTCCCGAATTATGAAATATACACCCTTTTTAAATTTTACCACGATATCATTCAATATTGCTTAAATTTATTGCAAATGCCTCACAATACCAGAGATAATGTTTAAATTTGAAGCCAGTAATTTGATCGTCACAAAAAATTTGTTTGCTCCATTAAAACCAAATTTACGTTGTTATGCATACTGCAAAGTTGTTATTTTATGACGTTATTTAATATAAGCTTTCAAAAAAACAAGCCAAATGAGAAAAAAGTTTTGTCTGGCGCCAAAAATCACATGAAATTTATTCGAGGGAAATATAAACCAAATACCATTGAATGACCACAAGTGACCAATGGCCAATACAATTGACCAATAAAATATTTAAAATATACCCCAAAGTGTTTTACATGCAATTGTAGTCAAAAAAAAAAAAAAAAAAAAACTCAATTTAGTACATATGACTGTAATTGAGCAATTAAATGTAAGGTTTTTTATATAATCTCCAAGCGCGTATAAAAATAACATAAAATATAAACAATAATGTTTTTTATTTATTCTGCATAATTTTTTTTTTTTTTTTTTTGTAAGCGGTCACTAACTTTTGGCTCACCCAAATAGGCATACATCCCCTATGGTGTGGTGACAAATTGTATATGCACACTGATTTCCATGTATATGTGTGTGTGTGTGTGAGAGTCTGTTACATACATATCTGTTGTATATTTTTATAAATACTTTCATGGAATCTTAAACATTCAATTGTTGACACAACTTAATCCCATCGCATAAACAGCAATGCCAGGAGGTAACTCCTCTGTCTCACTGTCTATCTGTCGGTCTGTTACCAAATCCAATGCTACCACCAACAACAAATAAAACCGATATGGACAAGAAAAAGGCAAGCGAACGACATGAACTTAAGCCTTATCCCAAAATGGTATACAGGATATAATTTTTGTTTTCCTAGCGCTACCTCTCTCTTTTACTCATTCTCTCTCTCTCTCTCTTACACACACACACACACACCCTGACATGAGCAGCTTAAAGGGCAAACGGATATGAACGGATGTGTAACTATCATCTACGTGATGGCCCTATTTTGCTTTGCTGTAGCTTGTGTCCACATTCTTATTGTTGTTGTTGTTGTTGCTGTTATTGCTACTGTTGTTATTTTTCATAAAATGGATATCTTCCGCCTTGCTAACTTTCTCTGCTCGCGTGTTTTTGAGTGTGAAACACATCATTGATGAAAACTACCACACAGCTAGTGTCATGAATTTCATTCTTTTCATTTTTTCCTTTGACGCTACAACGCCCCCTCTCCCACACTCATTGAATTTTAAGTTAAAAGTGTGAAAAAATATGTTCGTGATCTATAACTTATATTAAGGGGATATATTTTATGCTAACATACACCGGGTATAAGGATGCAATAGTGACTTGTGTCTCAATAAGGATGTGAAATATTTGTAATCTGCAAGAAATGGGAGGAATACTTAATATCATAGTACAAATATTGGAAGTGTTTTGTTTGGAGGGAAGACACTTTTAAAGCGCTATGGAGAATAATATGTACGTCCTTAGTGAATTCATGTCCACCAGTAGTCTGGTGGTCTCTTAAAATTTGGTCACTTCGGCCTTGTGTCTTGAAGAGTTTTAAAAAAACCAAACTGCACTTTTTTTATTTTGCCCTAGACTCATTTAATGACGCCTATGTTACGGTGAGAACCTGGAATACAACACCAACCATTTAAGATAATTTCTGTATTAAATTTATTGGTCCTGGGTGTGTATGATTACTATTCGAAAATTGTGTTCACAATCATACGCCACCTTGGTCACCCATGTTCCCTATCAAATAGCAATCTAGTAGCTAAAAATCTTTAGCTACTTGATTGCTATTTGATAGGGAATTCTTTAGGTGGATTAGGGAATTAGGGTGGATTATTTTTTTCCATAAGCAGCCTAAGTTTGAAGATGGGTTATATCGGACTATATCTGAAGATATAGCCCCCATATAGACCGATCCGCCGATAAAGGGTCTTAGGACCATAAAAGCCACATTTATTATCCGATTTTGATGAAATTTGGAACAGTGAGTTGTGTCAGGCCCTTCGACATCCTCCGTCAATTTGGCTCAGATCGGTCCAGATTTGGATATAGCTGTCTTATAGACCGATCCTCCGATTTAGGGTCTTAGGCCCATAAAAGCCACATTTATTATCCGAATTTGCAGAAATTCGAGACAGTGAGTTGTGTTAGACCCCTCAACATATTTATGCGATATGGCTCAGATCAATCAAGATTTAAATATAGCTGCCATATAGACCGATCCTCCGATTTAGATTCTTAGGCCCATAAAAGCCACATTTGTTATCCGATTTTGCTCAAATTTGGGACATAGAGTTGTCTTAGGCCCTTCGCCATACTTCTGCAATATGGCTCAGATCGGTCCAGATTTGGATATAGCTGCCATATAGACCGATCCGCCAATTAAGGGTCTTAGGCCCATAAAAGTCGCATGTATTGTCCGATTTTGCCAAAATTTTAAACTGTGAGATGCATTAGGTCCTTCAACGTCCTTCGTCAATTTGGCCCAAATCGGTGCAGATTTGGTTATAGCTGTCATATAGACTGATCTCTCGATTTAAGGTTTTGGGCCCATAAAAGGCGCATTTATTAACCGAAGACGCCGAAATTTGGGACAGTGAGTTGTCTTAGGCCCTTCGACATCCTTCTGATATTTGGCTCAGATCAGTTCAGATTTGGATATATCTGCCATATAGACCGATATCTCGGTTTTAGGTTTTGGGGCCATAAAAGCCACATTTATTATCCGATTTTGCGGAAATGTGGACAGTGAGTTGTCTTCGGCCCTTCGACATCCTTCGTCATCCTTCGTCAATTTGGCCCATATCGGTTCAGATTAAGATATAGCTGCCATATAGACCGATCCTCCGATTTAAGGTTTTGGGGCCATAAAAAGCGCATTTATTGTCCGATGTCGCCGAAATTTGAGACAGTCAGTTGTGTTAGGCCGTTCGACATCATTTTTTAATTAGTCTCAGATCGGTCCAGATTTGGATATAGCTTCCATATAGACCGATCCTTCGAATTAGGGTCTTAGGCCTATAAAAGCCACATTTATTATCCGATTTTGCTGAAATTTGGGACAGTGAGGTGTCTTAGGCCTTTCAACATCTTTTTTTTTAATTTGGCCCTGATCGGTCTAGATTTGGTTAAAGCTGCCATATAGACCCATCCTCCGATTTAGGGTCTTAGGCCCATAAAAGCCACATTTATTATCCGATTTTGCTGAAATTCAGGACAGTGGGTTGTGTTAGGCTCTTCGACACCCATCTTTAATTTGGCTCATATCGGTCCAAATTTGAATATTGCTGCCATATAGACCGATCTCTCGATTTAAGAATTTGGGTCCATAAAAGGCGACTTTATTGTCCGATGTTGCGGAAATTTGGGACAGTTCTTTGTGTGAGGCTCTGAGACAATTTTCTGCAACTTGGCCCAAATCGATTCAGATTTGGATATAGCTGTCATATAGACCAATCCTCCAATTTAGGGTCTTAGGCTCATAAAAGCTACATTTATTTTCCGATTTTACTGAAATTTGAGACAGTGAGTTGTGTTAGGCCCTTCGACATCCTTCGTCAATTTGGCCCAGATGGGTCCAGATTTGGATATAGCTGCCATATAGACCGATCCTCAGATTTAGGGTCTTAGGCACATAAAAGCCACTTTTATTATCCGATTTTGCTGAAATTTGGGACAGTGAGTTGTGTTAGGCCCTTCGACATCCTTCGTCATTTTGGCCCAGATGGGTCCAGATTTGGATATAGCTGCCATATAGACCGATCCTTCGATTTCGGGTCTTAGGCCCATAAAAGCCACATTTATTATCAGATTTTGCTGAAATTCGAGACAGTGAGTTGTGTTAGGCCATTCAACATCTTTTTCTAATTTGGCCCTGATCGGTTCAGATTTGGATATAGCTGCCATAAAGACCGATATCTTAACTTAAATTCTTGGCCCCATACAAGGCGCATTTAAAATCCGATTTCACTCACATTTGACACATGGACTAATGTAAGTTTTTTCGACATCCGAGTCATAAAGACCAATATTGTGTTATACACAATGTTCTAAACAATTTTTTGTGTTTGGAACATATTTCGATATAGCTGCTATTGGGCATAAGGTATGCATTTTTCACCGTATTTTGACGAAAGGTGGTTAACATACGTATCGGCGGGGGTGGGTATCCAAAGTTCGGCCCGGCCGAACTTTACGCCTTTTTATTTGTTTTCTCTTTAAACACCTCTGGCAAATTCCATCAAAGTTGGTTCAGATGGAATCGCCCAATTAAAAAACCAATTTTTCCTTAACTTACTCCTCAAAGTGATCTGATTGTGTCTATAGCCTTGCGGTGTTTCACTGCTCTTAAATGCTGAGTCAGGCTGGATATAAAATCTTTCTCGAAACGAAAACATGTCTATTGTAAAATAAATTATGTATGTGGGTGTAAAATAGCAGCCGGATAAGGATTGAATATGAATACATAGTGAATGTTCTATTTTCGTATAATTAATTCCTGTCCATAAACCTACATTAAAGGTTGTTATGTGTTGCTATTTGCAAAAGACATTCGCTTTTAAAATGACAGTCACTAAAAAATAATATATTTTAAAATAAATAAAAATAAATAAGCTTTTAAAAGTAAATTACTTTAAACAACACAGTTTTCGTTTGCATAATATCATATTAAATTGCCTACCTTTAGGCGTAGCATATTAAAACATTTCAAAGCCTATATACCTTCTCAACATCAGGCAAATGTAATTCGCTTCTCCTTCACTCCAACTCTTAAGAATTTAATTTCACAATCGTACAATGTAAGCTTTGCTACAAAGTAAACTATGGCTGAAGCTGTGTGTGTGTGTGTGTGTGTGTGTAGTAGCAGTAGCGGCAGCAACAGCAGCACTTTGTGTGACAGTGTAGGAAATTTAATAACTTTGTTGTTGACACGTTACATTTGATTGACTCTTCACAGAACATATAACAGAGTAAATACGAAACAGCGAGAGATTGCCACATAACGATGATGTGGGGCCCAAACAACCAAAACATAACAAAAACAAGCGACAACAAGAGCGCTGCTGCCCACACCACCACCACCACCACCACCAGTCTTCATCAGCTATTGTGCTGACAAATGAATGACTGCTAGGGATATGGTTATCATCAACAGCCACAAACTCAACATCAGCTGAATTTTACTTTTCCTGTCATAGCCATAAAATCTAAACTGTTGGCATCATCATCATCATCATCATCTTTGCCGTTTGCAACTCATACTTTTCAAGAAGCACAAGCAAGACCATCCGTAGACAGACAGAAAAACAGACAGAGGAATCAGGTGTGCAGTTTGAACGGAACGGCAGTCAAGCAGTCAGGTGCACTGAACTTATTTAACATATTCAGCAGCAGCATTATTATCCACGAATAATTTGCATGATGAGCACCAACAACATAAACACAGGCGCCCAAACACACACCATACACACACACACACCAACACCCACTCATGCAATCATAGCTTGGCGAAAATAGAGTGTTGAGACCATACAACATCAAGAGGCTAAGTACAGACCACTACCACCAACATCATCACCGAACTCTCACCCACAAGCCTTATGCAAAACAGTCGAAATACATCACAACGAGTGACGACAGGCAAAAGCAGCCATGACAGTGGCAATTGCAATGGCAGCAACATCAAGCTGAAACATTTGAAAAGCAAATGAGTAAAATCAAAGGTAGCTTCTACTGCTTACACATCAACACAAAATGAAACAGTGTCATGAAATGCATTAAAGTGATGCACAGTGGTTCAACAGCGAAGAAACCTTGGACACAAATTTCTTTAATATTTAATGAAAATTAAGCTGTTTTTCTATTACGTTTTCCTTAAACACAAGACATTATTTGGAGGGCTCTGTAATATAGAAATCAACATTTCTGTAGAAAAATTAGCTCATAAGAAGCTTATCCCAAAAAGCCTCTCAGATGAGTGGTTTTGTAACAATTCTTTGTAATAAAAAATTAATTTTTACCTTAACAAATACACTTAAGAATTTTTGGGTCTCATTTTTATTCCCCTCTAGAGTTTGGAAAGTTTTTCTTTCTATTGATGAATAATGTATGTATTAGTCTTCTTAGCCAATACTGTCCATGCTCAAGACATATCCTAAGTAGTGACACTTTAATTCCTCAAAAAAAAAAAAAAAATCAAGAATCTCTGCTGGACTGAAAGTTATTTCCGTGAAAACAGCTTTATTGGCCTTTAGAAAATCTTAGATTATGTCCTAGCAGCACACAGATTTTCCCAAAGCCAAAAAATGCCTGGGGAGATCATTTTGTTCAATGATTCTATGGAAGCGACAACATTACCTACCGATAGTACTTCTGGGGAAAACCATAAGGCTATCTTAACATCTCAAATAAGAGCATGTTGTTACAATACGAAGGAAGCAATACTTCATAGAAAAGGCCATTGGCATTATCCATCTAATGGCATTGTTTAGTGAGACGGAAGGTCTAAGCCATTTTAAGTTATCTTGGTCAAAAGTGTGCACTTTATATTCAATTTAAATATAATCTTAACATGGAAAAACCTATGTTTTTCAAGAATTTGCTGGTGTATGGGTCAAGAGGGATCTTGGGACATTTGTGCATATAGGCCATGTTTGTTGATGTTGTTCGAGAGGCTTTAGTTTTATGGGCACATTTCATGTAAATTGCCCAGTACTTATTGGCTTCCGTAAGACATTAAATTTCAACGAAGAAGCATAAGTCAGTGTTTGTGTGATAGAGAGATCGAGCGAAAGGAAAAAGGGCAGAGTACTTCTCGCCTCATCCTATGCAAACAACAGGTGAAAATAAAATGCAATGGTATTCCATATACAATTTAAAGCGTAAATATTTGCCTTTATCACATAATATATTTGCCTATAAAACACAAACACACAATCATAACATTAAAGGGTTGCCATGACATAATTAGAAATTAAAAAAAAAAACAAGTAAAAGCGTACCAAATTCGGCGGGGTCGAATCTTGGGAACCCCCCCCCCCCCCCCATAATGGATTCTGCTAAAAATTTATACAAACTAAATTTAATTTTATACTACATGCCCAACTTCTCTCAAACCAGCAAAAATTAGAGCTTCTGGGAGAAGAAGAAGGAAAATCGAGAAACCGGTTTATATGGGAGCTATATCAGATTATAGACTGATTCGGAGCGTAATTGGCATAGTTGTTGAAAGTCATAACAGAACACTACATGCAAAATTTCAGCCAAATCGGACAAAAATTGCCACTTGTAAGAGCTCAAGAAGCCAAATCGGGAGATCGGTTGATATGGGAGCTACATCAGGTTGTACACCGAATTGGACCGAACTCGGCATATTTGTCGGATGCCATAACAGAACACTACATGCAAAATTTCAGCCATAATGGACAAAAATTGCCGCTTGAAAGAGCTCTAGAAGTCGAATCGGAAAATCGGTTTATATGGGAGCTATATCAGATTATGAACCGATTTAGAACGGCACAGTTGTTGAAAGTCCTAACAGAACAGTAGATGCAAATCGAATAAAAATTGTGGCTTCCATGGGCTCAAGAAGTCAACTCGGGAGATCGGTTTATATGGGTGCTATATCCGGTTATAGACCAATTCGACTGTACTTAACACAGTTATTGGAAGTTATAACAGAACACTTTATGCAAAATTTCAGCTAAATCGGACAAAAAATGTGGCTTCCAGGTACTCAAGAAGTCAAATCGGGAGATCGGTTTATATGGGAACTACACCAGGTCTTAGACCAATTTGGACTGTATTTTGCGCAGTTTATGGAAGTCATAACAGAACAGGAATTTTAGAAGTCAAAAAGGGAGATCGGTTTGAATGAGAGCCATATCCGGTTGTTTGAAGTCGTAGCGAAACACTATGTGTAAAATTATACTAAAATCGGGCAAAAACAATTAAAAATACGTTAAGTTTGGCCGGGCCGAACTTTGGATACCAACCACCTCGGGAATATATATAACCATCTTTCATCAAAAACCGGTGAAATTTGCATACCTTATGTCCCATAGCAGTTATATCGAAATATGATTCGATTTGGACTTAATACTAATAAGTACAAGTCATTGTTCAATTGTGTATAATAAAACCGATCTGTACCATAAACAACATGGATGTCGAAAAGCCTAACATAAACCAATGTGTCAAATTTCAGTTAAATCGGATTGTAAATGCGCCTTTTTTGGGGCCAAGACTTTAAATCCAGATATCGGTCTATATGGCAGCTATGTGCAAATCTTGATCGATCTAGTTCAAACTGCAGAAATATGTGGAGAGGCTTAACTTAACTGTCTGTCCCAAATTTGGGCAGCCTCGGACAATAAATACCCCTTTTATGGGCCCAAAACATTAAATGTAGAGATTGGTCTATATGGGAGCTATATCCAAATCTGGACCGATCTGGGTGAAATTAAAGAAGAATGTCGAAGGAACTAACAGAACTCACTGTCCCAAATTTCGGTGACATCGGATAATAAATGCGCTTTTATGGGCCCAAAACCTTAAATCGAGGGATCGGTCTATATGGCAGCTGTATCCAAATCTGATGCGATCAGGGCGAAAATGAATAAAAATGTCGAAGAGCCTAAGACAGCTCACTGTTCTAAATTTCAGCAAAATCGGATAATAAATGTGGCTTTTATGGGCCTAAGACCCTATATCGGTGGATCGGTCTATATGACAGCTATATCCAAACCTGTACCGATCCGGGCCAAATTGGCGAAAGATGTCGAAGGGCCTAACACAACTCACTGTCCCAAATTTCAGCGAAATCGGATAATAAATGTGGCTTTTATGGGCCTAAGACCCTAAATCGGTGGATCGGTCTATATGACAGCTATATCCACACCTGTACCGATCCGGGCCAAATTGACTAAGGATGTCGAAGGGCCTAAGACAGCTCACTGTTCCAAATTTCAGAAAAATCGGATAATAAATGTGGCTTTTATGGGCCTAAGACCCTATATCGGTGGATCGGTCTATATGACAGCTATATCCAAACCTGTACCGATCCGGGCCAAATTGACGAAGGATGTTGAAGGGCCTAACACAACTCACTGTCTCAAATTTCAGCAAAATCGGATAATAAATGTGGCTTTTATTGGCCTAAGACCCTAAATCGGCGGATCGGTCTATATGGCAGCTATATCCAAATCTGTACCGATCCGAGCCAAATTGACGAAGGATGTCGAAGGGCTTAAAACATGTCACTCTCGCAAATTTCAGCAAAATCGAATGATAAGTGTGGCTTTTAATGGCCTAAGACCCTAAATCGGAGGATCGGTCTATATGGCAGCTATATCCAAATCTGGACCGATCTAAGCCAAATTGACAAAGGATATCGAAGGTCCTAACACCACTCACTGTCCCAAATTTCAGCAAAATCGGATAATGAATGTGGCTTTTATGGGTCTTAGACCCTAAATCGGAGGATCGGTCTATAATGCAGCTATATCCAAACCTGTACCGATCCGGGCTAAATTGACGAATGATGTCGAAGGGCCTAAAGCAACTCACTGTCCCAAATTTCAGCAAAATCGAATATTAAATATGGCTTTTATTGGCCTAAGACCCGAAATAGGAAGATCGGTATATATAGGGGCTATATCAAGATATAGTCTGATATAGCTCATCTTCGAACTTAACCTGCTTATGGGCAAAAATAGAATCTGTGCAAAGTCTTACCTCAATACCTCTATTTTTAAAGACTGCAGCGTGATTTCAACAGACAGACGGACGGACATGTGTAGATGGTCTTAGATTTTTTTGCTGATCAAGAATATATATATACTTTATAGGGTCAGAAATGGATATTTCGATGTGTTGCAAACGGAGTGACAAAATGAGTATACCCCCATCTTTTTGTGGTGGGTATAAAAATTGGTACAACTATTTTTTCAATAAAAGATTGGTACCGAAAATTGTTCTAAAAAAAATTATTAAAAAAAAAAAATTTTCTTCGAAAAATTGGTACCGAAATTTTTGATACCAACTACCATAGGATGGGGGTATACTAATCTGGTCATTCCGTTTGTAACACCTCGAAATATTGATCAAGGACCCCATAAAGTACATATGTTCTTGATCGTTTCAACATTCTGATTCGAACTAGCCATGTCCGTCCGTCCATCCGTCCGTCCATCCGTCTGTCCATCCGTCTGTCCATCCGTCCGTCCATCCGTCCGTTCTTCCGTCAGTCCTTCCGTCCGTCCATCCTTCCGTCCATCCGTCCGTCTATCCGTCCGTCCATCCGTCCGTCCATCCGTCCGTCCATCCTTCCGTCCATCCGTCCGTCCATACGTCCGTCCATCCTTGCGTCCGTCTGTCGAAATCACTATAGAGGTCGAATGCGTTAAGCTAGCCGCTTGAAATTTTGCACAGGTACTTAATATTGATGTAGGTCGTTGGGGATTGCAAATAGGCCATATCCGTTCAGATTTGGATATAGCTCCCATATAAACTGATCTCTTGATTTGACTTATTAAGTCCCTGGAAGCCGCAACTATTGTCCGATTTGGCTGAAACTTAGCATATTGTGTTTTGTTATGTTTGCCTAAAAAGGGATACCGGGAAAAGAACTCGACAAATGCGATCCATGGTGGAGGGTATTTTAGTTTCGGCCCGGTTGAATTTATCACGCTCTTACTTGTTTTATTTTATTTTATCTCATTTTTTGAATATGCCATTGAAATATTTTCTGGGGCAACCCCTAACTATAGCTACTTTTTTGTCGACTGGCCGCTCTATACTTCTCTCAACTAAACCGATTTATTCTTTGACTTCTTTTTGCAGTCAAATTTGCAAATCGCTGCAGGCCCCTTGGAGTATGAGTAGAGACATTTTAGGTGAATGTGGGATATTTTACCCATAGTTGGAAGATAGTTATCGACGGCCATTGCTCTTATGACGGCTGCTCTATTTGTGTCTGCCTCTGCTTTGAATACTGGTCTTGTGCCAAGACATACAACAGTGAAATCGAAGTAAATCTCTGTGTAATCCGATTACTTGTCGCTTTTTAGTGGGTCTCTCTGGTGTTTACTCCACCGTTTGTATGTGAGAGTGTTAGTGGCAATGCTATACTCTGAGTGTACAAGTCTGTCTTGTCTGAGCAGACATTCTGGCATAGAGCAAAAAAAAATACATAATGTTTGTTAGTGTGTTGTATGTTAAAGTTTAAGTTTATCAGCCTAGCATCTACGAAAGAACGCATGCAATCTTTGTGTCTACATTGCGGTTTTATATCTGTTAGGCAGTTTTCTTTGAGTTTGAGGCAAAATACGAGGGTAGTAGGACTGTAAACGAGAAATGAAAATATTTTGATATAATAAATGTAACAAGTGAAAGCGTGCTAAGTTCAATCGGGCCGAACCTTATATATCAATTTAAGCAGGCTTAATCGGACCATATCTTGATATAGCCCCCATATAGACCGATCCGCCGACTTAGGGTCTTAGCCCCATAAAAGCCACGGCTATGTCAGATTATGACCTGATTTAGACCATAGACCAAAACGATATGTGCAAAATTTTAGCCAAATCGAATAACAATTGCGTCCTCAATAAGCCCAAGATCGGCTTATATGGCAGCTATATCAAAACATGGACCGATTTGACCCATTTAAAATCCCAAACGACCTACACTAATAAAAAGTAGTAGTGTAAAATTTCAAGCCCGAAGCTGTACTCCTTTAATAGTTAGCGTGCTTTCGACAGATAGGAGGACGGAGGGACGGACGGAGGGACGGACGGAGGGACGGACGGAGGGACGGACGGAGGGACGGACGGAGGGACGGACGGAGGGACGGACGGAGGGACGGACGGAGGGACGGACGGAGGGACGGACGGAGGGACGGACGGAGGGACGGACGGAGGGACGGACGGAGGGACGGACGGAGGGACGGACGGAGGGACGGACGGAGGGACGGACGGAGGGACGGACGGAGGGACGGACGGAGGGACGGACGGAGGGACGGACGGAGGGACGGACGGAGGGACGGACGGAGGGACGGACGGAGGGACGGACGGAGGGACGGACGGAGGGACGGACGGAGGGACGGACGGAGGGACGGACGGAGGGACGGACGGAGGGACGGACGGAGGGACGGACGGAGGGACGGACGGAGGGACGGACGGAGGGACGGACGGAGGGACGGACGGAGGGACGGACGGAGGGACGGACGGAGGGACGGACGGAGGGACGGACGGAGGGACGGACGGAGGGACGGACGGAGGGACGGACGGAGGGACGGACGGAGGGACTGATGGACGTAGGGACGGACGTACAGTAGGATGGATTTGGCTAGATCGACTTAAAATGTCATGGCGATCAAGAATATATATACTTTACGGGGTATTAGACAAACATTTCGATGTGTTACAAACGGAATGACAAAGTTAATGTACCCCCATCCTATAGTGGAAGAAATAAAAAAATATTTACTTTTTTTATGATGAGGTACCAAAATTAATAAAATCTTTCTTTCATTTTAATCTCCTCCAACCTTCAAAGTCTTCAGATTGGACTCCTCCCTTTCCTACTCCATTTAAGTCCCATTCCCCAGGGGGGCTTCAGTTGACATTGAAATTGGCATATTCCAAATATCTCCAACAAAGTCTATTGTTTTGATGAATTTCTTAACTGATCCTCGCTAATATGCCCGGGAGGAGCGAACAGCGAGCAGCGAGCAGCTTATGCGCACATACACTTGTATGTCTATATTAATGCCAATGCACACATATTTACACAACAATAACAACCAAAGTGCGCTCCGTATTATTTTGTGTTATGTTCAGCCATCATTTACGTTTGCATAACTTTAGGCTAAAGACTTTTTCATATTTTGCTGCCATTGCCGCTGTTGCTGGTATGGCAGCCTCTTCACCTTCCACACCCCACCTACCTTTCTGGTCCTGTACTTAGCCAAAGAGTCTTTAGAAAGGTAAGTTAAATCATGGATGATGAACCAAAACGAAAAAAAAAGTAATTTTCCCAACATGAGATTCACCATCCACACCCCACCTACCTTTGTGGTCCTTTACTTAGCCAAAGAGTCTTTAGGAAGGCAAGTTAAATCATGGATGATGAACCAAAACGAAAAAAAAAGTAATTTTCCCAACATGAGATTTGTGTGTAGAAATATTCCTCAAGCTTTTAGCCGGAGCTTAGTAATTTTCACATAACAAGCGCATCGACACAGCCGCACACGCACTCAAGGCACAATTTAACAAACACATGCATACACACACACACACGCACATATTGAAAAATTCTTAATAAGTTTTTCTTATAGCCGTCTGCCCTCAAAAAATCTCAAAAAGAACACGTGTTCATGTGTGCGGCCATTTGTGGAAGGTGAGTTAGGGTTGCCCTGGCTCTGCGTTGAGTCTTAAGAATTGTCATGCCCACACTTGTTTACCATCTCCCATATACAGCCCCCAGCAAAAATCTCTTGGAAATTATGAAGGTATTAGTATAGGATTTCAAGGTTTATAACATTTTAAAACCATCACATTAATAAGAAGAACATCTCTCACTCTTTGTCTCTCTTTAACGCCCACACACGTTGGCGCTCTTTCCTCTGCTACTGCGGCTTCTGTGATGGTTTCGTCCCGCTGTGTGGTTGATTGTTGATGGAAAATTTGGTCGATGAAAACGAAAATGTTTTTCCGCACCAAAAACAAATGTTAATTTAAGTCTCAAATCTCTTCTGCTACTCACCATGGGTGATGTGATATATAATGCCTCTGAAGCTCGGTGAAGTGAAAATTTATGATATCCAAAAAGGATATCTAAGGGGGTAATAGGGTGCTCGGAAAATGAAAACACTTTGTAGTTGGAAAGATTAAAATGTATTCAAGAACTGGTTTAAGCAACAGCGTCGATCTTTTGAGACCCACCTATATGAAGAGGTCCTTGTATATCGCACGTACATCAAAATTTTTTCAGAATTTCGGCTTAGTTCTAATACAACATCAAAAGTACGCTTTATATGAGCTCATAAATGAAAGCGAGAGATTGGTCTATAGGCAGATACATTGGAATAACATTCAAACTTGATCAAAGCTAGAGGACAAAGTGGGCCTGGGGGTTTACATTGAGAACACAAGGGCTGAGACTGCCTGACCATAATACGGTCCTGCAGACGGAGATCCGGGAGATCACGGAATGCGTGAAGTGGTGTGGAGCTATCGCGAAGACGTCGAATGTGAACATCTTTACGGACATTAAAATCGCCATAAGGGCAATAACAACCAGGACTGTAAGGTCACGTACAGTCTTGCAGTGTAAGAAGGAGATTAAAGCCTTCTCTGAGGGTGGCAGAATTCCCCTTCGTTTGGGTGCCGGGCCATAACGGAGTAAGGGGAAATGAAAGGGCAAACGATTTGACGGTGAAGACCAGAGGACTGCCGTCAATGAACTTGGTTAACCCGAAGCCTTTCGGGTCGACGTAGTCCCAGTTAAGGGAGTAGGCGACAAATGCGCATGCAACATTGTGGAACAGCGAAACGGTCGGTAGGACGGCGAAAGTCTTATGGGGGGTTCCAGATCGTGAGAAGATGAGGCTATTACTGAAAGGAAGCAAGAAGGAGTTCAGTATAGCTATTGGTATCACTAGGGGACACATAGGACTACGAGCTCAATTATGTAAAATCGGTGCGGCAAGTGATAGCATGTGTAGGGCATTCGGGGAAGATGATGAGACGTTGAAGCATTTCCTTTGTCACTGCCCGGCTTTCGCTTCTAACAGATAATGATTTTTTCAGTAACAAGTTTGTATACCCACCACCATAGGATAGGGATACACTAATCTAGTCATTCCGTTTGTACAACCTCGAAATATTGATCTACGACCGCATAAAGTTTATATATTCTTGATCGTCCCGACATTCTGAGTAGAACTTGAAATTTTGCACAGACACTTATTATTGATGTAAGTCATTGAGGATTGCAAATGGGCCATATCGGTTCAGATTTGAATATAGCTCCCGTATAAACCGATCTCCCGATATGACTTCTTGAGCTGCTGAAACCACAATTTTTGTCCGATTTAGCTAAAATTTTGCACATAGTGTTCTATTATGATTCTCCATAACTATGACAAGTACTGACCAAATCGAACTATAACCAGATATAGCTCCCATATTTTAGCAGATTTCATGGTGGTGGATTCCCAATTTCGGCCCGGCCGGACTTAGCACGCTTCTTCTAACATCTAACATCTAAGGGAGGTGCACTTAAGTTCGCCTATGTGGCGATTGATCTTTGGTCTCATAGTCATACTGACGATAACTGTAATCATCTTTTGATTTTCTCAGCATTTTTGCTACAGTGTGAGTGGCACCCAAGCATTTTTCGGCACACCCTCATAAATATTGATAACAAGTATTTTTTGTAGTCTATATATTTTTGCGAGGTGTTAATCTTCCGGAACTCAACAAACAAAATTGTTATGGAATAAAAACAAAATCAACTTGGGTACAAAACTAGATTTGTGTACAAAACTTGTTCGTGCAGCATGAAATTAACAAATACGGTTAACACAAGCACGAATTGGGTATAGAAGAGGAATATTTTTTAATTAAAAATGGGTTTAAGCAGCCAATGTCCTAAATAAAATACCAGAAAAGAAAGGAAAAGAATAGAAATTTGAAATTAATTTTGGTTATTGAAAGGAAAGGGTTTTTCATGCATTATGGAAAAACAAAACCGCATGGTGAAAAGTTTGATGTCCATAGTTCCCGGAAATACGGAACCACACAATGAAATAAAATAAAAGCGAGATACTCATACACGAAACTTATAATGAAAGAAAACTTGGAAGCATATGGGTGTTGGTAAAAATTTTATTTATAATTAACTGTCAAATTTTAAAGATACAGCTTAGCTTTTGTACAATCCTGTGAGGTGTCTATAGTAGAAGTGGATGCTATTATTGGGGATACTCACAGATCGTAAATAAAAAAAAAAAACAAGTAAAAGCGTGCTAAGTTCGGCCGGGCCGAATCTTATATACCCTCCACCATGGATCGCATTTGTCCAGTTCTTTTCCCGGCATCTCTTCTTAGGCAAAAAAGGATATAAGAAAAGAGTTGCTCTGCTATTAAGACGATATCAAGATATGGTCCGGTTCGGACCAAAATTAAATTATATGTTGGAGACCTGTGTAAAATTTCAGCCAATTCATATAAAATTGCGCCCATCGGGGCTCAAGAAGTAAAATAGAGAGATTGATTTATATGGGAGCTGTATCGGGCTATAGACCGATTCGGATCATAACAAGCACCTATGTTGATGGTCATGAGAGGATCCGTAGTACATAATTTCAGGCAAATCGGATAATAATTGCGACCTCTAGAGGCTCAAGAAATCAAGATCCCAGATCGGTTTATATGGCAGCTATATCAGGTTATGAACCGATTTGAACCATACTTGGCACAGTAGTTGGATAACAAAACACGTCGTGCAAAATCTTATTCCCAACGGATAAGAATTGCGCCCTCTAATGGCTCAAGAAGTCATGATCACAAATCGATTTATATGGCAGCTATATCAGTTTATTGACCGATTTGAACCATATTTGGCACAGTTGTTAGATATCATAACAAAACACGTCGTGGAAAATTTCATTCCAATCGGATAAGAATTGCGCCCTCTAGAGGCTCAAGAAGTCAAGACCCAAGATCGGTTTATATGGCAGCTATATCAAAACATGAACCGATATGGCCCATTTACAATACCAAGCGACCTACACTAATAAGAAGTATTTGTGCAAAATCTCAAGCGGCTAACTTTACTCCTTCGGAAGTTTGCGTGCTTTCGACAGACAGACAGACGGACGGACGGACGGACAGACGGACGGACATGGCTAGATCGACATAAAATGTCGCGACGATCAAGAATATATATACTTTATGGGGTCTCAGACGAATATTTCGAGTAGTTACAAACAGAATGACGATATTAGTATACCCCCCATCTTATGGTGGAGGGTATAAAAAGAACAAAAAAGGTAATGGTTTTCGCTTTCGTTTTTTCGTTTCGTTTTTAAAAGAAAGTAAATGCATTTTTCATAAAACTTAGAATGAACTTTAATCAAATATATAATTGCCAATTGCCAATAGAACTTCTGGGCTTTATCTGCAAAAAACTGAACCAAGTGCGATTTTATAGCCTCATCATTGCCGAAAGTTTTACCATTTAAGGAGTTCTGCAAAGATCGAAATAAATGGTAGTCTGATGGTGCATGGTCAGGACTATATGGTGGATGCATCAAAAGTTCCCAGCCAAGCTCACTCAGTTTTTGGCGAGTGACCAAAGATGTGTGCGGTCTAGCGTTGTCCTGGTGGAATATGACACCTTTTCGATTCACCAATGCTGGTCGCTTCTCCTTGATGGCTGTATTCAATTTGTCCAATTGTTGACAGTAAACATCCGAATTAATCGTTTTGTTCCTTGGAAGCAGCTCAAAATATACCACACTCTTCCAATCCCACCAAACAGACAGCATAACCTTCTTATGGTGAATATCAGCCTTTGAATTGGTATGAGCTGGTTCACCATGCTTGGACCATGATCGTTTTCGACTAACGTTGTTGTAAACAATCCATTTTTCATCTCCAGTTATGATTCGTTTTTAAAAACGGATCGAATTCATTGCGTTTAAGGTGCATATCACAAGCGTTGATTCGGTTTGTTAAATGAATTTCTTTCCAGCTTAAGCTTTCACAAGTCGTTGAAAAAATTTGTTGCTCCACTCTCAAATATCATTTATTTGAACCCCTATTGCTATTGTTCTCAAAATTAAACCATCAGTCCGTCTGTCCGTCCGTCTGTTCGTCCGTCTGTTCGTCCGTCTGTTCAACCGTCTGTCCGTCCGTCTGTCCGTGCCTCTGTCCATCTGTCCGTTTGTCGAAAGCACGCTAATTTCCGAAGGAGTAAAGCTAGGCGCTTAAAATTTTTGCACAAATACCTTTTATTAGAGTAAGTCGGTTTGGATTGTAATG
Organism: Stomoxys calcitrans; assembly: GCF_963082655.1. Lineage (NCBI taxonomy): Eukaryota > Metazoa > Arthropoda > Insecta > Diptera > Muscidae > Stomoxys > Stomoxys calcitrans. The sequence continues at coordinate 144,959,829 of NC_081555.1, read as the reverse complement.
GTCCAAAGCGGTCCATGTTTGGATATAGCTGTCATATAAACCGATTTTGGGTCTTGATCTTGTAGGGGGCTCAATTCTCAACCGATTTGACCGTAGTGTTTTGATCCGGTTTGACCGTAGTGTTTTGATATCAGTTCCAACAACTCTGCTAAGTACGGTTCAAATCAGGTCATAAACTGGTATAGCTGCCATATAAACCAATCTGGGATCTTTAATTCTTGAGTCGCTGGAGGGCGCAATTTTCATACGATTTAGCTGAAATTAAGCATGAGGTTTTTTGTTATAACATGTTTTGATAAAGCTTCCATATAAAGCGATCTTGGGTCTTGACTTCTTGAGCTTGTTATTACATGTTTTGATATAGCTGCCATATAAACCGATCTTTGGTCTTGACTTCTTGAGCTTCTAGAGGCCGCAATTCTTGTCCGATTTGACCTTAGTGTTTTGGTATCACTTCCAACAACTGTACTAAATATGGCGCAAATCTGTACATAACCTGGTATAGCTGTCATATAAACCGGTCTGGGTTCTTGACTTCTTGAGCCTCAATTCTCATCCGATTTGGCAGAACTTTTGTATAACTGTTTCTCCCATGACCTTCAACATACGTGTCCAATATGGTCTGAATCGGTCACTCTTCTTCCAGGCGCTGTAAGAAAGCTAAAAACAAAACATTATGGGGAAATATTATAAATTAGGTAATTTTTTTTCATATGATTGAATGTATACAAATTTTCCTTCACATCCTTAAGATGAATGGAGTATTTCATCTCTGTAACTCTAAGGAAAAACAATTTTTCCCTTAAATTACTCCCACATATCTTTGAAATTAAATTTTTTCTGTCTCTCTCTAGTCCCCCTTCTTTCATTGCCACATCATTTTTCTTTCACATTCTTGCTATCGAACTATGACCTTGCTCTATAGAAATGTCAATTTATTCCTGCATGTGAATGAGTTTCGACGCCCGCAGCATTTGAAATACAAATTTGATTTTCACATTTCCAATTACCACAGACATAAATCAACACAACAACGAGAAATGCTTCTTCCTTTTCTTTCTTTTTTTTTGCAAATGTCAATTGTTTTCTAAATTACGCTTATGCAGAATACGATGCTAGAGATTCTTCATGGCTTGATATTTGATTCTCACTAAATCAATCAAATAACTTCATCATGAGACGAGCAAGGACTGATGAAACGTTACACAACTTTTTGGTTACAATGTTTCTTGCATTTCGAAAAAAAAAAGAAAACTCCCCCAGCCATGTTAGATCATAGCAAGAATAACCAACCATTTTTCACAATAAATTGAAATCAAAGAAAAAAAATCGCAATCATGGAAAATATTGAGGAAATTCCATCATCATCTTTGTCGTTATCGTCATGTGTTGAAAAGCTTGAATATATGTTATTTCAAATTCAAATTGCCAGTTTGCTGAATATTCATATTTGAAATTCTGTTTGCAGGGGAGGATGATAACCCTTTAGAACAAGTGTTGCATTCTTTCTTTTTTCAGTTTTTTTCGAGTACAACTAAAATTGTCTTTGACTAACAATTTGTGCTGAAAATCAAAATTGTTATTAAATTCTTTATTTTTTTATACCCTCCACCATAAGATGGGGGGTATACTAATTTCGTCATTCTGTTTGTAACTACTCGAAATATTCGTCTGAGACCCCATAAAGTATATATATTCTTGATCGTCGTGACATTTTATGTCGATCTAGCCATGTCCGTCCGTCTGTCCGTCCGTCCGTCCGTCCGTCCGTCCGTCTGTCTGTCGAAAGCACGCTAACTTCCGAAGGAGTAAAGCTAGCCGCTTGAAATTTTGCACAAATACTTCTTATTAGTGTAGGTCGGTTGGTATTGTAAATGGGCCATATCGGTTCATGTTTTGATATAGCTGTCATATAAACCGATCTTGGGTCTTGACTTCTTGAGCCTCTAGAGTGCGCAATTCTTATCCGATTGGGATGAAATTTTGCACGTCGTGTTTCGTTTTCACATCCAACAACTGTGCCAAGTATGGTTCAAATCGGTTCATAACCTGATATAGCTGCCATATAAACCGATCTTGGGTCTTGACTTCTTGAGCCTCTAGAGTGCGCAATTCTTATCCGATTGGAATGAAATTTCGCACGACGTGTTTTGTTATGATATCCAACATCTGTGCTAAGAATGGTTCAAATCGGTTCATAACCTGATATAGCTGCCATATAAACCGATCTGGGATCTTGACTTCTTGAGCCTCTAGAGGTCGCAGTTATCATACGATTTGCCTGAAATTTTGTACGACGGATTCTCTTATGACCATTAACATACGTGTTTGTTATGGTCCGAATCGGTCTATAGCCCGATACAGCTCCCATATAAATCGATCTCTCTATTTAACTTCTTGAGCCCCCAAAAGGCGCAATTCTTATTCGATTTGGCTGACATTTTACACAGGTCTCCAACATATAATTTAATTGTGGTCCAAACCGGACCATATCTTGATATCGCTCTGATAGCAGAGCAAATCTTTTCTTATATCCTTTTTTGCCTAAGAAGAGATGCCGTGAAAAGAACTCGACAAATGCGATCCATGGTGGAGGGTATATAAGATTCGGCCCGGCCGAACTTAGCACGCTTTTACTTGTTTTTTTTTAAGAACGGCTTAAGAATGTGTTTTTTTTCTTGTAGCCATTTTACCAATTATCAAATTAAAATAATAGATGACTTTATTAAACAAGTAGTTGAATATTTACAAAGTTGAGGAAACCTTTTCTTTATATTGCCTGAAGAAAAACAAGTAAAAAGGCGTTAACTTCAGCCGGGACGAACTTTGGATACCCATTACCTCGGTTATATATGTAAACCACCTTTCGTCAAAATCCGGTGAAAAAGGCATACCTTGTGCCCCATAGCAGTTATATCGAAATATGTTCCGATTTGGAGCAAATACTAATAAGTACAAGTCATTGTTCAATTGTTGTGTATAACAAACAACATAAACAAATAAACCCATCTGAACCATAAAAAACATGGATGTCGAAAAGCCTAACATAAGTCACTGTATCAAATTTCAGTTAAATTGGATTATAAATGCACCTTTTATGGGCCCAAGACTTTAAATCAAGATATCGGACTATATGGCAGCTATAGGTAAATATTGATCGATCTAAACCAAATTGCAGAAGTATGTCAAAGGGCTTTATTTAACTCACTCTCCGAAATTTCGGTGACATCGGACAATAAATGCGCATTTTATGGGTTCAAAACCTTAAATCGGAGGATCGGTCTCTATGACAGCTATATCTAAATCTGAACCGATCTGAGCCAAATTGACGAAGGGTGTCGAAGGGCCTAACACAACTCATTGTCCCAACTTTCAGCAAAATCGGATAATAAATGTAGCTTTTAAAGGCCTAAGACCCTAAATTGGAGGATCGGTCTATATGGCAGCTATATCCAAATCTGATCCGATCTGGGCCAAATTGACGTAGAATGTCGAAGGGCCTAACGCAACTCACTGTCCCAAATTTCGGCAACATCGGACTATAAATGTTGCTTTTATTGGCCTAAGACCCTAAATCGGAGGATCGGTCTATATGGCAGCTATATCCAATTCTGGACCGATCTAGGCCAAATTAGCGATGGATGTTGAGTGGCCTAACACAACTCACTGTCCCAAATTTCAGCAAAATCGGATACTAAATGTGGCTTTTATGGGCCTAAGATCCTAAATCGGAGGATCGGTATATATGGCAGCTATATCTAAATCTTAACCGATCTGGACCAAATTGACGAAAAATGTCGAAGGGCCTAACACATTTCACTGTCCCATATTTCGGCAACATCGGACTATAAATGTTGCTTTTATTGGCCTAAGACCCTAAATCGGAGGATCGGTCTATATGGCAGCTATATCCAAATCTGATCCGATCAGGGCCAAATTGAAGAAAGATGTCGAAGGGCCTATCACAACTCATTGTACCAAATGTCAGCAAAATCTGATAATAGGCACGTTTATTATATTTATGGGCCCAAAACCTTAAATCGGAGGATCGGTCTATATGGCAGCTATAGCCAAAGCTTAACCGATCTAGGCCAAATTTAATAGGGATGTCGATAAGGCACTCACTTTACCAAATTTCAGCAAAATCGGATAATAAATGTATCTTTTAAAGGCCTAAGACCCTAAATCGGAGGATCGGTCTATATGGCATCTATATCCAAATCTAGACCGATCTGAGCCAAATTGATGAAGGATGTCAAAGGGCCTGAGACAACTCATTGTCCGAAATTTCGGCTACATCGGATAAAAAATGTGCCTTTTATGGGCCCAAAACCTTAAATCGGAGGATCGGTCTATAAGACAGCTATATCCAACTCTGGGCCGATCTAAGCCAAATTGACGAAGGATGTCGAGTGCCCTAACGCATTTCACTGCCCCAAATTTCATTAACATCGGATAATAAATGTGGCTTTTATGGGCCTAAGACCCTAAATCGGAGGATCGGTCTATATGGCAGCTATATCCAAATCTGATCCGATCACGGCCGAATTGAAGAAAGATGTCGAAGGTCCAATCACAACTCATTGTCCCAAATTTCAGCAAAATCGGGAAATAAATCTGGCTTTATGGGCCTATGACCCTAAATCTGAGGATCGGTCTATATGGCAGCTATATCCAAATTCGGACCGATCTGGGCCAAATTGACAAAAGATGTCGAAGGGCCTAACACAACTCACTGACCCAAATTTCGTCGACATCGGACAATAAATGAGCCTTTTATGGGTCCAAAACCTTAAATCGGAGAATCGGTCTATATGGCAGCTATACCCAAATCTGATCCGATCTGGACCAAATTGACGAAGAATGTCGAAGGGCCTAATACATTTCACTGTCCCAAATTTCGGTAACATCGGACTATAAATTTTGCATTTATTGGCCTAAGACCCTAAATCGGAGGATAAGTCTATTTGCAGCTATAGCCAAATCTGGACCGATCTGGACCAAATTGACGAAGATTGTCGAAGGGCCTATGACAACTCACTGTCCCTGGGTGGCCATCCCACCCAGGTACTTGACCCCGTAAACAGGAAATATTTACCAAAGTGATAATATAGGGCTCAAAAGAAAGGCATTCGGGAGTAGTGTAAAATTTTTCCCATGAACCAAGCAAGGGAGAACTTCTCACTTGTCAATGAGTTCTTTCCGATTCAAGTTTAAACTCAATAATAAGGGACCTTTTTTATAGTCAAATCTGAACGACATGTCGCAGTGCGATACCTCTTTGGGGAGAATTCACATGTGCACACATGGCTTGGTAGTTCGCAAATTTCGTCATTATTAAGAGGGGATAATCAGCACTTTAAATTTTTTCGATATTCTCGCCAGAATTCTAACGCAGGCGTTCAGCAGACATGGGCTACAGTGGCAGGAATTCGATATCCACATTCTGGGAGAAGTGTCCTCACCCCAAAAACCATTGGAGAGTTTAAGTAGGAGCAGCAGAGCGATCCCGGTTCGGCTAGTAGCTGATATATAGACCGATCTGGCGATTTTGGGTCTTATTACCGGACTTTGTTGAAATTTGGAACAGTGTATCAAGACTCCCAATGAATTTGGTAAGAAATAGCTGCCATAGAGACCAATCATCAGCTTTAGGGTCTAAAGACCATAAAAGACGCATTTATTCCCCGATTTTGTTGAAATTTGAAATTGTGAGTTGTTATTGTTGAGCCTCCCGACATCTAACCTGAATATGGTGCAGATTGGACTATATTTAGATATATCGGGTTGCCCAAAAAGTAATTGCGGATTTTTTAAAAGAAACTATTTTAAATGCATTTTTAATAAAACTTAGAATGAACTTTAATCAAATATACCTTTTTTACACTTTTTTTCTAAAGCAAGCTAAAAGTAACAGCTGATAACTGACAGTGAAAAAATTTGTCAATTACTTTTTGGGCAACCCAATAGCTGTCAAATAGACCGGTTAAAGGTTTGACGCCCAAAAAAGCTGTAATTACTACCTGACGCCCTTAAATCCCCTTAATTATTAAACATCCCCTTCATAATTAAGCAGCATTCATTTTCAGCAAACAATAGACTTTTCAGCATTAAGCCTGCTGTTCTGAAATTGCAGAACTACTGCTATAATGGCAGTATTTTCAGCAAATTTTTTCTATGAGTGAGTTAAGGAACAGCAGAGAAGAAGATGCAAATACAATACGGTGGCTGGAATACCAAATTAAAAACACCAAATTGCTATTCAAAGGTATAACATTTGAAAAAACGGCAATTGATTCTGTTCTGAAGATCTGTACGGAAAAACTACATATAACACCAAAAATACTTACGGCGCATACTGTTGCCCAATATAAAGGCAAACAAACTATTATTGCAGAATTTGATTCGGATATGACTGTCGCGCAAGTATTGGGAGCAACTAGAAACTTGATAGGCACAGATGTATCGGTTTATAGAGACTTAAACCCCAGTCGGCGCAGAAACAAAATGAAAATGCTAGCTCTCAAGAAGCAAATATTACAAGCGAGCAAAAAACACAAGGTTATCGTGAGAGACGATAAATTGAAAATAATGGACAAATGGTTCTCGTGGAACTCTCAAAACGTTCTTGTAAGCGGGAACAAGCCCGCAGAAGCTATACTAATTGATCTTTATGCAGATGAAATAAATACCACTATCATAGAGCAAATGCTAAACCAAGCTAGATCAAAAAACTAAGTCCGCCAGCTTCTGGGACAGTACAAGAAGCTGCAGAAATAAATTGTTTAAATAATTTGAAAATAGTTTCTTATAATATACACGGTTTTGAAAATAAATATTTGTATCCAACATTTTTCAATTACCTGATGTCTTTTGAAGTTATTTTGCTCCAAGAAACACACCTCATAGAGGAAAAATCAAAAAATGCCGAAAAATTTTTCCCAGGATATGATATAAGTTGGTTATATGCAAAAAGATGTACCAGATTTGGTCGAGCAATAGGGGGTCTAATGTTGGGAGTTAAGAGGACAATTATCCAGAAAGGCATGAAATATTCCTTTAACCGCCAAGATGAACTACTAACTATTAAAATCAGCTGGTATCAAGAAGAAATCACTCTTATTCCAGTTTACCTCAGAGGGGCGAATTGGGCAAATGAATTTGCAAACTTAAAAAAAATATATACATGAACTCGAAGATACTAATCTAATCGTAATTGGAGATATCAATGCCAGAATCGGAGAATTGCAGCAAAGCAACCATATGGAGATCGAAAGCGGGTTTTCAGCTGGGAAAGAAATCCGGAAATCTAAAGACAAATTAGCTGATTGGAAAGGGAAGGCGTACATTGAGTACTGCAATGACATTGGTTTGTTTCTTCTGAATGGGCGAACTGAAGGCGATGAACAAGGAAATTTCACATTTATAAATTCGGTAGGCTCTTCGGTCATTGATCTCTGTGCGGTCTCCAGCGCCATTTTGGAAAATGTTGATAGTTTTCGAGTAGAGGAAATGCCGTGGTCAGATCACTTACCTATCGCCCTACAGCTAAAAATACATTCCTTACAACACAATTATTGCAAGCTAAGCCTACTCCCGCAATTAATATGGAATCAGCAAAACAAAAACATATATCGAAACAAGCTTAACGCAAATTTGGAAAGAATTAATGAGCGAGAAACTGTGGTTGGTATCAAAGACCTAAATAACATTATCAAGGCGTCATCAGAAAAAAAACCCCCAGAGCATTCACTCTTAAAAAAAAATCCTTGGTTTAATCTTAGTTGTTATTGGGCCCAGAGAAAAGCATATAAATGCTTAAATAAATACCGAAAGTCAAACACAATACAGCATAAAAATGAATATATACAAGCTAAGAAAAAATTAAGAGAAGTTTGTCTATCGGCTAAGCATGCATATTATGACCGTTTGTCTATCAAAATTCAAAGGACCAACTGCACAAAGGAATGGTGGAATTTAGCAAAAAAGATTAATAACAAGGAACATAGAATTGGAAACGCTATAACACCAGAAATGTTCAGAGACTATTTCTGCGACCTTCTGAATCCTACTCAAATGTCTCAAGACATACAGTACGCGAAACCGCTAATTTTTGATGCATATCTAGATAGAGAAATCACAGTAACAGATATACAACATGTCTTAGGTAGAGTAAAACCTCATAAAGCTCCTGGTGACGACAGGATTCCATATGAGTTCTATGTGAACGCATCAGAGCAATTCCTTGTTGAAGTGGCGCGAGTTTTTACAAACTTCTATGACAACAGCATTATTGATGAGTCGCTGATAAGATCTATAATTTACCCAATTCATAAAAAAGGAAATATAAATGATCCTTGTAATTATAGAGCTATATCGTTTATGAACACAGCTGCAAAAATTCTGATGGGCATCCTGAATTATAGGCTCACGTCATGGGTTGAAGAAAACCAAATAATGGAAGAATATCAGGCAGGGTTCCGGAAAAATTACTGCACAGCGGACAATGTGTACAACATAGTTGCAATAGTAAGTTTAAAATTAGCGGAAAAGAAGAAAGTCTATGCATTTTTTGTTGACTTCCGAGCAGCTTTCGACAAGGTCTGCAGAAAATCATTGATATACAAGCTTTATCTTAACCGAGTCTCATCCAAATTTATAAATATGATAGAAGCCATTTACCAAAACACAAAATGCACAATATGGAACGGAGAAGAACTCTCACAGGATTTCGAAACAGTGTCTGGTGTTAAACAAGGCTGCCTTCTTTCGCCACTTCTCTTTGCTTTATACCTAAATGACCTGCATGAACATCTAGAAGGAGGTATTGATGTAGAAGGAAAAAACGTTCGTGTATTAATGTACGCGGACGATATTGTAATATTGTCGGGTGACATAAATTCCCTTCAAAACATGATCATCAACCTGGAAGAATACTGCAAACTATGGAATATGGAACTAAATATGTCCAAGTCAAAGATAATGGTTTTCAGAAATGGAGGGCGATTGTCAGACAGGGAAAAATGGTTCTACAAAGGACAAGAGATTGAGATTGTCTCCGAATATACATACCTTGGAGTTGTACTGACCCCAAGACTAAGCTTTAAGCGACATGTCAGTAGTCGAATTACACAAGCAAAAGCGGCGATAAATTCTACGTGGAAAAACTTCCTTCAAAAAAATAATATAAACCTTGAAATGAAATGGAAACTTTTTCAAGCAGTTTGTCGGTCAATTCAAGGATATGCAGCCCAAGTTTGGGGATTTGGATGCTTTGACGAAGTGGACAAGCTACAAAGATACTTCCTGAAGCGAATCCTGAAGTTACCAGAAAGCACCCCAAATTATGCAATAGACATTGAAACGAACGTGGAAAGCGGCCATATGTATACCTTACAATTGCATCTTAACTATATATATAGCACGATGTTTAAATACGATAGTAATCGTTTACCAAATTTTCTAACCAAATTAATATTATCAAAAAATATATTTTGGGCAAAGTCAATTAACGATCAATTGGTGGAAATGGAGGAAACTCCAATTACCAACGACACACCGGAACACACCTGGCTATCAACCTTTATGCGCCTTACTTTAAAACTGAAGAAAGCAAGTAAACTCAGTAATATTGAAAGGGCAAGAGAAAGTGACACTAGGATATACAAATATCTAGATTATACACGCTGCCTATCGTACATGAATGGCTGCTATACTCAATCGGAGATAACATGGATTTTAAAAGCGAGATGCGATTTGATTTATTTAAACGGCAGTACAAACGGAGCTACTGAAGAAAACGCACTATGCACACTCTGCAATCTCCGGGAGCTGGAAAACCTAAATCACTTCCTTGGAAACTGTCCTATTCTGAGAGAAATCAGAGATCGAGTGTTTGGAAAACCATTCCTAACGCATACCGAAATTATTGAAATACTTGATGGAAACCAAATAGATGACTGGCCAAAACTTATCTCATACCTGAAGTCTGCGACTCAATATCGTAAACTTATAATAAATGAATATCGATAATATTATGAATTATGTAATGTTACTAGCACCGGCTCACGACAACATTGTCACAGCCGTAAAATCTTTTTTCAGACTAATATTCACAAAATTTAGAAATGTAAAATAATGTAAATTGTATTAAGCTCTCGAATTTATCTGAATAAAGATACCTTACTACTTACTACTACTACTACTATGAGTGTAGCAACCCATTATCAGGCCTTATCTCGTGGAGGTTAAATTTTCCGACTGTTCCCTATGTTCGTTCGTATTTTCTCTCTAGGGTCTCGTAGAAAATATACTTGGTCTGCTCGTCCTTATCTTCCGCTGATATATTGGCACTAATAAAGCTGATGTTGAAGAATTTGGCCTTTATGCGAAATAGCTCTGATTATGCTCCCATATAAACGGATCCTCCGATTTATTTTCTTGTTTCTTGAGGAACTAGGTAATTGGCTTTTGGTTAATGTTTAAAGAGCAATACATATTAAATTCAAATTTAAATTAAAAAAAAATTCAGTGTTCATCTTCTTGAAATAAGTTGTTTGGTCTTCACATATTTTTTTTTTTTTTTGAACTATTGAACTATTTCTTTTCCTAGAATCATTTTTCCAATAATCACTTTGGGGCTTGTTGGATTGCTTTTTGTATTCTGTTCATGTATTTTAAGCTTTGTATTTTTTTTTTACTTAACAGCATTTTCGATTTGAGGTATCTCCCCAGAGATTAAAAAAAAATAAAATTTATAAATACCTTGAAATGCCATATTCATTGAGTAGCTCATGTGGTATAGATTGAATTTTTTTTTGTTATTGTCTTATTTGTTCTCTCCCTTGGTTTGAAATCGAAGACATACAAAGACCCATGCGCTGTTAATACTTGGCATTTCGCTTAGTATTTGCTTTCTTTTGCGATATCAAATTTCAAAAGCATCATCCTTATTTGTCTGAGTCCAGAAATTCCTCGGGGTATGCTTGTCTTGGGTAATGATTATTTGTATTCGACAAAAAAAAATAAAGCAAAATTTATAAAAAACATTGCTTCTCAACATTTTATTTAAAGAAGACAAGAAGATATTTAATATTGACACGCAATTCCAATAACCTTTTGATTGATCTGAAAAAAGGGAATAACATATTTTTTTTATCGAAGGTCAGAGTTTATTTAAAAAAAGTTCCACTTGAATTTAAGAATGCTGGTAATAAGAAATGTTGTTTTTAAGAAGAATACATTCAACTAGCGGACCCGTGCTCGCTCCGCTGCGCCTCCTTTAACTTTATATGCAACAAAAGTTTCCTTGCAATATTTATTTTCATGGTCGTATATTTGGATATCAAATTCGTATTCTACACCCAAATACCTTTATTTGAGCCCCATATTGCGATGGTCAGTAAAAAATTGCTGTTTGTGGGGTATTTTGGGAAAGCGGTAGACCCCCAGAATATTGGTTCAGAAAATGGGTATCAATACTTGCTCTACTTCCCAATTCCTTTCATGTAAACCCCACATTGATATGGTCGGTAACTATGCCCGATTTATGAGTGTTTTGGAGAGTGGGGAGGTCCTCCAAACACTAAGCCCGGCAAAAATATCAGCAACGTGCTCTATTCTCATATATCTATATCTCATTTATTTGAACCCCATACTGCCATTGGCATCAAAATTGGATATAAATTCGTTTTCTAATCTCATTTAAACTCCTTATTGCAAAAGTCAGCAAATATGTCCGGTTTGGGGTATTGGCCCTAAAAACTATGAATATATAGTTTCACTCTCTTTAAGACCCAAATTGTCTTGGTGAGCAAATATGTCCTATTTAGGGGGTTGTGATGGTGGTGGGACGTCTCGTAGACACTTGGTCCCTAATGTTGATTTCAGATACGTGGTCTACTCCCAGGTACCTTTAATGTGAGCCCCATATTTCCATATTCGGCAAACATGACCGGCTTGGGGGGTGTTTAGGAGGATGGGAGGCCACTCAATAAAATGGCCTTGAAAATATATGTCGGACTCGTGTTCTACTCTAAAAACCCTCTTATTTGAGCCTCATATTACAACAGTCAGCAAATACTTCCTATTTGGGTGGTGTTGCGGTGGCCCCATAGACACTTTTCCCGAATATTTATATCAGATTCGTGCTTTACTCCCAAAGACTTTTTATTTGAACCCCATATTGCTAGGTTCGTAAATATGTACCTTTTGGGGGATGTTTTAGGGGAGAGGCGGCCCCCCCAACACTTGCTCCTACATTTGGATAGCAGATTCGTATTTTACACCCAAATACTTTTTATTTGAGCCCCATATTGGCAATGGTCATAAATAAGCCCTGTTTGGGGGTGCTTTTGGGAAGGGATGGACCGCAGAAACTTGGGCCCACATTTGTATATCATATTCATACTCTACTCGCAATTACCTTTCATTTGAGTCCCATATTACTATGGTCGGTAAATATGCCCGATTTAGGGGTGTTTTGGGGCTTGGGGTGGTCCCCCTAACACTTGGTCCGACAATTGGATATCAAATACGTTTTCTTATCCTAAATACCTTTCATTTGAGTCCCATATTGTCGTGATTGGCCTAAATATATGCTTGGTAGGTTTTAGGGTGGGGCGGCCCTCCCAAGTACCCCATCCGAAATGTGGATACCAAATTTTTATTTTTTTCGGTACTATATGAGAGCACATAAAATTTCGCTTAAATTGCACCACCCATTTCCGAGATCTGGCGTTTCTGAAAATTAGGGTAAGGGGGACGGTCCGCCCCCCCTTCAGATATCAAAAAATTTAGTACCCTATTTTCACCAGGAGATCATTGTGTACCATCTGTGAAAATTCCAAGAAAATCGGTTCAGACGTTTCTGAGTCTATAAGGAACACACAAACAAACCTATAAACAAACACAAATTGATCTTTATATGGGTTGCCCAAAAAGTAATTGCGGATTTTTTAAAAGAAAGTAAATGCATTTTTAATAAAACTTAGAATGAACTTTAATCAAATATACTTTTTTTACACTTTTTTTCTAAAGCAAGCTAAAAGTAGCAGCTGATAACTGACAGAAGAAATAATGCAATTACAGAGTCACAAGCTGTGAAAAAATTTGTCAACGGCGACTATATGAAAAATCCGCAATTACTTTTTGGGCAACCCATATATAAGAAGAGTTGTATAGACTTAATAGACTTGCTTTTTTACCATTTATCTGACCATTTCTCTATCTATTTCAGGTAAGCTTTGGGATAATGTGGTTAACATTTATGTAAGTAACCTCTGTTAATATGTTTGAAAAAATTCTTTAAACTCTACAGTCTTCAAAAATTGAGATGTTGAAACTTGGCACAGAAACGACTTTTTGTTGCAGGCAGGTTAAGCTCGTGAACGGGCCAATTCGGACCATATTTGGATATTGCTGCCATATAGACTGATCTGCCGATAAAGGGCCAGAAGCCCTTAAAAGCTTTATTTAATACCCGATTTCGCTAAAATTTGAAACAGTGGAGCCTTTCGACATCCAACCTAAATATGGTTCAGATCGGACTATACTTAGATATAGCTGTCATATAGACCGATCTGCCGATTTCAGGTAAGAAGCACATAAAAGCTTCATTCATTAACCAATTTGGCTGAAATTTTTAGACATAGCTGCCATGTAGACCGATCTGCCGATTATGGGCCTGAAGCCCTTAAAAGCTTTGTTAATTACCCTATTTTGCGGAAATTTAAGACAATGAGTTGTTTTAAGTCTCCCTACATCTGACCCAAATATGGTTCAAATTCAACTATATTTAAGCATGTCTACTTTATAGACCGATCTGGCGATTAAGGGTCGGAAACCCTTAAAAGCCATGTCCGTCCGTCTGTTCTTCTGTCTGTTGAAATCACACTACAGTCTTTAAAAATAGAGATATTGGGCTTAAACTTTGCACAGATTTTTTTTTTGTCCATAGGCAGATTAAGTTGGAAGAAGGGCTATATCAGACTATACCTTGATATAGCCCCCGTTTATATGGGACGACCGCCGATTTAAGGTCTTAGTCTCATAAAAGATACGTTTCTTACCCGATTTCCTCGAAATTTGGAAATGCGTTATGCTCTTCTCCATCCTTTTTATACCCTCCACCATAGGATGGGGGTATACTAATTTCGTCATTCTGTTCGTAACTGACCGAAATATTCGTCTGAGACCCCATTATATATATATATATTCCTGATCGTCGTGACTTTTTATGTCGATCTAGCCATGTCTGCCCGTCCGTCTGTCTTTCGAAATCACGCTTACTTTCGAAGGAGTAAAACTAGACGCTTGAAATTTTGCACAAATACTTCGTGTTAGTGTAGGTCGGTCCGGACTGTAAATGGGCCATATCGGTCCATGTTTTGATATAGCTGCCATATAAACCGATCTTGAGTCTTGATTTCCTGAGCCACTAGAGGGCGCAATTCTAATCCGATTGGATTGAAATTTTGCACGACGTGTTTTGCTATGACTTCCAACAACTGTGCTTAGTAAGGTTCAAATCGGTCCATTACCTGATATAGCTGCAATGTAAACCGATTTTGGGTCTTGAATTCCTGAGCCTCTAGAGGGCGCAATTCTTATCCGATTGGATTGAAATTTTGCACGACGTGTTTTGCTATGACTTCTAACAACTGTGCTTAGTAAGGTTCAAATCGGTCCATAACCTGATATAGCTGCAATGAAAACCGATCTTGGGTCTTGACTTCTTGAGCCACTAGAGGGCACAATTTTTATCCGATTTGGCTGAAATTTTGCATGAGGTGTTTTATTATGACTTCCAATAACTGTGCTGAGTATGGTTCAAATCGGTCCATAACCTGATATAACTGCCATATAAACCTATCTGGGGTCTTGACTTCTTGAGCCACTAGAGGGCGCAATTATTATCCGATTTAGCTGAAGTTTTGTACAACGGCTTCTCTCATGACCTTTAACATGCCTGTCGTACGCAGCTCCCCTATAAACCGATCTCTCTATTTTATTTCTTCAGACCCTTAAGTGCGCAATTCTTACTAGATTTAGCTGAAATATTACACAATGACTTTTACTATGGTCTCCAATATTCAGTTCAATTATGGTCCGAAATGAACCATAACTTGATATTGTTTCAATAAATTTGCAATTATTTTCTTTTATCCTTTGTTTGCCAAAAAAGAGATACAGTGGCAAGAGCTCGACAAATGCGATCCATGGTGGAGGGTATATAAGATTTGGCCCAGCCGAACTTAGCGCGCTTTTTCTTGTTCTTGTTCCTATTTTCCACTCATATGTTATAGTAGGATGTTCTTCGTTATATAATCCAAATCAAGTTAATTGACATTCATGCTCATAAGAGTATAAATGCAACCCCTCTATTTCAAAAAGATATTATGAATTGTATTTTTAAGGGAATGCTTCTTTTGAAAACCCCATCGCCTATTCATACACCCTTCATTCTCGCCAAACCAATATTGGAATCAATTGAACTCTTCATTGAACTCAAACGACAGCGAGTCTTTTATATTGTGAAAGTGCTGGACCGCCGCGATTGCTAACAATACTAGCAAACGAACGAATGTAGAAAGTAAGAATCTACCCTGAGATTGGTTTAAATTGTCCTTCTCAACAAATAAATGCGAATATAGAAACCTCATTGTGTGTGTAATCCAAGTGAATAAATGAATATATCACAGTGTGAGTACATGCAATGATTGTTGGTGTATGCGAGCATGCATTCCGCATGTGATGTGGGCTTGCATGATGGCAAAAACATGTGTCCTCTGTGAAGTATTTACTTGAGACATTTGGAAATGCCAATCAAGTTGCACTTGTCTTGCATTGGTTTAAGTGGGTCGGTCGAGAGCTCAAATGTACGCTGTACTTCAAATCAGTTTTGTTTGGTGGCATTGGACAGTGGTATGGTAGGGAAAGGAAGTTAAATAATAAAATTCACCCAAATTGTTACAAAAAAAAAAAAATAAATAAAACAAAAATTAAAAAAATAAAATGTAAAATGTCGTAAAACAATTAAAAAAACAATAGCGGCATTATTGACATAAGTACGACCTTCCAATGTATAGCCCTTTAAGCCTACACACCTACTATGGCCCATGAGGGGTTTTCCTTTTCCATTGCAAAAATCGGGTTTTCCTTTTCCTTTGCAAAAATCTCCGATCATTGAGCTCGTCTCGAAAGAGAAACAAATTGAATTTAACTAAAAACCAGTTAGAACGTGCTAAGTTCGGCCGGGCCGAATCTTATATACCCTTCACCATGGATCTGTCGAGTTCTTTGCGCAGTATCTCTCTCTTTAGGCAAACAAAGAATAATGAATATGGACTGAGGAGGAGGAGGAGGAGGAGGAGCTATATCAAGTTATAGTCCGATTCGGGGCTCAAGAAGCAAAATCGGGAGATCGGTTTGTATGGGAGCTGTGTCAAGCTATAGATCGATTCAGGCCATATTGCACACGTATGTTGTAGGCAATGGGAGAATCCGTTGTATAAAATCTGTGCCAAATTGAATAAGAACTGCGCCCTATAGAAGCTCAAGAAGTAAAGTCCCCCGATCGGTTAATATGACAGCTATATCAGGTTATGGACCGATTTGAACCATACTTGGCATAGTTGTTGGAAGTCATAGCGAAACACGTCGTGCAAAATTTCATTCACATCAGATAAGAATTGCGCCCTCTAGAAGCTCAAGAAGTTAAGTCCCCAGATCGGTTAATATGACAGCTATATCAGGTTATAGACCGATTTGAACCATACTTGGCACAGTTGTTGGAAGTCATAGCGAAACACGTCGTGCAAAATTTCATTCACATCAGATAAGAATTGCGCCCTCTAGAAGCTCAAGAAGTTAAGTCCCCAGATCGGTTAATATGACAGCTATATCAGGTTATAGACCGATTTGAACCATACTTGGCACAGTTGTTGGAAGTTATACCGAAACACGTCGTTCAAAAATTCATTCAAATTGGATAAGAATTGCGCCCTCTAGTGGCTCAAGAAGTCAAGTCCCTAGATCGGTTAATATGACAGCTATATCAGGTTATGGACTGATTTGAACCATACTTAGCAGAGTTGTTGAAAGTCGTAGCAAAACGCGTTGTGCAAAATTTCATTTCAATCGGATTAGAATTGCGCCCTCTAGAGGCTCAAAAAGTCAAGACCCAAGATCGGTTTATATGGCAGCTATATCAGGTTATGGACCGATTTGAACTATACTTGGCACAGTTGTTGGATATCATAACAAAATACTACGTGCAAAATTTCATTCTGATCGGATAAGAATTGCGCACGCTAGAGGCTCAAGAAGTCAAGACCCAAGATCGGTTTATATGGCAGCTATATCAGGTTATGAACCGATTTTAACCATACTTGGCACAGTTGTTGGAAGTCATAGCGAAACACGTCGTGCAAAATTTCATTCCCATCGGATAAGAATTGCGCCCTCTAGAGGCTCAAGAAGTCAAGACCCAAGATCGGTTTATATAGCAGCTATATCAAAACATGGACCGATATGGCCCACTTACAATCCCAACCGACCTACACCAAAAAAAGTATTTGTGCAGAATTTCAAGCGGCTAGCTTTGCTCCTTCAAAAGTTAGCGTGCTTTCGACAGACAGACGGACGGACGGATAGACGGACGGACAGACGGACGGACAGACGTACGGACAGACGGACGGACGGACGGACGGACGAACATGGCTAGATCGACATTAAATATCACGACGATCAAGAATATATATACTTTATGGGTTCTCAGACGAATATTTCGAGTGGTTGCAAACAGAATGACGAAATTAGTATACCCCCATCCTATGGTGGAGGGTATAATATTAACGGTATATTTGATATAAGTACGACCTACCAATGTTTGGCCATTGAAGCCTCCACACCTAATTTTCTACTAAATCTTCCACTGTGTCGAGCCCTTCGCTCGACCACCAAACACAACAGATGCAGAGTGACACAAATCCTGGAACCTTTGGCAAATAATGCTCGAAGGGAAAGCGATGATGATTTTGACATATTTCAAGGGGAAAATTTAGTGTCTTACCGATCTATTAGCGTTTGTAGAAATTGAACAAAAAAGACTTGAGCACATCCTGAACAGCATAGCACATGTGCTACAATGGCAACATTCAAGAATACACTTCAAAATGTGAAACACTCACTCACACAAACTTCTGAACATATCGTCAAAAACATGCACACACCCACAAATACATACAAGGAGGAAATCCTTTGAGAAGTACTTCTTTGGTTTTCTTGTATTTTCTTGTATTCTCTTAAATGAAGTAAAAATTGCAATGTGCGGTTGCTTTTGATATCGATTTTCCCCCTCTGGAATTGTTGAGTTTTCCATGAAAAGTGAAATGTCTCTGATGATGTTATGGCCCTGTTGTTGTTGTTGTTGTTTCCCTTGAAATTTTGTGAAATTCATGACGAACATGCTAACCAAGTATTTGGTGTTGGTTGGTGTACGAGTACTTCAATTTTTCGATATGAACTTCTGGTTGTTCGTCCATTAAAATTCAGTTGAAGAAATATTTGAAGCTTTTGGTTTTGATGGTGCACAGAGGTGGAAGAGCAATTAAAAATATTTGTGGGTAAACCGAAAACAATGGAAAATTTGGGAATTATTTAATTAAAAGTTTATATACCAATTTTGGCTTGAAAATTTTAAAAATATACAGCACCACATAAAATTAAATTAAATAAAATTCAGTTAAAAAACCAAGTAAAAAGGAAATAAGTTCGGCCGGGCCAAATTTTGGATACCCATCACCTCGGGTATATATGTAAATCACCTTTCGTCACAACCCGGAGCAAATTGGATAACTTATGCACCCAAATTCGGCAAGGACATTGAGTGGTCAAATAAATATGTCACTATTCAGTTTCGTAGAACAAAACATTCGTCTTTGTGGCAGACATATCCAATTATAAACCGATCTGAACCATATTAAGGTCGGATATCGTGAAGCTCAGAAAAACTCACTCTTTAAAATTTCAGAAAAATCGGGTATTAAATAAAGCTTTTATTGGCTTCAGACCCCTAATCGGCAGATCGGTCTATATGGCAGCTATATCAAAATATAGTCCGATCAGAACCATATTTAGGTAGGATGTTGAAAGGTCTTAACCTACTCACTGTTTCAAATTTCAGCGAAATCGGATAAAAAATAAAGCTTTTATGGGCTTCAGACCCTTTATCGGGAGATCGGTCTATATGGCAGCTATATCTAAATATAGTCCGATCTGATTCATAGTTAGGTCGGGTGTCAGGAGGCTATAAATAACTCACTGTTTAAAATTTTAGCGAAATCGGTTAAAGAATAAATTTTTTATGTGTTCAGACCCTTTATCGGCAGATAGGTCTATATGACAGCTATATCTAAATATAGTCCGATCTGTACCATATTTGGGTCGGGCGTTGGGAGGCTTAAAACTGTGCACTATTTCAAAATTGAGCGAAATCGGGTAATAAATAAAGCTTTTATGGTCTTCAGACCCTTTATCGGGAGATCGGTCTATATGGTAGCTATATCCAAATATAGTCCGATCTGTACCATATTTGGGTCGGGCGTTGGGAGGCTTAAAACTTCCCACTGTTTTAAATTTCAGCGAAATCGGTTAATAAGTAAAGCTTTAATGGGCTCCAAACCCTTTATCGGGTGATCGGTCTATATGGCAGCTATATCTAAATATGGACCTATCTAATCCATATTTCGGTCAGATGTCGGGAGGCTTAAAATAACCCACTGTCCGGACAAACACACGGACATCGTTAAATCGTCTTAGGATTCAAAAGAAGGCATTCAAGAGTAAAGTACGAATTTCATAATAAAAGTTGGGTCCACGTACCAGGGCGGCCGCCCCAACAGAAAAACCCCTTAAAATAGGTATATCTGACGATTATGACAATATGGGACTCAAGTGAAAGGTATTCGAGAGTATATTACGAATAGGAATAGGCTTTATAATTAATTGAAAACGGAAAGGGACGGACCCTCCACCGTTACCCCAACAACACCAACCAAAATCAAAAGTGGGCCGATAAGGACAATATGGGTATCAAATAAAAAGTATGCGGGAGTAGATAACGCATCTGGTATACAAATTCATGTCGAAGTATAGGGGGTCGCCCCACCCCTATACAAACGCCGAAAATGGGCACATTTGCCAATCACGGATATATAGGACTCGGTTTGTTTGTTCCGTATTGACTGAGAAACAGCAGATCCGATTTCCTCGAAATTTTCGCATATTGTGTAGGTAGGTCTGGAAGAAAACATAGGCTAGGTAACTTTTCGTTATCGGAAGGGGGACGGACCCTCCTCCTTATTCCAAAAACACATCCCAAAACCAAAATTAGACCGATCGGAACAATATATGTATCAAATGAAAGGTATTGGAGAATAGAATACGAATTTGGTATTAAAATTTGAGCCCATAGGGCTGCCTCGACCCCAAAACTCCCCCAAACAGACACATAGGACGTTCATTTCGGGAGTAGATTTCGAATCTGGCATACAAAATCAGATCGAAGTATAGGGGGTCACGCCACCCCTCAAAAACTCCATTAGACACCTATATGACACCTGGCTGAACCGATTTTCTTAAAATTTTCTAAATTGTGTAGGTCTGGATGGAAATATAGACTATATAATTTTTATACTCACCACCGAAGGATGGGGGTGTATTCATTTTGTCATTCCGTTCGCAACATATCGTAATATCCACTTCCGACTCTATAAATTACATATATTCTTGATCAGCGTAAAAATCTAAGACGATCTAGATATGTCCGTCCGTCTGTCTGTTGAAATCACGCTACAGTCTTCAAAAATAGAGATATTGAGCTGAAACTTTGCACAGATTCTTTGTTTGTTCATAAGTTCATATTAAGTTCGAAGATGGGCTATATCGGACTATATCTTGATGTAGCCCCCATATAGACCGATCCGCTGACTTAGGGTCTAAGGCACATACAATCCACATTTATTATCAGATTTTGCTGAAAATTTGAACAGTGAGTTGTGTTAGGCCCTTCGATATCATTCTACAATTTGGTCTAGATCGGACCAGATTTGGATATAGCCGCCATATACACCGATCATGCGATTTAAGGTGTAAAGGCCATAAAAGCCGCATTTATTATCCGATTTTGCTGAAATTTGGGACAGTGAGTTGTGGTAGACATTTTGACATCTTTCTTTAATTTGGACTAGATCGGTCCAGATTTGGATATAGATGCCACATAGACCAATCTCTCGATTTAAGGTCTTGGGCCATAAAATTTTCATTTATGGTCCGATTTCGCCGAAATTTGGGACAATGAAATAAGTTAAGCCCCTTGATATACTTCTGCAATATGGCCCTGATCGGTTTAGATTTGGATATAGCTGCCACATAGACCGATCCTCCGATTACGGTCTCAGGCCTATAAAAGCCCCATTAATTGTCCGATTTTGCTGAAATTTGGGACAGTGAGTTGTGTTAGGCCCTTCGACATCCTTTGTCAGTATGGCACAGATCGGTTCAGATTTGGATATAGCTGCCATATAGACCAATCTCTCGATTTAAGGTCTTGGGCCATAAAATTTTCATTTATTGTCCGATTTCGCCGAAATTTGGGACAATGAAAAAAGTTAAGCCCCTTGATATACTTCTGCAGTATGGCCCTGATCGGTTTAGATTTGGATATAGCTGCCACATAGACCGATCCTCCGATTACGGTCTCAGGCCTATAAAAGCCGCATTAATTGTCCGATTTTGCTGAAATTTGGGACAGTGAGTTGTGTTAGGCCCTTCAACATCCTTTGTCAGTATGGCACAGATCGGTTCAGATTTGGATATAGCTGCCATATAGACCGATCCTCCGATGAAGGGTCTCAGGCTTTTAAAATCCACATTTATTATCCGATTTTGCTGAAATTTGGGACAGTGAGTTGTGTTAGGTCCTTCGACATCGTTTGTCAGTATGGCACAGATCGGTCCAGATTTGGATATAGCTGCCACATAGACCGATCCTCAGATTTAGGGTCTTAGGCCCATAAAAGCAACATTTATTATCCGATTTTGCTGAAATTTGGGACCGGGAGTTTTCTTAGGACCTCCGAAATTCTACTTCAATTTGGCCCTGATCGGCTCAGATTTATTGGGTTGCCCATAAAGTAATTGCGGAATTTTCATATAGTCGGCGTTGACAAATTTTTTCACAGCTTGTGACTCTGTAATTGCATTCTTTCTTCTATCAGTTATCAGCTTTAACTTTTAGCTTGCTTTAGAAAAAAAGTGTAAAAAAAGTATATTTGATTAAAGTTCATTCTAAGTTTTATTAAAAATGCATTTACTTTCTTTTAAAAAATCCGCAATTACTTTTTGGGCAACCATAGATATAGCTGTCATATAGGCTGATCTCTCGATTTAAGTTTTTGGGCCCATAAAAGGCGCATTTATTGTCCGATGTGGCCGAAATTTGGTACAGTGATTTGGATAAGGCCCTTCGACATTCTTCTTCAATTTGGTCTAGATCGGTTCAGATTTGGATATAGCTGCCATATAGACCGACCTTTCGATTTTAGGTTTTGGTCCCATAAAAGGCGCATTTATTGTCCGATTTCGACTAAATTTGGGACAGTGAGTTGTGTTAGGCTCTTCGACATTTTTCAGAAACTTGGCCTAAATAGGTCCAGATTTGGATATAGCTGCCGTATAGACCGATATCTCGATTTAAAGTCTTGGCCCCATAAAAGGCGCCTTTATTGTCCGATTTCGACTAAATTTGGAACAGTGACTTATGTTAGGCTTTTGTAAATCAGTGTCGTATATGTTTCAGATCGGTTTTAAAAATACCAATATTTTGTTATACATAATTGAACAATGACTTGAACTTATTAGTATTTGTTCCAAATCGGAACATATTTTGATATAGATGCTATGGGGCATGGGGTTTGCATTTTTCACATGATTTTGACGAGAGGTGGTGGGTATCCAAAGTTCGGCCCGGCCGAACTTGAAGCCTTTTTACTTGTTTTATCCACAGCTCATAAACCATATTTTTGGCATCTGCGAGATCCTCCCTTGATTAAATTTTTCACATAATCAATGAATTCTTTACTTAATGTACCAAAAAAAAAAAGCATCCATTTACTTCCTAAAGGCATTTTATTTCCAAATCTCTTAAGAGCCATATTCTTAAACTTAAATCCCTCTCAGACCACCCTTAAATACCTTCCTATGTCAAAATCATTCTCCCCTTAACATATGGTCATTTGTAAGTGCAAATTTTCAACATCTTGACACTTTAAAACTTTTTGAACTTTTAAAAGACATTTTGCCTTTTTCTCTGAGTTTTTTTTTTTTCATTTGACTGTATTCTCTCATCTTAAAAGTCCATTTGTACATTACTTGGGGATTAAAATATTGTTTTAGTTCAGTAAAACTTTTTCGTTCACTTCCTACTAAAGTATTCGATTGCTTGAGTCCTTGAGAGCATCTGAATCTAACAACCAATCTAATTGCCACCATTAACAACCATACCAATTTTCACAGCCTTATTTATATTTGTTTTTTTTTTTTTTTTTGTTTTTATTCTGCTTCTTCTATGAGGCTTCTGGTATTTTTCATGTTCAAGCAATTATCTCGAACAAAACTGACCTACAACCTATACAGCAAGGCAAACCGCAGCTAAATACCCAAAAAAACACCAAAAAAGTTTTCACACCCAACCTGACCAACTTCCATAAATATACGTTGTGCAACACCTGTGCCATCTGCTGATGAGTTATGAAGCTTATCGTAAAAATGTGTAGTTCAAATCTTATGTAATTTTTCATGTTAATAATTTAATATGATGGCTCATAAAATATAGAAAAAGTATGCATTTTTCTTTTTTTTCTGAAAGGAAATTCTTTTAAATTTAGCACAAACGGCTATACATAGTATTTCTAAGGACACGCTATCATAAAATGAGTGATATAGTTATTTTGTTAAACATGCGGCTCTTCGAGTTATAAAATGAGATTAAAAATGACCAAATGTGAAATTTTGCTTCAAATAAAATATTTCACAAAGAAAAAATCTCTACACCTGCAAGAGAGCCATTGGAAAAAGTTTGCCGTGTAATGTACTGGGTATATAATCCTGTTCTCAGACCTTTAATGGTATATGGTGTTGCAGACTCGTGGACGCCGCTTCCAAAGTCCATCTTCTATTCAATACTCAGCCGGATTCAAAGGATGGCTTGTTTCTGCATCACAGACGCATTTACCGCTTGTGGCTAGACATATTGCTGCGACCACTGCTCTGACGCTAAGGAAACTTTGTCTTTGGCCATGTGTCGCCTGCGGACAATGGATAATGCCCGATGTTCCAGGCAGTATGGAATACACACTGACTGAGCCGCTTTTTGTTAACAAGTACTTCACCACTAATTGCTGATAGAACCGATTGGAACTACAATATCCCTGGTAATAGAAGTTATATAGACTTCTATACGGATGGTTCCAAACTAGACGACCAGGTGGGCTTTGGGGTGTACACTGAAGAACTGGGACTAGTCATATCGAGAAGATTACCAAACCACTGCAGTGTTTATAAAACGGAAATGCCTGAAATTTAAAAAGTGTTGGAATGGCCAAGATGTTATATCACAACGACGATTGGCATAAATATTTTCTCAGACAGCCATTAAATACACTGAGAACGTATTTCTGAATTCAAAAACCACCATCGGCGGTCGCAGGTCCCTCAAAGAGATGGCTGAACAGTTAAAATTTACCTGTTGTGGGTGACTGGCCACAGATATCCCTGGGTATTGTAGAGCAGACGAGCTGGCGAGAATAGGACCTACCTTACACAATCCTGGGGAAACGAATCGGTGGATATGCCTCTAACGACAAGTAAGCTAAGTCTTCAGGATTAAGGCTGAAGGGCAACAAACGACAGATGGTCACAAATTGCGGGTAGGGAACACACCAAAATTATTGGGTTGCCCAAAAAGTAATTGGGGATTTATTAAAAGAAAGTAAATGCATTTTTAATAAAACTTAGAATGAACTTTAATCAAATATACTTTTTTTACACTTTTGTTCTAAAGCAAGCTAAAAGTAACAGCTGATAACTGATGGAAGATAGAATGCTATTGCAGAGTCACAAGCTGTGAAAAAATTTGTCAACGCCGACTATATCAAAAATCTGCAATTACTTTTTGGGCAACCCAATATGTGGTCGAATCTATAATTAAACTAGACCAAATTGCAGAAATATGTGAAGGGGCTTAACTCAACTCTCTGACAAAAAATGCGCCTTTTATGGGCCCAAAACATTAAATTGAGAGATCGATCTATATGGCAGCTATATCCAAATCTGGACCGATCTGGGCCAAATTGACGGAGGATGTCGATAGGCCTAACACAACTCACTGTCCAAAATTTCAGCAAAATCGGATAATAAACGTGGATTTTATGGGTCTAAGACCCTAAATCGGAGGATCGGTCTATATGGCAGCTATAACCAAATCTGAACCAATCTAAGCCAAATTGACTAAGGCTGTCGAAGGGCCTAACACAACGCACTGTCCCAAATTTCAGCAAAATCTGATAATAAATGTGGCTTTTATGGGCCTAAGACCCTAAATCGGAGGATCGGTCTATATGGCAGCTATATTCAAATCTAGACCAATCTGGGCCAAATTGAGGAAGAACGTCGAAGAGCCTGACACAACTCGCTGTCCCAAATTTCAGCAAAATCGGATAATGAATGTGACTTTTATGGGCCTAAGACCTTAAATCGGAGGATCGGTCTATGTGGGGGCTATATCAAGATATAGTCCGATATAGCCCATCTTCAAACTTAACCTGCTTATGGACAAAAAAAGAACCTGTGCAAAGTTTCAGCTATTTTTAAAGACTGTAGCGAGATTTCAACAGATAGGTGGATGGACAGACAGACGGACATGGCTAGATCGTCTTAGATTTTTGCGTCGGAAATGGATATTTCGTTGTGTTGCAAACAGAATGACTAAATGAATATACGCCCTATCCTGCGGTGGTCGGTATAATAGGTAAAGGCGTACAAAGTTCGACCGGGACGAATCTTATATACCCTCCACCATGGATCGCATTTCTCGAGTTCTTTTATCGGTATCTCCTTTTAAGGCAAACGAAGGATAAATAAAAAGCATTGATATATTACTGGAGCTATGTCAAATTATGGTCCTATTCAAGTCATAGTTGAACTGAATTTTGTACACCACAGTAGAAGGCCTCTAGGGACTCAAGAAGTAAAATAGGGAGATCGGTTTCTAGGGGAGCTAGCTGTATCAGGCTATAGACCGATTCAGACCATATTTGACAAGTATGTGGAAGGTCACGGGAGAAGTCGTTGTGCAAACCAAATCGGATAATACTAGAGGCTTAAGAAATCAAGATACTAGATCGGTTTATATGGCAGCTGTATCTGGTAATGTACCGACTTAAACCAAACTTAGCACAGATGGTGGAAGTCATAAAAAACACATCATGCAAAATTTCAGCCAAATCAGATACGAATTGAGGCCGAAGAATTAAATATCCAAGATAGATTATATGACAGCTATGTCAGGTAATGGTCCGATTTGAACCATACTTAGCACAAATGGTGCAAATCATAACAAAATTTCAGCCAACTCGGATAAGAACTGCGCCCTCTAGTGGCTCAATCAGTCAAGAATCAAAATCTGATTATATGGCAGCTATATCAGGTTATTAAAATGATTTAAACTATACTTAGAATAGTTGTTGTCGCAACGAAACACGTCTTCTTGCGTCCTCTAGAGGTTCAAGGAGTCAAGACCCCAGATCGGTATATATGACAGCTATGTCAGGTTATGGATCGGTTTCAATCATGCTCAGCACTGTTTTTAAAAATCATGAAAAAAACACCTCATGAAAATTTTCAGCCAAATCGTATAAAAAAATACACCCCTAGTGGCTCAGGAAGTCAAGATCCAAGATCGGTTTATATGCCAGCTATATCAAAACGTAGACCGATATGGCCCATTTACATTACCAAGCGATCTAAACTATCAAGAAGTATTTGTGCAAAATTTCAAGCGGCTAGCTTTACTCTTTCGAAAGTTAGCGTGTTTTTGACAGACGGATGGACGGACATGGCTAGATCGACTTAAAATATCATAACGTTCAAGAATATACATACTTTATGGGGTTAAAGACGAATACAAACAGAATGACGAAATTTCTGTAATCCCATCCTATGGTGGAGGGTATAAAAAATCTTCCGTCATATAAGGTCTTTTTGTGGAAAAATTGGCTTGTCGAAAGTCGGCAATTTTTATACCCACCGCCATAGGATGGAGGTATACTAATCTAGTCATTCCGTTTGAAACACCTCAAAGTATTGATCACCTACCCGATAAATTATATATGTTCCGGATCGTCTCGACATTCTGATTCGACCTAGCCATGTCCAGCCGTCCGTCTGTTGAAATCACGATAGCAGTTGAACGCGTAGAGCTAGCCGCTTGAAATTTTGCACGGATTCTTCTAATTGATGTAGGTAATTATACCCACCACCGAAGGATGGGGATATAACCATTTTGCCATTCTGTTTGCAACACATTGATATATCCATTTCCGACCCCATAAAGAATATATATTCTTGATCAGCGCAAAAATCTAAGACCATCTAGACATGTCCGTCCGTCTTTCCGTCTGTTCGTCTGTCTGTTGAAATCACGCCACAGTCTTTGAAAATAGTGATATTGAGCTGAAATTTGGCACAGATTCTTTTTTTTTTTTGTCCATAAGCTGGTTAAGTTCGAAGATGGGCTACATCGGACTATATCTTGATATAGCCCCCATATAGACCGATCCTCCGATTTAAGGTCTTAGGCCCATACAAGCCACATTTATTATCCGATTTCGCTGAAATTTGGGACAATGAGTTGCGTTAGGCCCTTCGACATCTTTCTTTAAATTGGCCCAGATCGGTTCAGAATTTGATATAGCTGCCATAGAGACCGATTTCTTGATTTAACGTTTTGGGATCATAAAAAGCTCATTTATTGTTCGATGTCGCCGAAATTTGGGACAGTGTGTTATGTTAAGCCTCTTGACATACTTCTGCAATATCGCACAGATCGGTCCAGATTTGGATATTGCTGCCATATAGGCCGATATCTAGGTTTAGGTTTTGGGTGCATAAAATAGGCATTTATTGTCCGATTTCGCCGAAATTTGGGACAGTGCTTTGTGTTAAGCTCTTCGATATTTTTTTATGCAACTTGGCCCAAATCGCCCCAGATTTGAATATAGCTGCCATGTAGACCGATGTCTCGATTTGAAGGCTTGGCCCCATAAAAGGCGCATTTATAATCCGATTACACTGAAATTTGGCACAGTGACTTATGTTAGGCTTTTCGACATCCGTATCGTATATGGTTCAGATCGGTTTATTTTCAGATATAGCTACTGTACTTATTAATATTTGGTCCAAATCGGAACATATTTTGATATAACTGATATGGGAAAATCTTATGACTCCCAATAAATGTGGTAAGTACGGTCCGAATAGGTCTATTACCTGATATACCTCGCATATAAACCGATCTCCCGATTTGACTTCTTGCGCCCCTGGCAGCCGCAATTTTCGGCTAATCTGGTTGGAATTTTGCACATAGTGTTCCCTATAATTTCCAACAGTTGTGTTAAGTATGGTTCAGATCGGTCTATAACCTGATAATGCACCCATATAAACCGATCTCCCGATTTGACTTCTTGAGCCCTTACAAGCTGCAATTGTGCCAGGTACGCTCCAAATCAGTCTATAACCTGATATAGCTCTAATGGAAACCGGTCTCCCGATTTGACTTCTTGAGTCCTTACAAGCCACAATTTTTGTCCGATTTGAATTAAATTTTACACGCAGTGTTCTGTTACGACTTCCAACAACTATGCCAAATACGGTCCAAATCAGTCTATAACCTGATATAGTATCCATATAAACCGGTCTCTCGATTTGACTTCTTGAGCCCCTGGAAGCCACAATTTTTGCCCATATAAACCTGAAATGGGTCATCCGCTATCCCCAAAGTTACCACCCAAAATTAAAAGTAAACCGATCGGGACAATGTCAGTGTCAAATGAAAGATATTGGGAGTAGAATACGAATATGGTATTAAAAATTGTGCCGCATCTTACCCAGGGGCCCCCTTCATCCCCAAAACTCCCTCAACCAGAGAATTTGGACGTTCATGTAGAACTCAAATGAAGGGTTTTCAGATATGGCATAAAAAATGAAGTCCAAGTAATGGAAAATCGCCTTACTTCGAAAAACATCCCAAAACTGGCTTGTTTGTGATGCAGGCGTCTGGTATCCACATTCGTAGCGAAATTTTCTGAGGGCGTCGCCATGAGGGAGACCAAGGACAAAATAAAGACATAATTTTGTGAACATTTTTCTCTAAATACAAAATTTGGTAAAATTTACTTTAAAGGCAAATTCTTGAGAAATTTCCCAAATGCTGACGGGTATATTAAGTTCGCCACTACCGAATTAAATGCTATTTCCACACTGTTATTTATTTTTTAACAAAAACCAAAACTTTTGATATTTCCCCAGATGAAAACAAAACCAAAAAAAAAAAGCAAACAATTTGCCACATCGAAGTGAACATTAAACATTTGTTGTTGGCATTTGATTTATGGCTGGCGATTATTTTCTTAATTTCTGTTGCTGTAGTTTTGTTAGGCAGGTTTTTGCGCTAGGACTCGATGGATGAGTGTTATTCTTTAGTGTTTTTCCTGCAACGTTTTGTTCTATTTAGGCATTTCAGCCTTACAGACCTTGCAAGTGTTTATAAATAAATAACATTGGGAGGAAGTCGCATTTTATTGTTGTTGTTGTTTTTTTATTTTTGCTTTTATTAGATTTGTTGATGTTTTACGTTTTGCTACAAGTTACGAGTAAGAACTGCGAATGTGGCTAGCATACGATTGTTAAGCTGGGGGAGATTTGGGCGGTACTCTGTCATTTTCTGGTTATTGTTATTATAAATATTTTTATTTATTTTATTTATTTGATGCTATTTGTACGTGTTTTTGCATTAACCTTGAATTTGGTAGCCTGCCATTGTTGTTTTGGACATTTATGTTTTGCAAGGGGGTAGTCTGTTTTGTCTGAACTTAGCCAAAGAATTTGGGTCGTAAAGGAATTTCACCTTGAAATTTCTGCGTAACAGCCGAGAGGACAACAAATGGCATTTGTTAAGGTCTTAATGGCTGGGTAAACATTTATTGTAGGTGCAAAAATAGAAATAAAGAAAATTAATGGGAATAGCTTAAAGTTTGGACAAGGCAAAGCTAAAAGAGATTTTGTTTAACTGGAAATGACGATGGTTATTAATATAAATCTAACAAGTAAAAAGGGATTAAGTTCGGCCGGGCCGAACTTTGATACCCATCACCTTGGGTATATATGTAAACCACCTTTCATCAAAATTCGGTGAAAATTTCATACCTTATACTCATATACCTCATACCGATCTGAACTATATACGACGCGGATGTCGAAAAGTCGAACATAAGTCACTGTGTCAAAATTTCAGTGAAATCGGATTATAAATGCGCCTTTTATGGGGCCAAGACTTTAAATCGAGATATCGGTCTACATGGCAGCTATATCCAAATCTGGACCGATTTGGGCCAAGTTGCATAAACATGTCGAAGAGCCTAACACTAAGCACTGCCCCAAATCGGACAATAAATGACTCTTTTATGGGCCCTAAACCTTAAATCCAGAGATCGGTCTATATGGCAGGTATATTCAAATCTGGACTGATCTGAGCAAAATTGAAGAAGGACGTCGAAGAGCCTAACCAAACTCACTGTTTCAAATTTCAGCGACATCGGACAATAAATGCGTCTTTTATGGCCCCAAAACCTAAAACCTAGATATCGATCTATATGGTAGCTATATCCAAATCTGGACCGATCTGTGCGATATTGCAGAAGTATGTCAAGGGGCTTAACTTAACTCACTGTTCCAAATTTCGGGGACATCGGGCAATAAATGAGCATTTTATTGGCCCACAACCATAAATCAAGAAATCGGTCTATATGGCAGCTATATCCAAATTTAAACCGATCTGGACCAAATTGAAGAAATGTGTCAAAGGGCCCTAACACATCTCACTGTCCCAAATTTCAGCAAAATCGGATAATGAATGTGGCTTTTGTGGGCCTAAGACCCTAAACCGGAGGATCGGTCTATATGGCACCTATATCCAAATCTGGACCGATCTGAGGCAAATTGACAAAGGATGTCGAAGGGCTCCTAACACAACTCACTGCCCCGAATTTCATCAAAATCGGATAATAAATGTGGCTTTTTGTGGGCCTAAGACCCTAAATCGAGAGGATCGGTCTATATGGTAGCTATATTCAAATCTGATTCCGATTAGGGCCAAATTGAAAAGGATATCGAAAAGTCCTAAGGCAACCTCACTGTCCCAAATTTCAGCAAAAATTGGATACTAAATGTGGCTTTTATGGGGCCTAAGACCCTAAATCGGAGGGATCGGTCTATTTGGGGGGTTATATCAAGATATAGTCCGATATAGCCCATCTTCGAACTTAACCTGCTTATGGACAAAAAAAGAATCTGTGCAAAATTTCAGCTCAATATCTCTATTTTTAAAGACTGTAGCGTGATTTCAACAGACAGACGGACAGACGGACGGACATGGCTAGATCGTCTTAGATTTTTACGCTGATCAAGAATATATATACTTTATAGGGTCGGAAAATGGATATTTCGATGTGTTGCAAACGGAATGACAAAATGAATATGCCCCCCATCCTTCGGTGGTGGGTATAAAAAGAAAAACGTTAAGTCAGGAGTTCCGTGCTACTTACAAAATCCTTAATTGTTCTCAATACCTCTCCACTAAGTTGGTTCATGTCTGATAGTGTGTCTCCACCTAAGTACCGGTATCTGTTGGACGCGAAAGCCGGGCAATGACAAAGGAAAATGCTCCAACGTCTCATCATCTTCCACGCATGTCCTACACATGCTATCACTTGCGCGCACCGATTTTACATAAGTGAGCTCGTAGTCCTATGTGTCCTGTTATGATACCAAATAGCTGTACTGACCTCCTTCTTGCTTCCCTTTCAGTAAAAGCCTCGTCTTCTCACGATCTGGATCCCCCCCCCATAGGATTTTCGCCCGTCCCTACCGACCGTTTCGCTGTTCCACAATGTTGCATGCGCATTCGTCGCCCACTCCCTTAACTCGGTCTGGTCGTCTACCCGAAAGGCTTCGGGTATTCCCAGGTTTATTGACGGTAGTCCTCTGCCATTCTTCCCCAAATTGAATGCCCTTTCATTTCCCCTTACTCCGTTATGGCTCGTCACCCAAACGATGTGGATTTTGCCATCCTCAGAGAAGGCGTTAATCTCCTTCTTACACTGCAAGACTGTTTGTGACCTTACCGTCCTGGTTGTTATTGCCCTTATGGCAATTTTACTGTCAGTAAAGAGATGTTCACAACTCGACGTCCTCGCGTTAGCACCCACACCACTTCACGCATTCCGTAGTTCGCCCGGATCTCTGCCTGCAGGACCGTATTATGGTTAGGCAGTCAAAAACAGATCTCAGTCTGTGGGTTCTCAATGTAAACCTCCAGGCCCTCTCTGTCCTCTAGATTTGATCCATCCGTCTAACATCGATCATCCAGATGGCAATACTAGGGTTCCGTCAATCCAAAACTGTGCCGATGGCAGCAGTGCCTCGCACTCGACTTCAAGGTTCATCTCAGGTATCCGATTGGAAACCTCTACCCTTTCTTACAGGTTTTCTATCGTCGCCTCGATTATACCGGCGATGGTATGAGCTGCTCCCATCCTCAATCTATTCTCCCATCGCCTAAAGTCTCATAGCCGGTCTATAGCAGCTATATCCAAATGTGATCCGATTTGGCCCGTTCAAGAACTTAACCAGCGTGCATCAAAAAAGATGTATGTGTGTCAAATTTCAGCTCAATATATCAATTTTTGAAGGCTCTAGGAGTGATTCAACAGACGGACGGACAGACGGACAGATACACGAACATCGGTAGCAAAGATTGGCAATATTTAAAAATTTGAAAAAATTGCTTAATTCGATATATAAACCTCCTACTATCTTAAGTAAAATGTGACTTTTTATACCCACCACCGAAGGATGGGGTATATTCATTTTGTCATTCCGTTTGCAACACATCGAAATATCCATTTCCGACCCTATAAAGTATATATATTCTTGATCAGCGTAAAAATCTAAGACGATCTAGACATGTCCGTCCGTCTGTCCGTCTGTCTGTTGAAATCACGCTACAGTCTTTAAAAATTGAGATATTGAGCTGAAATTTTGCACAGATTCTTTTTTGTCCATAAGCAGGTTAAGTTCGAAGATGGACTATATCGGACTATATCTTGATATAGCCCCCATATGGACCGATCCGCCGATTTAGGGTCTTAGGCCCATAAAAGCCACATTTATTGTCCGATTTTGCTGAAATTTGGGACAGTGAGTTGTGTTAGGTCCTCCGACATCCTTTGTTAATTTGGCCCAGATCGGTCCAGTTTTGGATATAGGTGCCATATAGACCGATCCTCCGATTTAAGGTCTTAGACCCATTAAAGCCACATTTATTATCCGATTTTGCTGAAATTTGAGACAATGAGTTGTGTTAGGCCCTTCGACATCCTTCGTCAATTTGGCTCAGATCGGTTCAGATTTGAATATAGCTGCCATATAGACCGATCCTCCGATTTAGGGTCTTAGGCCAATAAAAGCCACATTTATTATCCGATTTTGCTTAAATTTGGGACAGTGAGTTGTGTTAGGCCCTTCGATATCCTCCGTCAATTTGGCTCAGATCGGTTCAGATTTGGATATAGCTGCCATATAGACCGATCCTCCGATTTTGGGTCTTAGACCCATAAAAGCCACATTTATCATTCGATTTTGCTGAAAGTTGGGACAGTGAGTTGCCTTAGGCCCTTCGACATCCTTCGCCAATTTGGCCCAGATCGGTTCAGTTTTGAATATAGCTGCCATATAGATCGATCCTCCGTTTTTGGGTCTTAGACCTATATAAGCCACATTTATTATCCGATTTTGCTGAAATTTTGGACAGTGAGTTGCCTTAGGCCCTTCGACATCCTTCGCCAATTTGGTTCAGATTGGTCCAGTTTTGGATATAGCTGCCATATAGACCGATCCTCCGATTGAGGGTCTTAGGCCCATAAAAGCCACATTTATTATCCGATTTTGCTGAAATTTTGGACAGTGAGTTGTTTTAGACCCTTCAACAACCTTCGTCAAATTGGCCCAGATCGGTCCAAATTTGGATATAGCTGCCATATAGACCGATCCTCCGATTTAGGGTCTTAGGCCCATAAAAGCCACCTTCATTCAATTCAGCTTAAATCCCCAGATCCCCTTATTTCCTATTTTACCCATAAATTTTACCAAAAGCAATTCAATGTAAACCTTAATCCATAACGCATTGCCAAGTTGGAATTTCTATAACAAAAAATATCATTACCCTGTAAAGTAATGGCCATTGCCAGCATTAATCCTTCGCAAAATGTTTTCAACATCCTTATGATGCGGTGTTTCGTGTGGTTTTCAGTAATGCCATCAAGCCATCCAGCCTCCAAGCACCCATGTCACTATGGCTTGACCAAAGTCAACACTCGAAGCGAAACGAAACGCAACTTCTGGCTATTGTTTTAAGGTGGTGGGCAAATATAAATGAATTTCTTATTAAGAATGTTCGCTCATTTTCAATCTACATCTCTCACAAGTCCTTAGGAACATTGCCTCAACTAAATTCCCTTAACAAGTTCAAGGCTAAGAAAGCAATGATATTCTTGGGGTTTTCATTTCTAAAGTAACATTTTGCTTCCCTAACTAGGACTAGGGAATTACAAAATGTTGTGCCTGAGAAGGAAGTTGGATGTCGTCTTAAATATTCCCAGGAACTTAAGAAGATTTTAATTTGGCTACGGTTGTAAATTTCAATGAAATATAATTGAATTTTTCAACAACACTCGGCGACCATTTGTAGCTTTAAATTGTAACAGAAGACAAATTTATTTAGGCCTGCAACTAGAAAACAAAAAAATATAAATTTAGGTTGATATTTGTGTCATTGTACATTGTGTAGTAAAAATAAAGAGCAATGTTTCCATTTGCCAAGGAACATTTGAAGAATTTTTATGGCTTTCCAGCGATTTACTTTTGTAAATCGAATTTGTTTTGTGATGAAAAGAGGGGCTAAGTGGTTACAAATTGCATTGAGACATGAATAAAAAAAATTAAAAAAAAAACATTTTCTTTTTTTCAAGGAAATCAGAAAAAGTTGAATTTTCTGTTTTAGGTGAATAGATGTTTTATTAGAGGTGTTTCGTATACACTTTGTCTTTTAACTTTGTTGCAATATTGATCTGATGTATATATTTTCTTTCTTAAACACTAGCTGACCCGGTTTTATTGGTGGCATATCAGGCAACCCGAATGGAAATAGGCCCCAAGTTTGCTTGAAGGTTTTGTATTTTACTTCTAATTACCATTCATTTGATACCAATTATAGTCGAGTGCGAACGTCGCTCCGCAGAGCGGCAGAAGTTTTACTCACATATATCTCTCCAGCATTAGGAGGGGATAACCACCACTGAATATTTTTCTGATGTTCCTGCCAGGGTTCGAACCCAGGCTTTCAGCGTCATAGGAGGACATGCAAACCTCTGCGCTACGGTGGCCTCCGCAATCGGTAAACATATAATTTTTGGGTGGTTTTAGGGGCTGAGGCAGCCCCACGCCACTTGAGCTCAAATTTTTATATCAAATTCGTTCAATACTCTTAAATACCTTTCATTTGATACCTATATTGCCCCAATCGGTGAACATGTCAGTTTGGGTGGGTTTTAGGGTAGGGCGTCCCCCTCGGTTATTTGATCCCAAAATTTTAAACTGTATACCAAACAATAAAGGGGGATACCAAATTTCGCTTTAATTTATGCACCCATCTCCGAGATCTCAGGTTTTTGAAAATTGGCGTAAGGGCGAGACCCGCCTCCCCAAAGTTTATCGCAAAATAAAGTACCCTTTTTTCACGGGGGGCTAAACTCTTCTATCTGAGAAACTCGGTTCCGCCGTTTTTATACCCACCACCGAAGGATGGGGTACATTCATTTTGTCATTCCGTTTGCAACACATCGAAATATCCATTTCCGACCCTATAAGTATATGTACATTCTCGATCAGCGTAAAAATCTAAGACGATCTAGACATGTCCGTCCGTCTGTCCGTCTGTCTGTTGAAATCACGCTACAGTCCTCAAAAATAGAGATATTGAGCTGAAACTTTGCACAGATTCTTTTTTTTTTGTCCATTAGCAGGTTAAGTTCGAAGATGGGTTATATCGGACCATTTCTTGATATAGCCCCAAATAGACCGATCCGCCGATTTAGGGTCTTAGGCCCATAAAAGCCACATTTATTATCCGATTTTGCTGAAATTTGCGACCGTGAGTTGTGTTAGGCCCTTCGACATTCTTCGTCAATTTGGCCCAGGTCGGTCCAGATTTGAATATAGCTGCCATATGGACCGATCCTCCGATTTAGGGTCTTAGACCCATAAAAGCGACATTTATTATCGGATTTTGCTGAAATTTGTGACAGTGAGTTGTGTTAGGCCCTTCGACATCTTTCGTCAATTTGGGTCAGATCGGTCCAAATTTGGATATAGCTGCCATATAGACCAATCCTCCGATTTAGGATCTTAGGCCCATAAAAGGCGCATTTATTATCCGATTTTGCTGAAATTTGGGACAATAAGTTGTGTTAGGCTCTTCGACATACTTCTTCAATTTGGCCTAGATCGGTTAAGATTTGGATATAGCTGCCATATAGACCGATCCTCCGATTTAGGGTCTTAGGCCCATAAAAGCCGCATTAATTATCCGATTTTGCTGAAATTTGGGACAGTGAGTTGTGTTATGCCCTTCGATGTACTTCGTCAATATGGCACAGATCGGTATAGATTTGGATATAGCTGCCATATAGACCGATCCTCCGAGTTAGGGTCTTAGGCCCATAAAAGCCACATTTATTATCCGATTTTGCTGAAATTTGGGACTATGAGTTTTCTTAGGCCCATCAACATCGTCCTTTATTTTGGCCCTGATCGGTTCAGATTTGGATTTAGCTGCCATATAGACCGATCTCTCGATTTAAGGTTTTGGGCCTATAAAAGGCGCATTTATTTTCCGATGCCGCCAAAATTTAGGACAGTCAGATAAGTTAAGCCCCTCGATATACTTTTGCAGTATGGCACAGATCAGTCCAGATTTGGTTATAGCTGACCGATCTCTCGGTTTTAGGTTTTGGGGCCATAAAAGCCACATTTATTATCCGATTTTGCTGAATTTTGGGACAGTAAGTTGTGTAAGGCTTTTCGGCATCCGATATAACTGCTATGGAACATAAGGTATGCAACTTTCACCGGATTTTGATGAAAGTTGGTTTACATATATACCCGAGGTGGTGGGTATCCAAAGTTTGGCCCAGCCGAACTTAACGCCTTTTTACTTTTTTTCATTTATGTTCGAAAAAAATCCCTTAACTTAATTTAAACATTTTCATTAAACTTAAGTCCTTTGTCATTGCAGCGTGTATCATTGCTGAGGAACATGATGCAACAAGGACCTTTGCTAACGTATGCAATATTTTATGCCCTATTAAGTAAGGCACTTAATAAAATTATTTCCAGAATATCATATGACAAACTGTAATCAAAAGTTACAACTTTTGCATATTCATGTTACAAAAAAAAAAATATTTTATACATTTTATGCATTTAGAACGCAGCGTAGCAAACAAAATTGGTAACAGCTCACAAAAAAAACTAAAAAACAAACAATAGTGCAAAAACCAAGCATATGAAGGGCTAAGGCAAAATGTGAAATCATCACAAACGAACAGAACATAAAAATATTCATAAATATAAGTGAAGTTATAAATTATGCACCAGCAAAGGTTTTATATGCCATTTTGTTATTTGTCATATTCCAAAAATTGTTTCCTTAAACCCCACCTTCCCCCTGGGCTACAACACAACCAAACCAAATCTGTGGCAAATAGTTTTACATTAAAAATGTAAGTGTAGCGTAACTGCAACTGTTCATTCATAGTTGTAGTTGTAGTGCTAGAAGTGACTGCGGCGTTGGTAGTGGGCTGGTTACTCTTGCTCCCACTCCCAAGGAAAAGGAAATGAAACAATAACGGTTGGCATTTCCGGTGTCATAAAACTACTACTGCAAATAATTTCAAAGCTGACGAGCAAAATATTCATGAAGTTTAGCTTCAGCTTGGCCAGCTGAAAGAGAGCGGAAAAAAGTATGAGACCGGAAAATATGCGCTTGATTTTGGTTTTCTCCTGATTCTTTAACCCATAATACGGGAAAATGCTTTTGAAGGTGCGCAAAGTTTTTATGGTCTCATATATATAAGCATTTTGTTGCAGTTTGAGGTCAGTTTTTTTATTTTTATGAAGAAAAAAATATGATATGGTTATTCGAGTTTTGTTGTTGTTGGTGACGTTTTCAAGGGGTGGTCGGTCACAAAAATTACGACGTTTGAATGGATTGCTGATAAAACTTAATGACACGTTTTAATAGATGAATATAAGGGACAACGAGAAAGAGCTATGCCACAATTGTGTTGTAAATCAGAGCACCACTGCAAATGACTAATAAAATGCACTCCTTCTTATATAGTTGAGGGAAATGAAGATTTAATACATCGAAAGAGGGGACACTGAGAAAAATTGGTTAGAAATTGAAATTAAATAAAAAGCTGAATTTTTTCTGAAAACTTATAGCCTAACAAAAGTCATTTTGTCAAATTTCGGCGAAATCGGATTATAAATGTGCCTTTTATGGGGCCAAGACTTTAAATCGAGTGATCGGTCTATATGGAAGCTATATTCAAATCTGAACCTATTTGGGCCAAATTAAAGGGGGCCATCGAAGAGTCTAACACAATTCACTGCCCAAAATTTCGGCGATATCAGACAATTAATGCTCTTTTTAAACGCCCAAAATCTTAAATCGAGAGATCCGTCTACATGGGAGCTATATCCAAACTGAAAATATTGGGCCAAAATGAAGAGGGCTATCGAAGGGCCTAACACAATTCACTGTCCCAAATTTTGGCGAAATGGGATAATTAATTCGCATTTTATGGGCTTAAGACACTAAACCGGAGGATCGGTCTATATGGCAGCTATATCCAAATCCGGACCGATCTGGGCCAAATTGACGAAGGACATCGAAGAGCCTAACACAACTCACTGTCCCAAATTTCAGCAAAATCGGATAATAAATGTGTCTTTTATGGGCCTAAGATCCTAAATCGGAGTATCGGTCTATATGGCAGCTATATACAAATCCAGACCGATCTGGGCCAAATTGACGAAGGATGTCGGAGGACCTAACACAACTCACTGTCCCAAATTTCAGCAATATCGGATAGTAAATGTGGCTTTTATGGGCCTAAGACCCTAAATCGGAGGATCGGTCTATATGGCAGCTATATCCAAATCCGGACCGATATGGGCCAAACTGACAAAGGATATTAAAGGGCCTAGGACAACTCACTGTCCCAAATTTCAGCAAAATCCGATAATAAATGTGGCTTTTATTGGCCTAAGACACTAAATCGGCGGATCGGTCAATATGGGGGTTATATCTAGATATAGTCCATCTTCGAACTTAACCTGCTTATGGACAAAAAAGAATCGGCGCAAGGATTCAGCTGAATATCTCCACTTTTTAAGACTGTAGCGTAATTTCAACAGACAGACAGACAGAAGAACCCACGGACGGACAGAGGGACTGACAGAGGGACGAACAGAGGGATGGACACACGGACGGACATGGCTAGATCGTCATAGATTTTTACGCTCGTCAAGAATATATATACTTTATAGGGTCGGAAATGGATATTTCGATGTGTTGCAAACGGAATGACAAAATGAATATACCCCCATCCGTCGGTGGTGGGTATAAAAATGTGTGTTCTAAATTTGAACACTATCGAGAGAAAATTGCGTTCAGTAGTTTGTACACAAATTAACATGGGCAGACAGACAGACGGACGGGCAGACAGACGGACAGACAGACAGACAGACAGACGGACAGATGGATGGACAGACAGGCATGGCTAAATCGAAACTGAAAGTGCTTCTGAGTCGATCGGTATATTTATCATTTGGTCAACTCTCTTTCTTATAAGTGTTACTAACAAATTCACTAAGTTATATTAACCCGTACCACAATAGTGATGTAGCGTACAAAAAAAGAATGAAGGACTGGAATTTCAGTATTTCGTATTCCCTCATTCTATCTTGGTGGTTATAAAAATCCATAAAGAAAAATGTAGTTTATATATTTAGAAAAGTTACTTTAACGTGGCTTAAATGTCCTCTTTAAAATTTAAATCACCCACATTCCTTTAATATCTCTATTTTCATGGTGTGAGTGAGGCCACCAAAGCGGCACGTTTCCGCGACATACACTCTCAACGAATTATTGTACTCAGCATGAACCAGATGTTGATTTAATTAGATTTCATTATGCATAACCATTGACAGCACTGAAGTTTATCGAAAACAATCACATCAATTTAATCGCAATAATTAAATAAATTTCAAATTGGAAAATATAAAAGAAAACAAGTAAAACGCATTCAGTTTGGCCGTGTCGAACATTGAATAACCACCACCATGGGTAATGAGTAGTCTATTTCATTATAACTCCACTATTGCATATTTGCCCATGAACATTCCAATAAGGAATAGCACTTTTCACATTTCACATGCTGTCTGATCCAAATTTAAGCTCAATGATAAGAGCCCTCATTTTTATAGTTGAATACGAACAGCGTGCCACAGTGCGACATCTATTTGGGGAAACTTTTTACATGGCGAAGTGTCTCACAGATGTCGCCAGCGTTTGTAGAGGATAACCATCGCTGCGCATGTCCGCTTATGATGCTGAACGCCTGGATTCGAATCCTGGCGAGACCATCAGAAAAAATTTTCTGTGGCCGCATAAATGTTATGTGTGTAATATTTCAGCGAAATCGGACAATGAGTGCGGATTTTATGGGCTTAAGATCCTATATCGCAAAACCGGTGCTTATGGAGGCTATGGATATCTCAATATGGTACAATTTGACCCATTTCTCAATATATTAATATCTCAATATCTCTATTAGATATTAATATCTAATATCTCAATATCTCATTTTTTGATAGCTGAAGGGGGAGGGGACCCTCCCCCTTACCCTAATTTTAAGAAACGCCAGATCTCTGAGATGGGTAGTGCGATTTAAGCGAAACTTTGTGTGTTCTCTTATAGTAACCTATAAATAAACAAGTAAAAGCGTGCTAAGTTCGGCCGGGCCGAATCTTATATACCCTCCACCATGGAACGCATTTGTCGAGTTCTTTTCCCGGCATCTCTTCTTAGGCAAAAAAAAGGATATAAGAAAAGATTTGCTCTGCGATTAGAGCGATATTAAGATATGGTCCGGTTTGGACCACAATTAAATTATATTTATGTTGGAGACCTGTGTAAAATGTCAACCAATTCGAATAAGAATTGCGCTCTTTGTGGGCTCAAGAAGTAAAATAGAGAGATCGATTTATATGGGAGCTGTATCGGGCTATAGACCGATTCAGACCATAATAAACACGGAGGCTCAAGAAGTCAAGATCCCAGATCGGTTTATATGGCAGCTATATCAGGATGGACCTATGGACCTATGGATCTATTTGAACCACATTGGCACAGTTGTTGGATATAATAACGAAACACGTCGTGCAAAATTTCATTCCAATCGGATAAGAATTGCGCACTCTAGAGGCTCAAGAAGTCAAGACCCCAGATCGGTTTATACGACAGCTATATCAGGTTATGAACCGATTTGAACCATATTTGGCGCAGTTATTGGATATCATAACAAAACACGTAGTGCAAAATGTCATCCCAATCGGATAAGAATTGCGCACTCTAGAGGCTCAAGAAGTCAAGACCCCAGATCGGTTTATACGACAGCTATATCAGGTTATGAACCGATTTGAACCATATTTGGCACAGTTATTGGATATCATAACAAAACACGTAGTGCAAAATTTCATCCCAATCGGATAAGAATTGCGCACTCTAGAGGCTCAAGAAGTCAAGACCCCAGATCGGTTTATACGACAGCTATATCAGGTTATGGACCGATTTAAACCAAACTTGGCACAGTTGTTGGATATCATAACAAAACACGTCGCTCAAAATTTCATTTCAATCGGATAAGAATTGCGCACTCTAGAGTCTCAAGAAGTCAAGACCCAAGATCGGTTTATATGGCAGCTATATCAAAACATGGACCGATATGGCCCATTTACAATACCAACCGACCTACAGCTAGCGGCTAGCTTTACTCCTTCGGAAGTTAGCATGATTTCGACAGACAGACGGACGGACGGACAGACGGACGGACGGACAGACGGACGGACGGACGGACGGACGGACAGACGGACGGATATGGCTAGATCGACATT
Source organism: Stomoxys calcitrans (assembly GCF_963082655.1). NCBI lineage: Eukaryota > Metazoa > Arthropoda > Insecta > Diptera > Muscidae > Stomoxys > Stomoxys calcitrans. The sequence continues at coordinate 144,917,133 of NC_081555.1, read as the reverse complement.
CACGACGATCAAGAATATACATACTTTATGGGGTCTAAGAAGAATATTTCGAGTAGTTCCAATCACGACAATATGGGATTCAAAAGAAAGGTATTTAGGATAAGAAAACGTATCTGATATCCAATTGTCGGACCAAGTGCTAGGGGGCCACCCCAAGCCCCAAAACACCCCTAAATCGAACATATTTACCGACCATGCCAATATGGGACTAATATGAAAGGTATTTGCGAGTAGAATACGAATCAAATATCCAATTGTGGGATCACGTTTCTGGTAGTCCACCCCTTCCCCAAAACACCCCCCAAACTGGACTTATTTACTGATAATGGGAATATGGGGCTTTAATAAAAGGTATTTGAGTGTAGAATACGAATCTGATAGCCAAATATGGGACGAAGTGTTTGGGGGCCGCCTCTTCCCAAAAACATCCCCCAAAGGAGACAAATTTACGACCAAAGCAAAATGGGGCCCAAATGAAAGGCCTTGGGAAGTAAAGCACGACTCTGATATCAATGTTCGGGAAAAGTGTCTATGGGGCCAGTCCCACCCACATAACACCACCCAAATTGGAAGTATTTGCTGAGCATTTCAATATGAGGGTCAAATGAAAGGTATTTTAGACTGAAACTCGAATCTAATATATGTACTTTCTTTGTGTGATCTCTTATAATAACCTACAAACAAAAATTTGGAATATAAATTTCGGATGGGGTACCTAGGGTGGGCGCCCCACCTCAAAACCTACCAAATATATATATATATATATACACCAATCACGACAATATGGGACTCAAATGAAAGGTATTTAAGATTAGAAAACGTATCTGATATCTAATTGTCCGACCAATTGTTTGGGGGAATACACCAACCCCCCAAACCGGTCATGCTTGCCAACTATGGAAAATTGAAGCTCAAATGAAAAGTATTTGGGAGTAGACTATGAATCTGACATCAACATTCGGGACCAACCGTCTCGGGGACGTCCCTCCACCATAACAACCCCCAGGTATGAAGTATTTACTCACCAAGACAATTTGGGTCTTGAAGACTGTGGAGCTCGATATTCATAGTTTTTTAGGGCCCATACCCCAAACTGAACATATTTGCTGGCTTTTTCAATAAGGGGTAACTGAATTGTATTTTAGATCAGAAAACGAATTTTATATAAAATTTTGAGGCCAATGGCAATATGGGGTTGAAATATATGAGAGTAGAGCACGTTTCTGATATGTTTTCAGGGCTTAGTGATTGGGCATACTTACCCCCCACCCCCACCCCCCTAAAACACCCCTAAATCGGGCATTCTTACCGACCATGTCAATGTGGGGCTTAAATGAAAGGTATTGGGGGGCACAGCAAGAATTGATACTCACTTTCGGGACCAATTTTCTGGGGGTCTACCCCTTTCCCAAAGCTATTTTTTACTCACCATCGCAATATAGATCTCAAATAAAGGTATTAGGGAGTAGATTACGAATTGATATCCAAATGTAGGCCCATGTATTTAGGGTATCACCCCTTCCACAAAACACCCCCCAAAGGTTAACAATTTTCGACTATGCCAATATGTGGCTCAACTGAAAGGTATTTGAGATTAGAAAACGAATTTGATAACCAATTTTGAGAACATGTGCTTTGGGAACGCCTCATCCTGTAAACTCGCCCTCAAAATCAATGGCAATATGGGGTTTAAATAAATGGTATTTGATAGAAGAACACAATGCTGATATTTTTTCAGGGTCAAGTGTCTGGTGGACCGCCTCACCACTGAAAACACCCCTAAATCAGACATCTTGAGAATATCGGGCTGAATTAAAGTATTTTAAGAATTTTCCATATCCAACATACATATCCAAACTTAAATTCGTAGACCAATAAAGATTATGTGGGATTCAGATATTGTTAAACTTTTTGTCAAGCGATATATTGGGTTGCCCAAAAAGTAATTGCGGATTTTTTTAATAAAACTTTAATAAAACTTAGAATGAACTTTAATCAAATATACTTTTTTTACACTTTTTTTCTAAAGCAAGCTAAAAGTAACAGCTGATAACTGACAGAAGAAAGAATGCAATTACAGATTCACAAGCTGTGAAAAAATTTTTCAACGCCGACTATATGAAAAATCCGCAATTACTTTTTGGGCAACCCAATACTATTTTCGTAGCATGGTATTTCGCTACAAGCTCTTTAATTGTCGCAAATAAATATTCCAAGGAAACTTTTGTTCCATATAAAGTAAAAGAAGGCGCAGAGGAACGGGACCGGTCCAGCTAGTCTCTATATTCATTTATACTCTTTCGTTTGAGTGCCTCCATAAGTTTTCCTTAATCTTTGTTCACTGCTGAGCATTGGAAAATGTACTGCATATCTCTGTTTTGATTGAAATGTTATTCGTATCTCTGCACTTTATGACGATGGTGGGTTTTTATTTCGACTTTATCGCCAAAGCATTGTTTAATCTTATCGTTGAATTTCTCAGTAATGTTCCGAATTGGGTTTTTAGCTCCAGATGAAGTTCAGCCTTTTGGGTCCTCCATACTTTGTTGACCTCGTTTCCGAGTTCCTGCAGGTCTGGGTCGAACCTGATTTTCTTGAGGATCTCCGTCACCCTCACCGTCTTCCTCTCCGTCACCCTCTCCGTCACCCTCTCCGTCTCCCTCTCCGTCTCCCTCTCTGTTCCCTCTCCGTCTCCCTCTCTGTCTCCCTCTCCGACTCCATCTCCGTCTCCGTCTCCCTCTTCGTCTTCGTCTCCCTCTCCGTCTCCCTCTCCGTCTCCCTCTCCGTCTCCCTCTCCGTCTCCCTCTCCGTCTGCCTTTCCGTCTCCCTCTCCGTCTGCCTTTCCGTCTCCCTCTCTGTCTCCCTCTCCGTCTCCGTCTTCATCTCCCTCTTCCTCTCCGTCTTCCTCTCCGTCTCCCTCTCCCTCTCCGTCTCCCTCTCCGTCTCCCTCTCCGTCACCCTCTCCGTCAACCTCTCCGTCTCACTCTCCGTCTCCCTCTCCGTCTCACTCTCCGTCTCCCTCTCCGTCTCCCTCACCGTCTCCCTCTCCGTCTTCCCCTCCGTCTCCCTCTTCGTCTCCCTCTCCGTCTCCCTCTCCGTCTTCCTCTCCGTCTCCCTCTCCGTCTCCCTCTCTGTCTCCCTCTCCGTCTCCCTCTCCGTCTCCCTCTCCGTCTCCCTCTCCGTCTCCCTCTCCGTCTCCCTCTCCGTCTCCCTCTCCGTCTTCGTCTCCCTCTCCGTCTTCCTCTCCGTCTCCCTCTCCGTCTCCCTCTCCATCTCCCTCTCCCTCTCCGTCTCCCTCTCCGTCTCCCTTTCCGTCTCCCTCTCCGTCTCCGTCTCCCTCTCCGTCTCCCTCTCCGTCTCCGTCTCCCTCTCCGTCTCCGTCTCCCTCTCCGTCTCCCTCTCCGTCTCCGTCTCCGTCTCCGTCTCCCTCTCCGTCTCCCTCTCCGTCTCCCTCTTCCTCTCCGTCTTCATCTCCCTCTTCCTCTCCGTCTTCCTCTCCGTCTCCCTCTCCGTCTCCCTCTCCGTCTCCCTCTCCGTCACCCTCTCCGTCAACCTCTCCGTCTCACTCTCCGTCTCCCTCTCCGTCTCACTCTCCGTCTCCCTCTCCGTCTCCCTCACCGTCTCCCTCTCCGTCTTCCCCTCCGTCTCCCTCTTCGTCTCCCTCTCCGTCTCCCTCTCCCTCTCCGTCTCCCTCTCCGTCTCCCTCTCCGTCTCCCTCTCCGTCTCCCTCTCCGTCTCCCTCTCCGTCTCCCTCTCCGTCTCCCTCTCCGTCTCCCTCTCCCTCTCCGTCTCCCTCTCCGTCTCCCTCTCCGTCTCCCTCTCCGTCTCCCTCACCGTCTCCCTCTCCGTCTCCCTATCCGTCTCCGTCTCCCTCTCCGTCACCCTCTCCGTCTCTCTCTTCCTCTCCGTCTCTCTCTTCCTCTCCTTCTCCCTCTCCGTCTCCGTCTCCCTCTCCGTCTCCCTCTCCGTCTCCCTCTCCGTCTCCCTCTCCGTGTCCTTCTCCGTGTCCCTCTCCGTCTCCCTCTCCGTCTGCCTCTCCGTCTCCCTCTCCGTCTCCCTCTCCGTCTGCCTCTTCGTCTCCCTCTTCCTCTTCGTCTCTCTCTCCGTCTCCCTCTCCGTCTCCCTCTCCGTCTTCCACTCCGTCTCCCTCTCCGTCTCCCTCTCCGTCTTCCACTCCGTCTCTATCTCTGTCTCCCTCTCCGTCCCCTCACTCCCCTCACTCCCTTTAACCTCTCTCCCTCTCGCTCACTCATCTCCCTTATACCTTTGAGCCATTAAATTCATACTTCTATTGAAATCGCATCATTAAAATCCTTATCAGCTGCAGATCATTGAATTTTTATGGGATTTTTTTAAACAAACATTTATTTAGGCTACGGCTTGACCACCTGTGATGTGTCTGTTTTGTTGATGCCCAAACAAGCTTATCACTTTATTACTCATAGTACATTTTTAATGGTTTAAGTGACCATGATGGTATATAAACCCTCAATTACTGACACCACACACCCAAACACACATACACACATTGATTGACCCTTAATTTTTGGAAAAGTACTGGTCAATATTTACTTTAGTATATTAGGGTTTGTTTTTGTTTTGAGTTTTTGATCTCCTTGTACTGGAGAACAACATTAAAGCCGAGAGAAGTCACCATATAAAATCCCTTTAGTAGGGTGGGGTGTAAGAAACGACCAAACTCATGCACTCACACACACACACTTACCTTACTTAGCACAGCATTAATATTTATGCAGGATATGCTTTTAAAAGTATTTTAATGGCTGACCTAAAGTACCTCACGGATTTTGAGAAAATCAAACAAACAGCTAAAGTCACAAGGCACAAAAAAAAAGCGAGGGTAAAAACGACACACCAACAGCATGCAATGCTTTTTGTTTAACAAAACTCCTCAAACAAACAACAATAAAATGCCAAAAAGCGAGAAAGTCAAACAAAACCAAACCAAACCACACAGGAGCAAAATCATACAAAAATGCAAAATTTAAAATTCAAATTTTCTGATGCTACTGTTTTGTGCACAGTGTGGTAGGAATTTGACTTTAAAATGACTTTTAGACAAGAAGGAATTGAAAAATGCAAAGATTTTTGTTTTATGTTTTGATATGTTACTGGCTGTAACTTACAGCTAAGGCAGGATATTAAGAAAACGTGACAGTCAACCAAAAGCCGTTCCTACATGGCTCTTATATGAATTTCTAAAATAAACTTTTTTGTAAAACCGTCCAGCAAAAACATATGAAAATAGTAAGGAAAGGTAAATGTCGTGTGGAGCCGACGGGTTGCCTTTCATAGTTGCCCAAAAAGTAATTGCGGATTTTTCATATAGTCGGCGTTGACCAATTTTTTCAACGGCTCGTGACTCTGTAATTGCATTCTTTCTTCTGTCAGTTATCAGCTGTTACTTTTAGCTTGCTTCAGAAAAAAAGTGTAAAAAAATTAATTAAAGTTCATTTTAATTTTTATTAAAAATGCATTTACTTTCTTTTAAAAAATCCGCAATTACTTTTTGGGCAACCCAATATTTCAGGATTAGAGAACAAAACCAAATATTAATCATCGACAATCGCTTTATTGTTTTTCAAAATATTTCCCATTGTGCACTTTGGCATGCGTTTGTACCAATTGTCGAAGCACTTTTGTCACTCTGATTGAGGTATCTCCATAACATGCTCTCTGAACGCATCAACCGATTCTTCAGGTGTGGAAAAACGTTGAGCTATCATTATACCCTACACCACTACTGTGGTACAGGGTATTATAACTTAGTGAATTAGTTTGTAACACCCAAAAGGAAGAGAGATAGACCCATTGATAGGTATACCGATAGACTCAGAATCACTTTCTGATTCGATTTAGCTATGTCCGTCTGTCTGTCCGTCCGTCTGTCTGTCCGTCCGTCTGTCTGTCCGTCTGTCCATGATAATTAGTGTACAAACTACAGGTCGCAATTTTCACCCTATCCTCTTCAAATTTGGTATGGCCATGTTATTCGGCCTAGAGGCGAAGCCTGTTGAAATTGGAAAAAATTGGTTCAGATTTGGATATAGCTTCCATATATATGTTCATCCGATTTGTAGTAATAATGCAATAAAATAGTCATTTTTTAACCGATTCTGTCGAAATTTAGCAAGTGAATTTATCAATATTAATAGTGAATTTTATAAAAATCGGTTCAGATTTGGATATAGCTTCCATATATATGTTCGTCCGATTTGCAGTAATACAGCTATAAAATGGTCATTTGTCAATCGATTCTCTTGAAATTTGATAGGAAGGATTTTCTTATGACTCCAAATATAATTGGTGAATTTTATAGAAATCGGTTTAGATTTGGATGTAGCTCCCATATATATGTTTGTCCGATTTGCAGTAATACAGCAATAAAATGGTCATTTGTCAACCGATTCTCTTGAAATTTGTTAGGAAGGATTTTCTTATGACTCTCGTTTTATTTTTTACGTACGCGAATAAAAAAGGAGTCATTCGGTGCCAAGTCAGAACTAAATGGCGGATGACTCATCAAATCGATGTTTGAAAGCTCAAAAATGCAGTTATTTGAGCCGATGTGTGAGAGCTCGCATTTTCGTGGTGAACCGTAATCCGTCTTCGGCGGTTAGTTTTCCTGATTTCTTAGAAGACAACTGGCAAACAAATGGTTGTGTACCACTCAGAGTTGACTGCTCTGCGTTGTTTTAGTGGTGCGATTGCGACATGTCCGTTTTTTCCCAAAAAACAGGCGATCATTTGCTTGGAAGTGCTTCGTGCGCAAGCAACTTTTGTTGAATTTGACTCATCATGAAACATCCATGCAGTCGACTGGTGTTAACTTTGGGTCTCATATGCGTAAATCCATGATTCATCACCTGTCACGATGTCATAAATATGTTTCGAAACGCCGCCATCGTTTTTTTGGAGCATTTCTTTCGGAGCAGTTGACAAGAGCCTTTTTTTAAGTGATTGACAAATTGTGTGCGATCCAACGCGAACAAATTTTTTTGACCGTCGAATATTCGTGCAATCTTGAAAATATGCTGGTCCCACTAAAGAGACACTGGACGCCGCAATTTTTGACCGATTTAACTAAAATTTTTCCAGTAGCGTTCTGTTATGATTTTCAACATTTGTGTTAAGGACGATCCAAATCAGTCTAGACCCTGATAGAGCTTCCATATAAACTGATCTCCCGATTTGACTTTTTGAGACCCAGGAAGTCTCAGTTTTCATCCGATTTGGCTGAAATTTGGCACATATTGTTTCGCTATGACTTCTAACAACTGTGCAAAGTATGGTCTATATCCTGATATTGCTCCCATATAAACCGATCTCCCGATTTGACTTCTTGAGCGCTTAAAAGCATCAATTTTGCGTGCGGTGATGTGTTATGACTCTTAATAACTGTGTCTAGTACACTTCAAATCGGTCTATAACATGATATAGCTCTCATGTAAACCGATCTCCCGATTTGACTTCCTGAGCCCTCTGAAGCCGCAAATTTTTCCAATTTGGCTGAAATTGATCGCATTCTGTTCCGTTATGTCTTTCAACAACTCTACCAGGCACGGTCCAAATCGGTCAAGAACCTCATGTAGCTCCCATACCAACCAATCTCCTGATTTCAATTCTTAAGCCGCTGAAAACCTCAATTTCCATCTGATTTGGCTGAAATTGTGCTAGGTACCGTCCAAATCGGTCAAGAGCCTGATGTAGCTCCCATATAAACCGTTCTCCCGATTTGACTTCTTGAGCCCCTGGAAGCCTCAATTGTTGTCCGATGTGACTGAAATTTTGCTTGCGATGTTCTGTAACGTCTTCCAATAACTGTGCAAAATTCGGTCCAAATCAGTCTATAACCTGATATTGCTCCTATGCATCATCAGTATCTTCATCATCATCTTCCTTGTTTGGTTCCTAGAAGCTTTCATTTTTGCTGGTTTTAACAGAAGTCTGGTATGTAAAATAAAATTATGTTCTTCAACTAAATTTATTTTGTATAAATTCTTAGCAGCATCCATGGTGGTGGGTTCCCAAGATTCAGCCCGGCCGAACTTACCACGCTTTTACTTGTTTAATTTCTCCAGGACTTCTATGAACATTTTTCTCTTGGGAGATATTTGCACTTTATATTCTAGTTCATCTGGCTTTCTATCTGTCTGTATTTTTCTGGCTTTTATTTAAGCACTTCCCAGTCAAACAACTTTATAAAATTTCTACTTCTGTTCCAGACGGAAAATTTGACATACTACACCATTATCCTGACCTAGGAAAATGTTTCCTATACACTGTTTTTGTCACTGTTGCTTGGTGATGAGCTCTTTTACTCATGGGGATTTTATAATATCTGACAACAATACCCGAACATAGCTGGCTTTGAAAACTGTTGATAGGGTCCATTGCCTAAATGCCCACTATGTTCAAGGTGGTGGTGTATTAGTCAGTGTCCTTTTTTTCATGCCACCCTGAATGATGCCTCACACCTTGAAACAATTTTTTCTCCTAAAATTATGCAACAAATAAAGTTTTTGATCGTAAAACAGTAGCATGACCAAAGTTGTAGTCAGCCACAATGGTTTCATGGAGATGTAAGTATTAAAGAGGGCAATATTTTCCCTCTACCTCCTAAAGTGTGCCTTTGTAGCTTTGTTTGGGTGTGTGTGTGTGAGTGAGTTTGTATGCATAAACATTTTTATAGATTATATATACTTTAATTTAATGCGTATAAAAGTCTAACAAGCAAAAGTCCCAAAAAATTATGTACCAAAAAAAATTTTGGTTTTGTTTATATCCCGGGACAATGGACGCCAAATAATAATGGCGGCATGATACAATGAATTTTGTGGCAGGGCAGCAGTTGAAATCAATAAACATGAACTTTACGACGCTTTATTATGACACTTTAAATGTGGCAAGAAAATTCTTTGCGCTGTTACTGGGTTTTTATTTATTTTTGGTGGGTTACTTAAACTTTGGTTGGCTTTTGGATGTAATGTTAAGATATGGTAATGAAGGAATTTTGTTATATGGCGAAACAAGATACAGAATATCCCTTTTGAAACACTGAATGGTTTTTAAAGAGCACTTTAAATTTTGAACAATTCCTATAAAATATGGAGAATAATTAAAATTTTAAGAGAGAACTTTGAGGGGAATAAGTGCTCAAATACGATTTCCTTGTTATACCCACCACCGAAGGATGGGGGTATATTCATTTTGTCATTCCGTTTGCAACGTAACGAAATATCCATTTCCGACCCTATCGAAATCAAATCTAAGACGATCTAGCCATGTCCGTCCGTCTGTCTGTTGAAATCACGTTGCAGTATTTAACAAGTAAAAGCGTGCTAAGTTCGGCCGGGCCGAATCTTATATACCCTCCACCATGAATCGTATTTGTCGAGTTCTTTTCCCGGCATCTCTTCTTAGGCAAAAAAAGGTCATGTTAATGGTCATGAGAGAATCCGTCGTACAAAATTTCAGGCAAATCGGATAATAATTGCGACCTCTAGAGGCTCAAGAAGTCAAGATCCCAGATCGGTTTATATAACAGCAATAGCAGGTTATGAACCGATTTGAACCATTTTTGGCACAGTTGTTGGATATCACAACAAAATACTACGTGCCAAAATTCATTCAAATTGGATAAGAATTGCGCCCTCTAGAAGTTCAAGAAGTCAAGACCCAAGATCGGTTTATATGACAGCTATATCAGGTTATAAACCGATTTCAACCATACTTAGCACAGTTGTTGGATATCATATCAAAACACGTCGTGCAAAATTTAATTAAAATCGGATAAGAATGGCGTACTCTAGAGGCTCAAGAAGTCAAGACCCAAGATCGGTTTATATGGCAGCTATATCAGGTTATGGGCCGATTTAAACCACCCTTGACACAGTTGTTGGATATCATAGCAAAACACGTTGTGCAAAATTTCATTCAAATCGGTTAAGAATTGCGTCCTATAGAGGCTCAATAAGTCAAGACCCAAGATCGGTTTATATGGCAGCTATATCAAAACATGGACCGATATGGCCCATTTACAATACCAACCGACCTACACTAATAAGATGTATTTGTGCAAAATTTCAAGCGGCTAGCTTTACTCCTTCGGAAGTTAGCGTGCTTTCGACAGACGGACGGACGGACAGACGGACAGACGGACAGACGGACAGACGGACGGACGGACAGACGGACGGACATGGCTAGATCGACATAAAATGTCACGACGATCAAGAATATATATACTTTATGGGGTCTCAGACGAATATTTCGAGTAGTTACAAACAGAATGACGAAATTAGTATACTCCCCATCCTATGGTGGAGGGTATAAAAATTGTATAGCCTATGTTTCCTTCCAGACCAACCTACACAATCTGTGAACATTTCAAGGTAATCGGTTCAGCCGTTTTTTGAGTCTATACGGGACAAACAAACAAACAAATGAATTGAATTGAAATTTGGGACAGTGAGTTGTATTAAACTCTTCGATATCCTTCTTTAATTTGGCCTAGATCGGTCCAGATTTCGATATAGCTGCCAAATAGACCGATATCTCGATTTAAGGTTTTGGGACCATAAAAAGCGCATTTATTGTCCGATGTTCCTGAAATTGGGGACAGCGAGTTGTGTTAGGCCCTTCGACATTTTTCTTCAATTTTTTTCAGATTGGTCCAGATTTGGATATAGCTGCCACTTAGACCGATATCTCGATTTGAGGTTTTGGGCCCATTAAAAGCGCATTTATTGCTCGATGTCGCCGAAATTTGGGACAGTGAGTTGTGTTAGGCTCTTCGACATGTTTCTACAATTTCGCCTTGATCGGTCTAGATTTGGATATAGCTGCTATATAGACCGATCTCTCGATTTATGATTTAGGGCCCATAAAAGGCGCATTTATTATCCGATGTTCCCGAAATTGGGGACAGTGAGTTGTGTTAGGCCCTTCGACATTTTTCTTAAATTTTTCTCAGATTGGTCCAGATTTGGATATAGCTGCCACATAGACCGATATCTCGATTTAATGTTTTGGGCCCATAAAAAGCGCATTTGTTGCTCGATGTAGCTGAAATTTTGGACTGTGAGTTAGGTCAAGCCTGTCGACATACTTCTTCAATTTGGCTTAGATCGGTTCAGATTTGGATACAGCTGCCGTATAGACCGATCTCTCGATTTCAGGCTTTGGGCCCATAAAAGGCCCAAAGCTGCCATATAGACCGATCTCTCGATTTAAAGTTTTGGGTCCATAAAATTCACATTTATTGTCCAATCTCACCGAAATTTAGGACAGTGAGTTGTGTGAGGCGTTTCAACATTCTTCTTCCGTTTGACTCAGATCGGTTCAGATTTGGATATAGCTGACCGATATCTCTATTTAAAGTCTTTGTTCCATAAAAGACGAATTGTTAATACGATTTCACTGAAATTTGAAAGAGTGACTTATGTTAGGCTTTTCGACATCCTTGTCTTATATGGTTCAGATCGGTTTATTTTTAGACATAGCTATACACCAAATCGGAACATATTTCGATATAGCTGTTATGGGGCATAAGGTATGCATTTTTCACCGGCTTTTGACGAAAGTTGGTTGCATATATACGCGAGGTGGTGGGTTCCAAAAGTTCTGCCCTGCCGAACTTAACGCCTTTTTACTTGCTTCGATATAAATTTAGCATGGATTCAAGGTGTTTGGCATCAAATTTGGTCTGCCAATACACAAGGCAATTTTACCGGTTTCTATTATTACCTAGAAGATTTCGTCAATTAAATAAAGTTTTAGGTCAACATTTATTTTCATGAAGTTTGTTTATTATTATTTTTTTTCAATGTCTTCAATCTCCCCCAGTTTCTGGTTCATTCAAATGTGTTTGTTCTTGTCAGTAAACATAGGTAACTACGTTTACCTATTGAGTTTGCAGAAAAACAAACTAAAATTCTATGTGGTAATGTTTTTCCATTTCTCATATCTCTCCTTGTTTGGTTTCATTTACCCCAATTTTTTTTTTTTTTTCAAATATACAAAATATTCTCCCCCTAATGGTCTCAGTGCAATAGAAAAAATTACTCTATTTTGATTTGTTTCTAGGACAGAGACATGAACAACCAAAGCACATGAATGCCGTTGTGTTGGCAAGAAAAAACAAACTATTACTGTGAAAACTTCCCCATGACCATGTGACATCAATTTAAGTTCATTCTCACAGCAGTTGCTGCTGTGACATCAGAGTTTTAACTGGCCTGCAATTTCATGATCGTAACAAAAAAATCCCTTGGTTGGTCCCTACTATTTTTTTTTTTCATTTCTGTCAACGTTCTTGTCGCTGCTTGTGCCTTTCTTGAGAATTTATTGGCAACATCATCATCTTCATCTGAGAGCTCTAAACTCAAAGTACTTGAAAAGTATTTAAAGTTGAGAATGTTAAAAACAGATGATGGAAAAAGAAAACTATTGCTGCAACTAACTTTTAATATTGACAAAGTTTCTTAGGTTCCACATACGCATACAAGCTAAGGACAAAGATCCATAAAAGCGGAAAAAATGAAAAAGTTGACATAAAGGCAAGAAAAAGAAAAGAAAAATAAAAATATATTTTATACGCTTTGACTTATTTCCGTCGTCTGAAAAATAGCCATGATTTATGGTAGTTTTACTTAAAGTCACTTTAAAGTTATTAAGTGTTGACGCATACGCAATTTTGTCAATGGCAATATTAATACGAAGAAAACCTTCTGTAACTAAAGATGATAGGTGAACTGTTTGTAGGAGGAAGAAGGAGGATTGAAATTTTCAGATTTTCTGCTGCAAAGTTTAAAGAATCGTTTTTCTTGTCGCTCCTTAACCATAGGATGATAGATATCATAATTTCGTTTGCAGAAACTCGAAATAATTATGTAAGAGTATTATGTTTAAGGATGTTTTATGATGCCCTCCATCATAGGATGGGGATATACTGATTTCGTCATTCCGTTTGTAACACATCAAAATATTGATCAGAGACCCTACAAAGTTTATATATTCTTGAAATTCTGAGTCGATTTAGCCATGTTCGTATGTAAAACCGACGTCAATCATGAAGGAGTTGGAGTTTCTAGGCATCAACTCTACCGCAAGAAAGTTTATTCATAACTTACTAAAAGATGCATAACAGCAGGCTTGCATCTGTGGATTTAAAAACATGGGTCAGCAGAGGAACACCTCAAGGAAGTGTACTGTCTCCTCTACTTTGGAATATAGCCATTAACAAAATATTATTGTCTCTCTAAGAAAAAGGTGTAAAAGTGGTCGCGTTAGCTGATGACGTAACAATTGCGGTTAGGGGATAATTTCCCAGCACTCCAAGAGACATAGTTCAGGAAGCTCTACGTGCAACAGCGAAGTGGGCTATCGAAAATGGTCTAGGTGCAAATCCTTGCAATACAGAAGTTATTCTTTTCAGCAGGAGATGCATGTTGCTTACAGTGGCATCTTTATCCTTGGGAGGAGGGAATGTTCTATTTACAGAAAGCGCAAAATACCAGAGTGTTATGCTGGACCGAAAATTGAACTTCAAATCCAACATTTGAATTCAAATCCAACATTTTATAAAGGGCAAATCTTACCCTATATACCCGCAAGGAAGACAGTGGCAAAAGCTGGGGGTTTTATATTCTGCATTTGTCAGACCTATAATGTTATATGGTGTTGTGGTCTGGTGGACGGCGCTTCAAAAGTCCACCTGCTGTTCAATAGTCTACAGGATCCAAAGGAAGGCTTGTTTGTGCATCACTACCGCATTGAGAACGACACCATTTGATGCACTTTATCTAATGCTACATCTAATGCCTCTGGATATTGAGGCAAACCAAGTTGCCGCTTCCTTGAGGCTAAGGGAGCTTTCTCTTTGGTCATGTGGCGGCAATGGACACTGTGGTATTCTTGATACAATGTCCGATGTTTCAGGCATTGTGGATTACACCCAGCTTGAACTGCTTTTTATACCCACCACCGAAGGATGGGGGTACATTCCATTTGTCATTCCGTTTGCAACACATCGAAATATCCATTTCCGACCCTATAAAGTATATATATTCTTGATCAGCGTAAACATCTAAGACGATCTAGATATGTCCGTCCGTCTGTCTGTTGAAATCACGCTACAGTCTTTAAAAATAGAGATATTGAGCTGAAATTTTGCACAGATTCTTTTTTTGTCCATAATCACGATAAGTTCGAAGATGGGCTATATCGGAATATATTGTATCTTGATATAGCCCCCAAATATACCGATCCGATTTAGGGTCCAAGCCCATAAAAGCCACATTTATTATCTGATTTTGCTGAAATTTGAGACAGTAAGTTGTGTTAGGCCCTTCAACATCCTTCGTCAATTTGGCTCAGATCAGTCTAGATTTGGATATAGCTGCCATATAGACCGATCCTCCGATTTAGTGTCTTAGGCCCATTAAAGCCACATATATTATCCGATTTTGCTGAAATTTGGGACAGTGAGTTATGTTAGACGCCTCGACATTCTTCGTCAATTTGGCCCGGATCGGTCCAGATTTGGATATAGCTGCCATATAGACCGATCCCCCGACTTTGAGTCTTAGGCCCATCAAAGCCATATTTATTATCCGATTTTGCTGAAATTTTGGGACAGTGAGTTGTGTTAGACCCCTCGACATCCTTCGTCAATTTTGCTCAGATCGGTGCAGATTTGGATGTAGCTGTCATATAGACCGATCCTCCGATTTAGGGTCTGAGGCCCATAAAAGCCACATTTATTATCCGATTTTGCTGAAATATGGTGCAGTCATTTGTCTTAGGTTCTTCAATATATTTCTTCAATCGGTTCCTTGATCGGTTCAGATTTGGATATAGCTGCCATATAGACCGATCACCAGAAAAAAGGTCTGAAGCCCATAAAAGCTATATTTTTCAACCGATTTTGCTGATATTTGAAACAGTGGGTAGTTATGCGCCTCTTAACATAGGACCCAAATATGGTTTAGATCGGACTATATTCAGATATAGCTGCGATATTGGCCGTTCTGCCAATAAATTGTCTGAAGCCCATAAAAGCTGTATTTATTACTCGATTTCGTTGAAATTTGAAACAGTTGGTAGATTTAGGTCTCCCGACGTCCGTTCCAAACATGGTTTGTATCGGACAATATTCAGATATAGCTTCCATACAGAGCGATCTGACGATGAAGGGTCTGAAGCCCATAAAACCTTAATTTTTTATCCGATTTGGCTGAAATTTGTAAGACCACTCAATGTCCGTGCCGAATTTGGGTGCATAAGATATCCAATTTTCACCTGATTTTGGCGAAAAGGGTGATGGGTATCCAAAGTTCGGCCCGGTCGAACTTAATGCCTGTTTGCTTGTTTAATTTATTGAATGAAGCTTTTATTTTATTTTTCTTTATTTTCAATTTATTTTTATTTTATTTTATTTTATATTTAATTTTATATTATTTTATTTTATTTTATTTTATTTTATTTTATTTTATTTTATTTTATTTTATTTTATTTTATTTTATTTTATTTTATTTTATTTTATTTTATTTTATATTATTTTATTTTATTTTATTTTATTTTATTTTATTTTATTTTATTTTATTTTATTTTATTTTATTTTATTTTATTTTATTTTATTTTATTTTATTTTATTTTATTTTATTTTATTTTATTTTATTTTATTTTATTTTATTTTATTTTATTTTATTTTATTTTATATTATTTTATTTTATATTATTTTATTTTATTTTATTTTATTTTATTTTATTTTATTTTATTTTATTTTATTTTATTTTATTTTATTTTATTTTATTTTATTTTATTTTATTTTATTTTATTTTATTTTATTTTATTTTATTTTATTTTATTTTATTTTATTTTATTTTATTTTATTTTATTTTATTTTATTTTATTTTATTTTATTTTATTTTATTTTATTTTATTTTATTTTATTTTATTTTATTTTATTTTATTTTATTTTATTTTATTTTATTTTATTTTATTTTATTTTATTTTATTTTATTTTTATTTTATATTTTATTGTCTACCAATTAGTTAAAATTGTTTTTCGTTTCTCCTTTTCATTCAATTGACTTCACTTAAACTTTGGTTTAATTCCTTTTCTCTCTTTTGCAATTTTTTCTTAAGGCAAGATTAAATTATCCAATACTGTGAAACTCACTTAAGTGGACATGCCAACCCTAAGGTTGATGTGTAACTTACTACTTGTGTCGGACGAACACTTGTTATTTAATTGTGTTCTGTGTGAGAAAAAATACTGATTTCAAGCATTCTTTCGTTTCGATCCTTTTCAAGACACTTGACAATCTCCTATGTGTAACATCAAGTGTTCACCATTGCGTATGACTACCATTGACTGAGTCTCGCACATCAACCATACGCCATGACGACCACTAATAATATAAAATTAACTTATTGATTTTCATTTAAAGGAATCAATTTTCTCACATTCTCCTGTTTTTTCTCCCTTTATCTTTACAGGTAAGTGTGGCACAAGACATTGTGACGGCAGCTGGTTGACGTCCAAGAGCGTTTGTTTGTACTGAGCTCAGCAATTTCTATATTAATCAATGAGAAGGTAACACATAAACTATTTTTATTTGTTCAACGTGTTTAACATGTTAAAGGCTATAATTGTGTGTGTGTGTGTGTGTGTGCGACCTTCACAATCTAACAATTTGATATCTCTACACCTGCTCAGCTTTCATTGCACGTTAACCATGGCAGATAGTGAGCAGTAGATGAGATATTGGTTTACTGGAAATAGCTCAAATGATGATGTGGGGAGCAACCGAAGAAAGTAAAGAAAGTGCTGAAAGTTATTTGACACTAAAAGTGTTGGTTTCTCAAAAGAGCTTTTGCTCATGGCTAAATGGGAAGGATCACATATTGTTAAGGCTGATTTGAATGGAAATAGGATAAAGTAGGAAAAATTATAAAAAAATTTAATTACTGCCTTTGGATAGTATTTTATGGGTAGGGTTTAATTAATGAGCAAATTGGTGATTTTTAATTTTGTATGCCCTACACCACTACTGTGGTGGAGGGTATTTTTTATTTGCGTATTTGTTTGCAACGGCTAAGAATCACTTCCTGATTCTATTTAGCTACGTCCGTCTGTCTGTCCATGTATTCTTGTGATCAAGATAGAGATCGCATTTATTGTACGATTGTCATGAAACTTTGCACATGTCATTTCTTTAGCCAAAGGACGAATGCTATTGATTTTGACCAAAATCGGTTCAGATTTTGATATAGCTCCCATATATATATATCATCCGATATGGTCTTTTAAGGCTGTAGAAGCCACAAAGTTCAACCGATCTTTAAAAAACTTGGTATTTGGTGTTTTATTTGACGTTCCAATACGTGTGCAAAAAGTCATAAAAATCAGTCCAGATTTAGATATGGCTCCCATATATATCTTTCATCCGATATAGCCTTTTAGGGCTATAGTAGCAACAAGTTTCGTTCGATCTTTACAACATTTAACAAGATGAGTTTTTGCATGTGTGCCAAATGTCATCAAAATCGGCCCAGATTTAGATATAGCTCACACACATATCTTTCAATCGATATGAAGTTTTAAGGCTTTAGTATTCAAAATTTTGGTCAGATCTCTACAATATTGAGTTTTCTTTTTGACTTCCCAGTATTTGCACAAAATTTCATCAAAATCGGCACAGATTTAAATATTGCTCTCAAATATATCTTTTATGGCCAGTGAAGGCAGTTGAAATTCACCATTTTTGTCCTATCGTAGGAAAATCTTACAAGGTTGCATTCGATATTTTAGATATGCAAAGTCTGACTAAATTTAGAGATAAGTTATGTATATTAAAATTAGTACGTAGGCTAGGTGGTGAAGGGTATAATAAAGTCGGCACCGCCGACTCTTGCTCTTCCTTACTGGTTTATATGTATGACAATACAATCCAGAGAAATAAGATGGAAGCAAAAGGACACTCAGACGGATAGCAGGAAAATGGAGGACAGACAGAAAGGCAGACAGAAAGTCAGACAGTAAGTCAGACATAAAGACAGACAGAAAGACAGTAAGTAGGCAACAAGACAGACTGATAGATGACAACATTAAAAAATAACCGACGGAAAAATTTGCAGACAAGCAGACAAACGAACAGATGGACGGACATCCATTCATACATCTATCCACCCGAATTGCTGTCCCGTACGTCTACGTACTCGTTCGGTCATCCATGTATGGACAAACGGATTGACGCATAAATAAGCAGTCGAAAAGGTCCATTTCATGTTTGAATCCTCCTCTTTATTATACCCACCACCGAAGGATGGGGGGATAAACATTTTGTCATTTCGTTTGCAACACATCGAAATATCCATTTCCGACTCTATAACGTAAATATATTCTTGATCGTCGTAAAAATCTAAGAAGATCTAGCCATGTCCGTCCGTCTGTCCATCTGTATGTTGAAATCACGTTACAGTCTTTAAAAATAGAGATATTGAGCTAAAACTTTTCACAGATTCTCTTTATGTGCAAAAGCAGTTTAAGTTCAAAGATGGGCTATATCGGACTATATCTTGATATAGCCCCTATATAGACCGATATGCCGTTTAACGATCTTCGGCCCTTAAAAGCCACTTATTTTATCCGATTTTGCTGAAATTTGGGACAGTGAGTTGTGTTAGGCCAATCGATTTACTTCTTTCAATTGGCTCAGATCGGTCCAGATTTGGATATAGCTGAAATATAGACCGATCTCCCGATTTAGGGTTCTAGGCCCATAAAAGCCACACCACACCACCACCCGATTTTGATGAAATTTGGGACAGTGAGTTGTGTAAGGCCCTTCGATATCCTCCGTCAATATGGCTCAGATCGGTACAGATTTGGATATAACCACCATATAGACCGATCTCTCGATTTAAGGTTTTGGGCCTATAAAAGGCGTATTTATTGTCCGATTTTGCTGAAGTTTTGGGACAATGTGTTTGTTAGTCTCCCCGACATCCCTCTTCAATTTAACCCATATTTCGATATAGCTGCTATGGGGTCATAAATTGTGTATTTTTACCGGATTTGGACGAAAAATGGTTCATATATATACCGGAGGTGGTGGGTAACGCCTTTTTACTTGTAATAAATGTTCAAATTTACACATTTCAACTCTTTTTATTGGAAGACTGTTTCTTATTTAACTCTTTAACTAACTTAATTTTCATTTTTATTAAATATACCATCCACGCTTTTATTTTTGCACTTTCCGGCCAAAATAATTAATCCAAAATGTGAGAATGCCAATTTATTCCCTTTTAAAATATGCAAATTTAAATATTTTTTCTTAACCTTCAATGTCAAACCTCCTGCAATAGTGACCTTGAAAGTCTTTTCGCTTCCCTAAAAATGAATAAAATGCAAAGTGCCCTCATTTGTTTTGTTTTGCTTTTTTTCCACTTTCAAGCGTAAGAGTTTTGTCTTATCAGGGCATATGGTTTGAAGCCGAAACCATTTGGTGTTTGTATTTCGGCTACTTAAAGTGAAAAATTTGTGTTGGTCCACCAACAAAATGTCATGCCTACTTACGTTCTCTGACATAAATTAAGCCTTTTTTTTTTGGGTTAGATATTCCATTAATGTTATGGCATTTCATAATGACGGAAAACAGTCTGAGCCGTTAATTAATTTTTACAGGCCTTTTGTTATACCCACCACCGTGGGATGGGGGGTATATTCATTTAGTCATTACGTTTGCAACACATTGAAATATGAATTTCCGACCCTACAAAGTATACATATTTCGGATCGTCGTAAAATTCTAAGACGATTTATTGATGTTCGTGTGTCTATCCGTCTGTACGTTTGTCCGTCCGTCTGTTGTTATGACTCTAGAGCCTCACTCTAGAGCCTCACTCTAGAGCCTCACTCTAGAGCCTCACTTTAGAGCCTCACTCTAGAGCCTCACTCTAGAGCCTCACTCTAGAGCCTCACTTTAGAGCCTCACTCTAAAGCCTCACTCTAGAGCCTCACTCTAGAGCCTCACTCTAGAGCCTCACTCTAGAGCCTCACTTTAGAGCCTCACTCTAAAGCCTCACTCTAGAGCCTCACTCTAGAGCCTCACTCTAGAGCCTCACTCTAGAGCCTCACTCTAGAGCCTCACTCTAGAGCCTCACTTTAGAGCCTCACTCTAGAGCCTCACTCTAGAGCCACACTCTAGAGCCTCACTCTAGAGCCTCACTCTAGAGCCTCACTCTAGAGCCTCACTCAAGAGCCTCACTTTAGAGCCTCACTTTAGAGCCTCACTCTAGAGCCTCACTATAGAGCCTCACTCTAAAGCCTCACTCTAGAGCCTCACTCTAGAGCCTCACTCTAGAGCCTCACTCTAGAGCCTCTAGCTACGGAGGCCATCGTAGCGCAGAGGTTGGCACGTCCGCCTATGACGCTGAACGCTTGGGTTAGAATCCTGGCGAGACCATCAGAAAACATTTTCAGCTGTGGTTTTCCCCTCCTAATGCTGGCAACATTTGTGAGGTACTATGCCATGTAAAACTTCTCTCCAAAGAGGTGTCGCACTGCGGCCCGCCGTTCGGACTCGGCTATAAAAAGGAGGCCCCTAATCATAGAGATTAAACTTGAATCGGACTGCAAATGTGGTTCAGATCGGTCTATATTTAGATATAGCTCCCATATAGACCGATCTGAAGCCCATAAAAGCTTTATTTTTTAACCGATTTTGCTGAAATTTGAAACAGTGAGTTATTTTAAGCCTCCCAACATCTGACTGAAATATGGTTTTGATCGGACTATATTTGGATATGGCTACCATATAGACCGATCTTCTGATAAAGGGTCTTAATCCCATAAAAGCCTGAATCGAATTGGGTTCAGATCGGTCTATATTTAGATATAGCTACCATATAGACCGATATCCCGATAAAGGGTCTGAAGACCATAAAAGCTTTATTTATAGCCCAATTTCGCTGAAATTTGCAACAGTGGATTATCTTTAGCTTCCCGACATCTGACCTAAATATGGTTCAGATCGGACTATATTTGGATATGGCTACCATATAGACCAATCTCCCGATAAAGGGTCTGAAGATCATATAAGCTTTATTTTTTAACCGATTTCGCTGAAATTTGCAACAGTAGGTTATCTTTAGCTTTCCGACATCTGATCTAAAAATGGATTAGTTCAGTCCATATTAAAATATAGCTGCCATATAGACCAATCTCCCGATAAAGGGGTCTGAAGCCCATAAAAGCTTTATTTTTTATCCGATTTCGCTGAAATTTAAGCCTCCCGACATCTGACCTAAATATGGTTCAGATCGGACTATATTTGGATATGGATACCATATAGACCGATCTCCCGATAAAGGGTCTAATGCCCATAAAAGCTTTATTTTTTATCCGATTTCGCTGAAATTTGAAACAGTGGGTAGTTTTACGCCTCTAAACATAGAACTCATTTATGGTTCGGATCGGACTCCATTTAGATATAGCTGCCATATAGACCGATCTCTTGATAAAGGGTCCGATGCCCATAAAAGGTCTATTTATTTCTCTATGTCGTTGAAATTTGAAACCGTGGGTAGTTTTAGATCTCCCGACGTCCGTCCCAAATATGGTTTGTATCGGACAATATTTAGATATAGCTTCCATACACAGCGATCTGCCGATGAAGGGTTTGAAGTCCATAAAAGCTTTATTTTTTATCCAATTTCGGTGAAATTTGAAATACAACATTCAACAGTTACTTATATTTATTAGACCACTCAAGTCACAAGTTAACCAACTTTCACCAGATTGTGGCAAAAGGGGGTTTACATATACACCCGAGGTGGTGGGTATCCAAAGTTCGGCCCGGACGAACTTAATGTCTTTTTATTTGTTTTTTTTTTTTTTCGCTTCGCTTAGCCCCTGTTTAAAAGTGAAGCATCAGCTTACACAATGACTTGGAGATAACATTGCTTTAAGATCTTCCCTTTTTTTGGAATGTTTGGTTTCGGATGGATTTTGTTGCTGGCAAGTAATGTTATGGAGAACTTTAGGCAAATTAAGCCTATCTTTGTTGCAAAATTTTAAAAGTGGAAAATTAATTTTAATTAATCACAGAGAGCTGCTTAATTCGACGGTGATTAAAAAAACTGAAAACAAAGTTTGGGAAACATCTGAAAAATTTATGTTTTTATAATGCCGGGTATTTGTTTGGCTGTTAAACTTCAACGAAAAGGAACATTTTTAATTTGTCATAATATAAGGTGGCCAATTTGTTGGGAGGATATTTTAAATATGTGTTCGGTGCATGGTTGAGTTATGCGAATTTTTAATAAAAAGCCAAGAAAAAAAGGAAAAAATTTGATTATTTTTTAAACATTCAGATACCCGATTAATGTTCAAAAAAGGGTTGCCTTAATCAAGGTATAGATATTTTACACATTTATGGAAGTTAAAGGTGTTCACCATGTCCATCAAAATTTTCATTTTTCAGGTTATGATGAAGAGTTCAACAACAACATGTTTGCTTAAAAAAAAAACTTTTTAAAAGTTTTTATATCATCCAACAAATTAAATATGAAACCATATTTCAATGAGAAGGCCAAAATTTAATATTGCAAGTGGTCACCATGGCGTATGGTGAATGTGCTAGACACAGTCAGTAGCAGTCATACGCAATGGCGTACGACTTATTCAATGGAGATGGTCAAGTGGCATGAAGTGCTTCGAAATGAAAAATGCTTGAAACGAAGAACACAATTAAATAACAAGTGTTCAGGCCATACAAGTAAATCGTACAACAACCTTTGGGGTGAATTGCAAGCTCAAGGGTATTTCCGAGAAAAGTTGCTTTACTTTAATTTGCTAGAATGGCAATAAGTAAAAGGGAAGCGTTTCTTTAATTTTGGCAAGTGTAAAAACTGGAATATTCTTTGATTATGTTGTTCATAAGGAGCCATATGGATTGCAAATAATATATATTTGAAAAATGTAAAAATCATATCCAATTTTCTATAATGCTTTACGCTGGGCTCCGTAAAGACTAGTTATTTATATACAAAGTATGACTAAACATTTCCCTTTAAAATCATATAATAATATAACTTAAAAGGCTCTTAGTTTAATATTTCAAGCCATTTTCAACAGACTGACGAAGTTAGTTTACCCCGCCTATTCTAGGGTGAAAGATACAAAAATTAATCAAACCCTACCAAGCAAAATCTCCAACCATATCTAACTTCTTTTTACCCCAATCCAACCCCCTTATCAAAAATTAATCCTATCTGACCCCAAAAGGAAATTTCAAACTAACGACTATTGACTTTTTACCGCATTTTTGCTTTTTTTTTTTTTGAGTTTTCTAATGCCTGCCACACAACACTGAACACCCTACTCCTGGCTGGCAATTTAATTAAATTTCACCTACCAAAATATGTACTGTAAAGATTAATGTTCATATCTATCTCATCAGCAGTCTTTTAACACAAACCAAGATTCAAGATACAAAGAAATTATTTCAAAAATGAGAAAAAATCTCACAAACCTACTTCGTTGATTAACGATGTGTTGTCAGCTAAAGTGAAAATAGACAAAAAGAGATTTATTTTTGGGCCAAATTTTTGCCCAACCAAACTCATTTAGCACATTTTAGCCAAGATAAGAAACTTTAAATTTTCTCTGTGATTACAAATTTCCGTTTTGGCTTAGAACGAAATAAATTTGTAATCTCGCCTCTTAGCACACAGATGGCAAGGATGAAATGAGTAAGAAACAGAAGCTGAAATGGCATACAAAATTAAAAACAAAAAACAAGACCTAAATCTCTTAGGTCGGCCTAAAACCACTATAATGGCCAACAGCATAAATAAATCAAGACCAAAAAAACCGAACAAACCAACAGCAACAAGCAACAACAAACCAGGTTAAAAACTGCCAAGAAAAATCTTTGCTAAAATGTCTTAGAAAGCAAGTGCGGCCATTCATTACAGCCAGGGTGGGACTGACGAGTCATTCAAAACAAAAAAGAGTGGCCAACAAAAAAAATCCAATGGCATACAAAAACTAAAACATAATATTTAGCCAAAACTAAACACAAAATTTTGGCCTCAACTTGGGGCAAGGAAAATAAGAACAAAACAAGGGAGGCATCAGTAGGACAGGGTAGACATTGAGCATTTAAAATAAATTAAATAAATTAAAAAAAAAAAATTAATAAAAAACAAGTAAAAAGGCGTTAAGTTCGGCCGGGCCGAACTTTGGATACCCACCACCTCGGGTATATATGTAAACCACCTTTCGTCAAAATCCGGTGCAAAACTCATACCTTATGTCCCATAGCAGAAATATGTGGAGGGGCTTAACTTAACTCTTTGTCCACAATTTCGGCAACATCGGACAATAACTTCGTTTTTTATGGCTCCAAAACCTAAAACCGAGAGATCGGTCTATATGGCAGCTATATCCAAATCTGGACCGATCTGTGCGATAAAGCAGAAGTATGTCAAGGGGCTTAACTTAACCCACTGTCCCAACTTTCGGCGACATCGGACAATAAATGCGTGTTTTATGGGCCTAAGACCCTAAATCGGAAGATCGGTCTATATGGCAGCTATATCCAAATGTGGACCGATCTGAGCCATATTAACGGAGGATGTCGAAGTGTCTAAGACATCTCACTGTCCCAAATTACAGCAAAATTGGTTAATAAATGTGGCTTTTATGGGCCTAAGACCCTATATTGGAGGATCGGTCTATATGACAGCTATATCCAAATCAGGACCGATCTGGGCCAACTTGACGAAGGATGTCGAAGGGCTTATCACAACTCACTGTCCCAAATTGCAGCAAAATCGGATAATAAATGTGGCTTTTATGGGCCTAAGACCCTAAATTGGAGGATCGGTCTATATGGCAGCTGTATCCCAATCTGAACCGATCTGAGCCATATTAACGGGGGATGTCGAAGGGCATAAGACAACGCACTGTCCCAAATTTCAGCAAAAATGGATAATAAATGAAGCTTTTATGGGCCTATGACCCTAAATCGAAAGATCGGTCTATATGGCATCTATATCCAAATCTGAACAGATCTGGACCAAATTGACGAAGCAAGTTGAAGGGCATATCGCAACTCACTGTCCCAAATTTCAGCAAGATCGGAAAATAAATGTGGCTTTTATGGGCCTTAGACCTTAAATTGAAGGTAAATTGGAGGATCGGTCTATATGACAGCTATATCCAAATCTGAACCGATCTGAGCCATATTAACGGAAGATGTCGATGGGCCTAAGAAAACTAACTGTCTCAAATTTCAGCAAGATCGGATAATTAATGTGGCTTTTATGGGCCTACGACCCTAAATCAGAGGTTTGGTCTATATGGCAGCTATATCCAAATCTGAACCGATCTGTGCCATATTGACGGAAGATGTCGAAAAATCTAAGACAACTCACTGTCCCAAATTTCTGCAAAATCGGATAATAAATGTGGCTTTTATGGGCCTAAGACCCTATATTGGAGGATCGGTCTATATGGCAGCTATAACCAAATCAGGACCGATCTAAGCCAAATTGACGAAGGTCATCGGAGGGCCAAACACAACTCACTGTCCCAAATTTCAACAAAATCGGATAATAAATGTGGCTTTTATTGGCCTAAGACCCTAAATCGGCGGATCGGTCTATATGGGAGTTATATCAAGATATAGTCCGATATAACCCATCTCCGAACTTAACCTGCTTATGGACAAAAAAAGAATCTGTGCAAAGTTTCAGCTCAATATGTCTATTTTTGAAGACTGTAGCGTGATTTCAACAGACAGACGGACGGACATGTCTAGATCGTCTTAGATTTTTACGCTGATCAAGAATATATATACTTTATAGGGTCGGAAATGGATATTTCGATGTGTTGCAAACGGAGTGACAAAATGAATATACCCCCATCCGTCGGTGGTGGGTATAAAAACATGGTTACGTCCCTGGCTGGACCGATGTCTCGATTTAAGGCCTTTGGCCCATACTAGGCTCATTTATTGTCCGATTTCGATGAAATTGGGTATGGCGAATTGTGTTATGTTTTGTGATTGTTTTGAGATTTCTGTTCAATACGGCCTAGATCAGTCCTGTTGTGGATGTGGCTGCCATATATACAGATCACCTGATTTAAGGTTTTTTGCCCATTAAAGGTGAATTTGTTAACCGACTTCGCTGAAATTTAGCAGTATGAGTTCTGTTAGGCGCTTCGACATTCGTACCGAGTCTGGTCATGATCGGGATATGTTTCAATATTTTTGTCATATATGCTGATCTCCTAATTTAAGTTCTTGGGACAATAAAAGCACTTTTATTGGTAGATTTCGCTTCAATTCGACAGAGTAGGCTGCATTAGGCACTTCGACATGTGTGTTCAATATAAATCAGATTGGTCTATATTTGGATATAGTTGGCATATAGATATACCCATCTCCCGTCTGAAGATCTTAGGCCATTAAAATGTGAATTTCTGGTGTTAGACCCTTACTTGCTTCCTGAATATGGTACTGATCGGACCATATTTTAATATAGCTGCTATAGGATCATAAATAATGCACCATATTATGATGAAAGGTGGTTAATATGTATATTCGAGTTGGTGAGTATCCAACGTTCGACCCGGTTGAACTTTGGATACCTTTGTACTTGTTAAAGTTAACATTGAGGCTTTTTGTTCTGGACCAGCCACATGCCATTTTCAACACTCTTTCGACCTCTCTACGTAGAAAATGTTGTTCTGTTCCGCACAGTGATCCATCATTTAGTGATTTTTATACCAACCACCGAAGGATGGGGGTATATTCATTTTGTCATTCCGTTTGCAACACATCGAAATATCCATTTCCGACCCTATAAAGTATATATATTCTTGATCAGCGTAAAAATCTAAGACGATCTAGACATGTCCGTCCATCTGTCTGTTGAAATCACGCTACAGCCTTTAAAAATTGAGATATTGAGCTGAAACTTTGCACAGATTCTTTTTTTGTCCATAAGCAGGTTAAGTTCGAAGATGGGCTATATCGGACTATATCTTGATATAGCCCCCATATAGACCGATCCGCCGATTTAGGGTCTTAGGCCCATAAAAGCCACATTTATTACCCGATTTTGCTGAAATTTGGGACAGTGAGTTGCGTTGAGCCCTTCGACATCCCTCGTCAGTTTGGCTCAGATCGGTTTAGATTTGGATATAGCTGCCATATAGACCGATCCTCCGATTTAGGGTCTTAGGCCCACAAAAGCCACATTTATTATCCGATTTTGCTGAAATTTGGGGCAATGAGTTGTGTTAGGCCATTCGACATCCTCTGTCAATATGGCTCAGATCGGTTCCGATTTGGATATAGCTGCCATATAGACCGATCCTCAAATTTAGGGTCTTAGGCCCATAAAAGCCACATTTATTAGCCGATTTTGCTATGATTTGAGACAGTGAGTTGTGTTAGACCCTACAACGTCCTTCGTCAATTTGGCTCAGATCGGTTTAGATTTGGATATAGCTGCCATATAGACCGATCCTCAAATTTAGGGTCTTAGGCCCATAAAAGCCACATTTATTATCCGATTTTGTTGAAATTTGGGACAGTGAGTTGCGTTAGGCCCTTCGATGTCCTTTGTCAATTTGGCTCAGATCGGTCCAGATTTGGATATAGCTGCCATATAGACCGATCCTCCGATTTAGGGTCTAAGGCCCATAAAAGCCACATTTATTATACGATTTTGCTGAAATTTGGTACAGTGATTTGCCTTAGGCCCTTCGACATCTTTCTTCTATTTGGCCCTGATCGGTCCAGATTTGGATATAGCTGCCATATAGACCGATCTCTCGATTTAAGGTTTTGGGCCCATAAAAAGCGCATTTATCGTCCGATGTCGCCGAAATTTGGGACAATGACTTGTGTTGGGCCCTTCAATATTCGTCTTCAATTTGGCTAAGATCGGTCTAGATTTGGATATAGCCGCCATATAGACCGATCTCTCGGTTGAGCAATGACATGTACTTATAAGCATTTGGTCTAAATCGGATGATATCTATAGAGCTGCTATGGGGCATAAGGTATGCATTTTTCACTGGATTTTGACGAAATGTGGTTCAAATATATACCCGAGGTGGTGGGTATCCAAAGTTCGGCCCGGCCGAACTTAACGCCTTCTTACTTGTTTGTAAATAAGTTTCAAAAAAATGTAGCAACTTGCTTTACCCCTTCACCAAAGTAGAGGTTTTGTATCTTAATAAGCAGGCACATTTTGTCAGCACAAGCAACTAACACATAATCAAAGCAAAAACACAATAACATCATCTAGGAACCTTAGATATGAGGTAAATGAAAAACTCACTTCACTCACTTGGCCAAAAAAAGGTTTTGATTAATTAATCACTCCAGCAGCAAAGGAAAATGGAGATTAGTCAAAATTCCTAAAGTCAGCTCAAAAAGAAAGCCAACGATTTCTTTTGGGCTATGGAGAGTATCACTGCAGTCAAATGTGAGTGTGTGTGTGAGTAACGATATAATCACAAAAACAATGCTGCGCTACAGACATGTATAACCACACATTCATATACCAACACAGAATACAAGGCAAAAAAGCCTCAGTTACATTAGTCTTGGCAACACATGTTAAAGGCATCATCCATCCTGGTCTTTTTATACATTTGCGTTATTTCTTCTTCTGGGCGACAATTTCAGTAGTTCTTTGTATCATTTTTGCCCGAGTCTGTTCATTTTATTGCACAGTGATGTGCAGGGTATTCGAATGACTTTGAAAAAGAAGCGAAGTAGTCAAGTTTGCAATTTCAAGCATTTAATATGAAACACCTAACAACCTCTGGCCTCTAGTTCATACAAGGACTTGGTTAGGTTAGATTAGGACATACACCTAAACCAGAAATCGGCTTGTTGTGCGCTCTAAATACTAAAAAGGTACCCTTTAAAAAGAAAATCTAGGTTTAGGACTTCCGTGCTACTTATAAAATCCTTAATTGTTTACCATGCCACGCCCTTAAGTTGGTTCATGTCTAGTATTGTGTCCCACCTAAGTGCCGGTATCTGTTAGACCCGAAAGTCAGGCAATTACGTAGGAAATCCTCCAACGTCTCATAATCTTCAATAGGCTTCTTGGGAGTAGGTGATGGTACCATAGTCGGCTTCCTGTTCGTTAGGCTGCATTGAGACTCCTGTCGCTGCGCTGCCTGATGTTTCCATATTGGGATCTTTACCTATCCTACTCTACCGAATCTTGAAGTCGGTGATGGGTCCATCGTCGGGTCCCTGTTTGTTAGGCTGTATTGGGTCTCTCGCCCCTACCCTGGCTGTTGTTTTTGTATAAGGATCTTTGCTAATCCTAGTCTTTCCAATATTGAGAGAGACGCTGATTGTCTCCTCTTCAGCCCCTTGTTTGTTGGGCGGTATTGAGTCACCAGCCACTGGACAGCCTGATGTCTCAATGGCTTCATGTGTCGGTAATGGCTTTGTTCGATTTATTTCGAGCTTTCTCAGAGATCGCACTATACGAGTCGTTACAGATGGGTTCTCATCCAATGAGCATAAATTGGTAGAAGGTGTAACCCAGGGCTCTCTTTTTTTCTCCACTTTTTTTCTTATTTTCATCAACGATCTGTTGAGTCAGACATCGCATCCGATCTACTCATATGCGGATGACAGCAACTTCTGTCATTTGTACTCATTCCACCATAGGTCGATTCCACGAGAGATTGAGGACAAGAGGCTGGTTATGGATGATACATTCTGCCAGGATTTGCTGGCCATTTCTGAGTGGGGTTGATTGAATCGAGTAGGTTTTAATGCACGGAAGACTCAGTGCGAATCACACAAACGATTCGCTGATCCATTACGATCATCTTTGTCTATTAACGGTATAGATGTTGAGCAATCTGAAGCTCTTAAAAATACATGGCCATGAAAATAGAAAGTGATGTCCGATGGGCTAAAGATATATTTGAAGTGTCGAAAGTTATTGAGCAATCTGAAACTCTTGAAAATACACGGCCATGAAAATACAAAGTAATGCCCGTTGGGCTTAACATGTATTTGAAGTGTCAAAAGAAGCATTCTAGGGTTTAGGCTTTCTTAAACTCACTCACATTTCTGCAACTCACATGTATGGGCTGGAGCTTCAAAATTATCCCTGGAGCTACTAGACCGTGTAAAGAGGAGAGCGATGGCGATGATTGGGGACAGTAGGGTATCCAACTCTATTGTCTCCCTTGAACATCGTCGCAATGTGGGTCGTTTGGCACTGTTCTATTGGTACTTTCATGGTGTGCGTTCGTCTGATATTCGTCTTCTTACTCCTGATGTAATAATGTTTGTCAGGGATATTAGGCAATCCAGGAACTCACACCCATTTGAAATCGATTGGTCAGCGGGCCGCATAATGCATTTTTGAGAGAATTCTTATTGCGCCAGAACCGTTTGTATGTGGAATTGACCTCCGGCTAATGTTTTTCCTACCCACTACAGAGATTTAAGACGAATGTCAATAAACACTACATCACCACAAATTTTCGGCCAAATCGGACAATAAATGCCACATTTATGGACCCAAAGCCATAAATCGAGAGACTGGTCAATATGGCAGCTATATCCAAATCTGAACCGATCTAGGCCAGATTGAAGATGGATTTCGACTGCCCTAGGACAACTCAGTGTCCCAAATTTTGGCGAAATCGGACAATAATTGGTCTTTTATGGGCCGAAAACATTATATCGAGAGATCGGATCGGATCGGATCGAGAGGCAGCTATATCCAAATCTGAAAAGATCTGGGCCAAATTGCAGAAAGTTGTAGAAAGCCTAACGCAACTCACAGTCTTAAATTTTGGCGAAATCGATAACAAATGCGCCTTTTATGGGCCCAAGACCATAAATCGAGAGATTAGTCTATATGGCAGCTATATCCAAATCTGAACCGACCTGTGCCATTTTGCAGAAAGATGTCGAGGGGCCCAGCACAACTCACTGTTTTTTGGCAAAATCGGACAATAAATGCGCCTTTTATGGGCTCAGGACCTCAAATCGAGAGATCGGTCTATATGGCAGCTATACCCAAATCTGAACCGATCTGGGCCAAATTGCAGAAATTTGCAGCAGAGCCTAGCGAAACACACTGTCTCAAATTCCAACAAAATCGGATAATAAATTTGGCTTTTATGGGCCTAAGACCTTAAATCGGGAGATCGGTCTATATGGCAGCTTTATCCAAATCTGAACCGATCTGGGGCAGATTAAAGAAGGATATCGAAGGGCATAACACAACTAATTGTTCCAAATTTCGACGAAATCGGACAATAAATGCGCCTTTATGGGCCTAAGACCCTAAATCGGCGGATCGGCCTATATGGCAGCTATATCCAAATCAGAACCGATCTGGGCCAAATTGAAGAAGGATGTCGAAGGGCCTAACACAACTCACTGTCCCAAATTTCGGCGAAATCGGATAATAAATGCGCCCTTTATGGGCCCAAAACCTTAAATCGAGAGATCGGCTTTTATGGGCCTTAGACCCTAAATCGGCGGATCGGTCTATATTGGGCCTATATCAAGATATAGTCCGATATAGCCTATCTTCGAACTTTACCTGTTTATGGACAAAAAAGAATCTGTGCAAATTTCCAGCTCAATATCTGCTTTTTTAAAGGCTGTAGCGTGATTTCAGCAGACGGACGGACGGACAGACAGATGGACAAACTGACGGACAGACGGATGGACGGACGGACGAACGCACAGACGGACGGGCGGACGGACAGACGGACGGACAGACAAACAGACGGACGGACAGACGAACGGACAGACGAACAGACGGACGGACAGACGAACGGGCAGACGAACGGACAGACGGACGGACAGACGGACGGACAGACGGACAGACGAACAGACGGACGGACAGACGGACGGGCAGACGAACGGACAGACGGACGGACAGACGGACGGACAGGCAGATTGACAGATAGACAGACGGACGGACGGACGGACAGGCAGATGGACAGACAGACGGATGGACAGGCAGATAGACAGACGGACGGACATACGGGCGGACAGACGGACGGACAGACGGACAGGCGGACAGACGGACATGGCTAGATTGTCTTAGATTTTTACGCTGATCAAAAATATATATACTTTATAGAGTCGGAAGTGGATATTTGGATGTGTTGCAAACGGAATGACAAAATGAATATACCCACATCCTTCCGTGGTGGATATAATGAGGTTTTCTTCCTGTTATAACCTTCCCAATCTCGAAGAAACATCCTTGCTGCCGTATTGCGCCATGCCTTTAGTCCTAGTCAAATTCGCCACTAAGACTTGATCAATGCCAACCACAAGGAGAGTTCCTTCCTCCTTCTTCTCCCTTTGGAAGAGCTCCCACTTCTCTGCGACCAAATCTTGATTTTGCTTGCCCAAGATCCCAACATGCGTTCCGTCGCAAATTTACTGTCCCATCCCTTAATGAAGACCTTCGCCTTTGACAGCTGGGGGATGTCCACCTTTCTCACCTGGTCGAGCTTTGTGCCCTGCCTGGGAGCGTGGATACCTCCGACAAGCTGTTTGACGGTATCGAAACATTCCGCCGACGCAAAACGCAGCGTAAAGATGTCTCCTCTATACTCGCAGCCTATCATTTGTATGCATACAAGGACTAAGTTAATATGGTTAAATTTTTAGCAGCATCTATGGTTTGGGTAACCAAAGTTAAGTTTTTTATTGTTTACGCCCCATATGATGAAATCTGCACCACAGTGACTCCATTTCAACTTCATAACCTGCATTTCCCCTTCCAAAATGTTCTTTTGAAACCACTTAAACCACTTAAAAAAAAAGAAGCTTTTATAGTCTGCTGCCATAGCCAACTTTAAGAATTGGCCCAAAAGCAAAGCATTAATCTGTGATGAAAATTGGCTATGTCAATGGCAAGTGAACTGTGAGTACCCTCGTCGACGGCGTATGTTCAGGCGACTGAACATTCAATCACTGGCCTCCTACTGCCGTGACTCCAAAAAAAAACGTGGTCAATGCCAAAAACCCCAAACAACATTAGCCGAACATTTCCTGGGAAAAAAAGGGTCCGCAAGAAAAACCAACGGAATTGGTGGTCCTGGCAACTTGCTATGACAGTCGGTCACAGCGCAGCAAGAAAAATCCCCCAAAAAAATGGATTCATATGTATGACTTCAATCAGTTGGAAACGTAGATGGATATCTGCAGACACACACACATACACACACACACATGCAAACACGCTGCTTCAACTTCATCTTGGCCAAGTGAAATAAATAAATGTGTTATCATTGAATGTTTTTCTTATTTCTACCAAAATTTGAGACAGTTTTTCGCAAAATAAAGTTGTGTGTGTGTGTGTGTGTGTGCAGACATACATTTTCATTTTTGTTTCCCTTCCCCACTACCACAAAAACGAAACAAAAACAACAAATTTCCAACAAAACCCAGAGAAAAACAAAAGTTTGCCGTGATTACCCCGAGTGATGCTTTGTCTTCCGTTGGCCAGTTGGCTGCTATTTTTTTTTTGCGGCATTCTTGTCGCACTTTGCCCTTTGGAAACTCTGGAAACAGTTGGACAAAATGGGATTATTAATAATGCATTTGCTTGGACAACTCAAACTGGAGGAAATGGGTGTATTAAATTATAATTAAATTGTATTAGAGAACTTTTATTTGTGGTGGGCCAACAACATCATTATTTTTGTTGACTTTGTTAAACATTAATGAAGTAAACTTTAAAAAGGATTGTTCATCTAATTTTTTTGTTTTTTTGTTTTGGGGGCGAGTTGCGTACTGAAGCCTGGAGTGTAATAGTGGGTGACCTTGAACTGTGGCCTTGTTTTTCATAAACTAAATACATAAAGGAAAACACACAGACACACACACACAACCAAACACATTTCTTTTGATTTGTTAATTAAAATGCATATGGTGAATCATGGAACATGAGCTTGAGAACTTATTTTCTACTTGAAATAAAAGGGGAACCTTGCAAGGGGAATCATTATGGTATGAAATTATTTTTCTCCTATGTTGTGTTATTAGATTGCACAACTTCGTAATACATCATTATTTTTGTTGACTTTGTTAAACATTAATGAAGTAAACTTTAAAAAGGATTGTTCATCTAATTTTTTTGTTTTTTTGTTTTGGGGGCGAGTTGCGTACTGAAGCCTGGAGTGTAATAGTGGGTGACCTTGAACTGTGGCCTTGTTTTTCATAAACTAAATACATAAAGGAAAACACACAGACACACACACACAACCAAACACATTTCTTTTGATTTGTTAATTAAAATGCATATGGTGAATCATGGAACATGAGCTTGAGAACTTATTTTCTACTTGAAATAAAAGGGGAACCTTGCAAGGGGAATCATTATGGTATGAAATTATTTTTCTCCTATGTTGTGTTATTAGATTGCACAACTTCGTAATACGTGATTTTTTCAAAAGCCTAGTATTTATCAC